>NW_003852424.1:7322581-7353103 GCF_000181295.1 Otolemur garnettii
GCATAAGGTTATTTAGCTTCCACGATTTTGTTTGGGTCTGCAAGTTCCTGTTGTTTCTGAGTTCAACTTTTATTCTGTGGTGGTCTGAGAAGATGCAAGTGATAATTTCTATTCTTTTAAATTTGCTAAGGTTAGACTTGTGACCTAGGATGTGATCTATTTTGGAGTAAGTTCTGTGGGCTGATGAATAAAATGTGTACTCAGTTTTATTAGGGTGAAATGTTCTATAGATGTCTGTTAAGTCCAGATGCTGAATGGTTAGGTTTAAATCTAGAATTTCTTTGCTAAGCTTCTTGTTGGATGATCTGTCCAGCACTGCCAAAGGGGTATTAAAATCTCCAACTATGATGGAGCTGGGAGTAATCAGGTTGCTCATGTCCGTTAAAGTGTCTCTTAAAAATTGAGGTGCATTCTGATTGGGTGCATAAATATTGATAATTGAAATCTCATTGTATTGAGTACTACCCTTAACAAATATAAAGTAACTATCATTGTCCTTGCTCACTTGTGTTAGTTTAAAACCTATTGTATCTGTGAATAATATTGCGACACCTGCTTTTTTCTGTTTTCCATTAGCCTGGAATATAGATGACCATCCCTTCACCCTGAGTCTATGCTTGTCTTTTAAAATAAGGTGAGTTTCTTGGATGGAACAGATATCTGGCTTGAGTTTTTGTATCCAGTCAGCCAGCCTATTCCTCTTTAGAGGGCAGTTTAAGCCATTTACATTGATTGAGACTATTGATAATCCTGGCATCATTTGGAGTATCAAGTTTTTTGAAGGTTCATTGGACATCTTTGATCCTTTTGTCTCTGTGGAATTGGAATTTAGTCAAAATTTTCTGAGTGGGTTTATTTGTGTGGTGGTGGATTGCATTGGTCCTTATGGAGGATAGGTTTGAGGATATCCTGGAGGGCTGGTTCAGTAATGGCAAATTTCTTCAACATGTGAATATCATTAAAGTATTTAATTTCTCCATCATAAATGAAGCTCAGTTTAGCTGGATAGAGGATTCTGGGTTGAAAGTTGTTTTGTTTTAGGAGGTTGAAGGTTGATGACCACCCTCTTCTAGCCTGAAAGTTTTCAGCAGAGAGATCTGCAGTCATTCTATTATTCTTCTCCTTGTAAGTTAATGTTTTCTTGTGTCTAGCTGCTTTCAGAAATTTCTCCTTCATATTAACTTTAGTGAAGTTGATTATGATATGCCTGGGGGATGTCTTGTTCGGGTTGAGTCACGCTGGAGTTCTGAAGCTGTCTGCTATCTGAATTTCAGGATCCCTTGGCATGTCTGGAAAGTTCTCTTTCATAATTTCGTTAAGGAGAGCCTCTGTGTTTTGTGAAGCAACTTCGTCACCTTCAGGGATTCCTATGAGGTGAATATTAGTTTTCTTCGAATTATCCAAGATCTCTCTGAGTGAGAGATCTGTTTTTGCTCTCCATCTGTCAAAATCTTTGGAAGTCTGGGTGCGTTCAAAGTCTTTGTCTTCAGTGTCAGAGATCCTATCTTCTGCCTGGTCCAACCTCTGACGGAGGGATTCAACCGTACTCTTCAAATCTGCAACCTCTTGTTTCAGTGTATTGTAATCCTTGATCATTTTATCTTTGAAATCATTGAATTCCTGGGACAGCTTTTGAATGATCTGAAATTCTAGCTCCCTCTTTTCCTCCAACCTGTTGATTTTACTCCAGATCCAGATTCTGAACTCAGTTTCTGACATCTCAGATATCTGTTTATGTAGTGGGTCTTCAATTGTGTCTACCCCATCCTTCTTTGGGGGTTAATCTACTCTGGTTATTCTGGTTGGCAGAATTTTTCGGCTGATTCCGCCTCATGTTGAATTTGCACATTTTCAAAATGGTCCCTAAAACTGTTCTGCCAGTGGCTTCTTCTAGTTTTCTCCTGGGCACAACCCAGCAAGGCAGTCCACCCTTGCAGCAGTCAGTGTCGATCTCAGGCCACCAAGGCCCTGGGAGGCAGGTGCAACCTGCCCCAGCAGAGGTCAGTTTTCCTCACTGGCCACCAAAGCCCCGGAGACAGGCGTGTGGCTGGCGGGATGGCGCGACCCTCTCTGGCAGAAGCTGCTGGTGACTGCAAGCTGGCAAGGCCCTGGTAGGTGGGCCTGCAGCTGTGTGTCCCACCCCAGCAGAAGTCAGTTGCCCTCACAGGCTGCCAAAGCCCCGTAGGCAGGCCGCAGCTGGTGGGATGGTGCGACCCTCCCCAGCAGGAGCTGCTGGCGACCACCGGCTAACAAGGTCCCGGGAGGCGGGTGCACAGCTACATGACCCATCCCAGCAGAAGTCAGTTGCCCTAGTGGCTGCCAAAGCCCCAGAGCCGGGTGCTCAGCTGGTGGGACAGTGTGACCCTCTCTGGCAGGAGTTGGCGGTGATCACACGCTGGGAGGTCCTGGGACGTAGGCACACGGCTGTGAGACCTGCCCCAGCAAAAGTCAGTCGCCCTCGTTGGCCTGGCCACCAAAGCCCTAGAGGCAGGCGCACCACTGGCAGGATGGCGAAACCCTCCCTGGCAGGAGCTGCTGGTGACCGCTGGCCAACAAGAGCCTGGGTGGTGGGCGCGTGACTGTGCAACCCACCCAGCAGAAGTCAGTTGCCCTCACTGGCCACCAAAGCCCCGGAGACTGGCGTGCAGCTGGCAGGATGGCACAAACCTCTCTGGCAGGTGCTGGTGGTGGTCGCCGGCCTGGAGGCCACGGGAGGCAGGCACACAGCTACGCAACCCACCCCAGCAGAAGTCAGTTGCCCGCACCAGCTGCCAAAGCCCCAGAGGTTGGCATGAGGCTGGTGGGACTGTGCAACCCTCCCCGGCAGGAGTTGATGGCAACCACGGGCAGCAAGGCTCCAGGAGGTGGGTGCATGACTGCGAGACCTGCCCCAGCAGAAGTCAATCGCCTTCAAGGGCCACCAAAGCCCCAGAGGCAGACCTTAGCGGGGGCCGTGTAGCCCTCCCTGTCCAGCGTCAATCCCAGTCACCAGCGCGAAGGGCCTATGAAGTGCAGACAGCAGCCAGGGAGACAGCTGAGTGCAAAATGCGCTAACTGAGGGGGATCCGTCTGCATGCAGAAAGCGTGAATCAAGCAGTTCTCCCGGTGAAGGACTGGGGACAGAGGCTTGGTCTTGCGAGGGTGGGTGGATGCTGTCCTTGAGTCTCCTTTCACTGTCTCTGCCGGCAAGGTGAGGGAGAGTGGACTGGAAACCCAAAATGGCAGTGCAAATGCCAGTTCCACTTTTCTGCCGGTTGGGGGGTTGTTCCGTGTGTCAGTCAGTTCCTTCAGGGTGGTAAACTTCCCTGTTGGCAGCTCTCAGTCATGGAGTGAGAGAATAGGTCCTCAGTTTATCGGTGGCCTGTAGGAGACTTGGAGGAGCGGTTGAAGAGGAAACAAAGGAAAAGCACACCTTTCTTGGGGGAGGGGGATGGGCGCTATTCCTTTGGGGTGAATTATGTACCTGTGGATTGTCCTCCAGGAGTCTCCGCCTGTCTCAGAAGAGGTGTCACTCTTCTTTCTCAGCTGGGCTCCCAGTTTTTGACTTTGTTGGGAGTTTGTCCGGACTTTATCCTTTCCTCTGGACAGGAGCTTCTGTCAGAGGCTGGTTCCTGTCGGCCATCTTGATCACACCCCCAGGAAAGACTTTTTGAAGAAGACTGCCATGGCAATTGTAACAACAACAAAAATAAACAAATGGGATTTAATTAAACTGAAAAGCTTCTGTACAGCTAAGGAGACAATAACCAAAGCAAATAGACAACCTACCCTATTCTACCTATGGGAAAGGATATTTACATATTTTGAAGCAGACAAAAGCTTAATAACTAGGATTTATAGAGAACTCAAATTAATCCACATGAAAAAAGCCAATAATCCCATATATCAATGGGGAAGAGAGATGAACAGAACCTTCTCTAAAGAAGATAGACAAATGGCTAGCAAACATGTGAAAAAATGCTCATCATCCCTAATTATTAGAGAAACACAAATTAAAACCACCCTGAGATATCATCTAACCCATCAAGAACAGCCCCTATCACAAAATCTCAAAACTGCAGATGCTGGCACAGATGTGAAGAGAAAGGAACACTTTTACACTGCTGGTGGGACTGCAAACTAATGCAACCTTTTTGGAAGGAAGTATGTAGAACCCTCAGAGAACTCAAGCTAGACCTCCTGTTTGATCCTGCAATTTCATTATAGGGCATCTATCCAGAGGAAATAAAACAAACTTTTATTATAAAGACACTTGTACTAGACTGTTTTTACAGTTGCTAAAATATGGAAATAGCCTAAATGCCCCTCAACCCAGGAATGGATTGGCAAGCTGTGGTATATGTATACAATGGAATACTATGCAGCCATTAAAAAGGAGATTTTGCAGCATTTGTATTAACCTGGATGGAGGTGGAACACATTATCCTTAGTGTAGCATCACAGGAATGGAGAAGCACGAATTCTATGTATTCAACTTTAATATGAGGACAATTAATGACAATGACATGGTAGGAGGTAGGGAAAGGGAGAGCAGACAGAGAAAAGGAGGAAGGGGTGAGGGAAAGGGAAAAGAAAAGAAAAGAAAATAGTGACTAATTCTCACATAAATTGGATTTAATTTTGACCAAAGTTCATTATTTGAACAATAATTTTTAATTCAACTTGTTAATATGTTGTTAAGGATATTGAATCCTCATTTATAAGTAAAACATGTTTGTAATTTCCTTTTATAAAAATATTTTTTTCCAATTTTAATATCAGGTATATCCAGAAGAAGTAGAACGATTTTGAAGTATTTCTTCTTTTTCTATTGTCTATAAGATTTAGCATGATCTGTTTTTGAAACTATCTTCTATTTTTATTTATAAAAATAAATGTTCTCTATTTTTTGAGACTTCAGGAAAAAAAAGTTAACTGATGACTCCATACTAAACCTCAGAGTCAAAGCTTTCTATGATAGACATACTTTTATCTGACAATGTAAATGTTACATTTTTTGCATTAATATTAATTAATATTATTAATTAATTAATTAATATGCATTAATATTAATAATATTATTACTCAATATTTCTTTGCAGCAATCATCTGATTTCTTTCCTGAATATATTTATCTTCATTCATTCTTCATGAGGTTTTTGTTTCTAGTCCTTATCTTAAACATTGTTATTGGTATTAAATTTTAAGCCTCTTTAATTTTGTGAAGGCAAAAGGTGGAAACCAAATAAACGCATGTACATGTATAGAGAAAATTAAAAAAAAAAAGAAAATACATCATTTCTACATCTTTGAAATCATTGTGTACCTTTATTCAAATTTCATTTCTGAATCTCACCAGGTCTCAGGCTTCAAATTGACCATAATCAATCGGCAGAGTTCCAAATCTTCCCTAGTAAAGCCAGGACTTGAACTACTGAGCTTCCATTCTTTAGGAAAGCTTGATCTAAAAATCCCACATTCACAGGCTCATGTAGAATTTGGTATTTCTGACTTAAAAGAAAAAAAGAACTCGTACCTCTTTGCTTTTAATTGGTATGAAATGGCCTCATTTCTGATACCACATCTCATTCTTTTCCTTTGCTTCCAGGTAGTAAGAGAAAAACGTCTATTGTTGGTGGCTGTCCACATCCCGTCTCCTCATCTACGCTGGCCCTGTGTGTGTTATATACATACGACTCTAACCAATTTCTAGAGGTCTTTCCTAGTGTAACAAGATGATTTCTTTTCATATTCCTTAACTTTCTAAGTATAACAAAACCTCTAAACAAAACTACAAAATGATTGTGTGTTATAAATTCTGCTGTTCCAATGTACTGGAAGCACTTGGGAGAACATCTGATCCTGTGCTGCTTCCAGTTCTCTCATTTAATCTAAGGCACAAAGAGTTTTAAACACCTGCTATGTGCTGATGGCTGGTGAGAAAGCATTTATTTCAAATGCACATGCCTTCACACAGAAGAGCTTGGCATGTGCTATTCTAGATGTTTCCAAGGGCTTTATCACTGTGGGAATAGTATGTATTCTCAGTCCAAAAATCTATTGTGGAAAACCAAAGTCTTAGCCAAAATATAAAGATCAAAATATTTTCTTTCCCTAAAAAGTCTCTAGTCTGTGAAAATCTGAGCACCTTCTCTTCCATCCCACACTGCTGCTATTGGGTAGATTTTAAGTGACTTCACTGTCCTTGCTTGTCCACACCTGCTTGCTAGCTTCTGAAGACAAGGTGCTATTACGTGCTTAGACTATCCAATGAATGAACAGCTGGGGATCACTTCGAGTGACAGCATTCCCGTTCTGTAGTAATAGTACAACTGACTCTAAGAAAGAACCTGTTGGTCATTAGGATCAGCAGTTAGAAATCTGTCATTGCCCATCACAGACTGCCCACTGAGGGCATTCCTCAGGTCACATATGGGACCTAGACGTGAGCACACAGCAGGCAGCATGAAGAAAGGCTGTGTAAGCATCACTCTCTGATGCTATAGCAATCTGGGAGCCATCGTACTGACAGATAACCAGTTATTGGTTAAAAGGAAGACTTCTCCTTTTGTTACGATGACAGAATATTTGGGATTATTAGTTTATTAATAATTACCCCACCGTTATCTTAACAGACAGCATAAAACCAATCTCATGTGGTCCAGTGAGGGGGGAACTAGTCAAAGACTGAGATGAGGATCTAATGCCTTAGCAGCAGACCAGAGAGAGTGTTGAAATATTGGGCGAAGATTTTTCAGATTATTAAAAGTAAATATGAAATTAATCAAAAAAATCCAAGGCAAGTTTAAAAAAAAAGTCATATCCCAAGGAAAAAAAATATTCATTTAGTATGTATTTTGAATTCAACAGTCTTATGAATAAAGTTCTATGTAAGACAGGAATCATAACTTGACTTTCCAACAATGAATATTAATTAATTTAAAAAGTGAGGGTGATATTGACATAGGTTGCCGAAGCAGCAAGGATTGGTGAGACACATTTCAAAGAAGACATCCACAAACATTCCTAATCACCTTACCATGCCATTCCTTCTAATAAATCTCTTTATCACATATTTCAAGTGGGCCATCTTGAGAAACGTCAAGATGTTAAGCATTGCTTTAAATCTGCATGAGCACTTTAGCAGTGTTTAGATAAAGTCCAGTTGAAAGGAAGACAGCTTCTAAGGCAGCAAGACTATCTTTGTGGACAAGTACATCTACATTGGACAGATGGCCTTTGCTATACTTAATATATTTGTCTCTCTGGGATTAATTTTGAATGGACTTTATGACCTTGCAACAACGTGACTTCTCATCTCTTGGGAGGCATCATGCAGGTTAATGTATACTTTGTCTTCAGTAATCAGCTCTCATCTGTGTGAAAAAACAACAGGGAACGGGGAGAGTGAAGGACAAAAAATGTGGAAATATTTAGAAGGAGAAAATCTGTAGATTTTTATTAATATAAAGTATTAATAAAAATGCTCCAAATGTTATTTTTAGTTACGCTAGAGAAAAAGTATTAAAAATTGGCAGATAGTTTTCTGTGGCCATCTAATACATCCAGGGAGTAATGGATGGAAGCAACATTTCTTAGGCTGTTACTAAATTCTTCTCTCTCATTCTGTAGAAAAAACCTGTTATACTATTGCCTATAAGATTTGGCATGACCTGTTTTTTGAAATTACCTTTTATTTTTATTTATGAATATTAGTTGTCTATTTTTTGAGACTTTGGGAAGAAGTTTACTGATAACTCCATATTGTACCTCAGAGTCAAAGCATTCTATGATAGACATACACTTATCTGACAATGTGAATGTTACTTTTTTTGCATTATTATTATTGCTCAATATTTCATGGCAGCAATCATCTGATTTCTTTTCTGAATGTATTTATCTTCATTCATTCTTTATGAGGTTTTTGTTTCTAGTCCTTATCTTGAACATAGTTATTGTTATTAATTTTTAAGCCTTTTTAATTTTGTGAAGGCAAAAAGTGGAAACCAAATAAACACATGTATATGTATAGAGAAAATTAAAAAAAGAAAAACCTGTTATATGATCAAAATGGGACAAGGTCTGGTTAGGCTGGTTAATTTTAAATTTGTATTGAAGTGAGAAATCATAAAAATGGTTTGTGCATGTGTTAGAAAATATATTCTAAAATAATACAGATTAATGCAAACTCATTTGAAAACCTTTCGATGTAAAGTTAAAGCCTATTTGTGTATGTGTGTTTGTGTGGGTGTATTTACTGTAGATGGAGTTTGCTAAGTGGATATCTCTGTCATCATTTTTGTATGAGTTGTATTCATGCTTCATTATTTAATAACTCCAATTTTGATTTCTTTGAAGGATGTTCTGAAATTTAGGAGCAGATGCAAAGTGATCTGGGTGCAAGATTGTCTTAGATTTTTAACGTTTTTCTCAATCATTCTTATTTAATAACATCATCAATGAATTGCCTTGATCATTAACTAGTTTGATGCAAGCATTCCTAATTATATATAAAATTCACAGACTGTACCCCATAAAGACATCAATAAACACATGATCTATGTGTATAAAAAAGATTATTTTCCCACACATTTAACTCAGTCTCATGAAAACAAATTTCTTTCTATACCCATATTTTATCACTTTAAATACTTCTTATTTAAATCATATAATTAAAACAAAAAATACATGTGACCTCAACAACCTCTGAAAAATAAGACAAAACAAAACCTATCTCTTGGTGAGTATGTGAGCATGTTAGAATATAGCCTATTATTACTATTCTTTTCTTTTGAGACAAAAATCTTACTCTGTCATACTGGCTAAAGTGCTGTGGTGTCATAGCTCACAACAACCTCAAACTCCTGGGCTCAAGTGATCCTCTTGCCTCAGTAGCTAGGACTATAGGTGCCCACCTGAGTAGCTAGGACTACAGGTGCCCATGACAACACCTGGCTAGTTTTTCTATTTTTTAGTAGAGATGAGGTCTTGCTTTTGCTCAGGCTGGTCTTGAACTCTTGAGCTCAAGCAATCCATCTGCCTTGGCCTCCTAGAGTGCTAGGATTACAGGTTGAGCCCACATGCCCAGCAGGGTGTAGCCTATTAGAACTGAGCTTTCAATGTCCTGTGGGCATCACAGCTGTGATGAAACAGCATTATTCTGGAAGTTGGTCAATTGAAGATCACTTACAGAAGCTTCCTGCCATATTTAACACAATGTATGAAAAGCAAGAAAGTTTTCAATGTAGTCAGTGAGGACAACTTTCTAAAATACAATAATTTATCCCCCTTAACCCAAGGAAAAAAATTCTTCCCTTCAAAGACTTTATCATTGCCTTGAAAACAGGATTATATCTTATTAATTAGCTTCTAATAGCTCTAAAAGGATAAAGTCAAACACTGTTGAAAGAAGATAGGATAAGGTGCCTTAGTATGCTAATTTAGGAGATAATTCATTAAAGGTTATTGGAATAGGTATCAGACAACTTATGACTAAATGTCAATTATATTGCCTTTATAGTATAAAGTATAGATTTATCTAATAGCAGTGCTCACTGTTTGATCAAATTATAAATTCTTGTTAATGGGAAAGACTGATCCAGATAAAAAGACTGGTTGGTATAATGATTAAAAAACAAATGAAAAACACTTAACATTTGCTAACACCAGTTTGGACATAACTGAAGCAAAATACCCAGAGTCATAGAGTGTTGATGAAGCGTAAGTTGGTAACTCTTCAAGGAAAATCTGGAAATCTTCATTAAAAATGTTTAAAATAGATACACATATTTACTCAGCACTTTAATTCTGAAAATTTATCCTGGATAAACTATCAGGACTATGCAAAAAGATATGTGTCTTAAAATTTTTCAACAGGATTGCATAGGAAGGGAGGGAGGGAGAGAGGAAGAGAGAGGGAGGAAGGAAAGGAGGGAGGGAGGGAAGTGTTTTAGATGCTCAAATAACAAAGGAATGATTAAAAAACATAACATCTCCATTCTTATGATAAAATAATATGCTAATCTTATTATTTAAAAAAATGGCTAATGATGCGTAACATTTAAAGTTTTTGTTGGAGACAAAAGAAACCAAATTCTGACTACAATAATAAACAAAATGGAGTTGAGGAGAGGGATATTGACAGCTCAAAAATTATGGAGAAACCAAGGGCAGTAGGAAGGCTGCAGAAACCACATCTGGGCAAACAGATGAAATAGTCCAGTTATGGTGCTAGCAGAGGAAGTGAATGAACCTTAACCGTTGCCATTGTTATTGCTACTTGAATCAAGATTCAATAATTTGAAGGAGGCAGAATCCAACTATTCGTGTTCAGCAATTAGGCCTTCCCTTTATCCAAAGAAAGCCATGGCTACCAATGACAATACAGTCAGAACTGCTGAATGAAGAATAGCTGATTTTTCAGGCCAGACACAGGGCTCACACCTGTAATCCTAGGACTCTGGGAGGCCGAGGTGGGTGGATTGCCTGAGCTCACAGTTCGAGACCAGCTTGAGCAAAAGCAAGGCCCTGTCTCTACTAAAAATAGAAAAACTGAGGCAAGAGGATCACTTGAGTCTGAATTGGAGGTTCCTGTGAGGTATGATGCCACAGCACTCTACCTAGGGTGACAACCTGACATTCTGTCTCGAAAAAAAAAAAGGTAATTTTCTATTGGCAAATTACAGTACTCATGGGGGAAGAAATGACTATTTAGAGGCTAATAAACAATACATATTTGTTACTAGTACAGTATCCCCTTTGCCCATTGTAACCATGAATAAAGTCAATCCTCCTAAAAGTCCCAAGGGGCTTCTCAGTTGCCAGCAACAACATGTTTCTTTATTTGGGTGTAAGTGATTCACTTGTGTTCAGCTTGTAAAACTCCATCCATCTGTATATTCATACATTTTCTTCTGTATACAGATAATCTTTGAAAATAAATCCTACTCGTAAAACTAGAGATAATCTAAATTTTAAATTATTAAATCTGGCAAAAATTCTGAGCTGCCTGGATGAATATTCCTTCTTTTTGCTCTATATTGGTACTCCATTTAAATATTGTGAAACTGTAATAATGCTAACTATAACCACCGTAATTGCTGCCAATATAAAATAGTAGTAGATATATAAGAGAAAGGGGAGATAAATTAAAATATTGATCATAATATTTTAAAAAATCAAGAAAGGAAATTTGTGTAGAGACTATGATCTTTCTTTCTACAACTGTCCCACAGAGTGCTCATTCTGTGTTCAGTAGATATTCAGCAGCACTCAGTATCTTGGTCAACTCAATGGGTCAGAGTTCTTTGCTAAGTAGAGCAAGACAAACCTTAATTAATAAGGGAGCTTAGTCCTTTGTGATTCAGCACACACAGAATAGAGGTTTCATTCACTTTACTACTGCCCGTAGTAGTTCTAGGACACTCTCCACATGTTTGTATCAGATAACATTACATTCGTTATTAACAGCTTGGATCATGCTCAAGAATTTGGAATCCAGCAGAGAGCTTAAGTAAAACAAAGAGATGATATCTTACATGGAATAGTTGCTCACCAGATGATAACCGGGCTCTTCTCCCAAATTCTAGATGTTTTCTGTGATTCCCCTAATAGGGCTTATCATACAGCACTTGGAATCATCACTGAAATTTCAGGTACCATTGTATGTCCTCATTCCAAAGACCATGCTCTACAGACCTGGACCAGTCAAAGGAATTTGTCTGTGTTAGGTACCATCCAAACTTGCAGATTTTCAAGCCACTGGGGAAATTGCTTTAGGCAACACACCAAACCCTTTTGCCAACAAAATGTAAAAAGAACAAGTAAGGTGTGTGCCTTGTAAGCTGTAGGGAACACAAAGTGCTAGGGTTCCCTCACTCAGAGGGATGGTCACTCTATATGCTGCAAATCTCAGGACTCCCAGACATTACATGGACATGGTATATGTTAGTGTTTCCACAAGTTTTTTGGAAAAAGACTTTCTTCCAATGGAAAAACCGTACATCTCCACGGGGTGCCTAATGTCTCTGCTATTGTCAATTTCCTACGTATTGTCAGCATGATTTCATCCATTCAGTATAAAAGTGAGATGTCCTATGAGATGGTGAGTATGTGACAGTGTAGGTGTCTAGAGGCAACTCATCTACGAAATAAGAACATAAGGAATGCTACTGTTCCCATCAGAGAAAAGCCAATGTCTGGTGTTTTCTGGTTATAAGAATGGAGGGGAAAGCACTTGCCAGATCCAAAGTTGCACACCAGGGCAGAGGATTGTGGGTCGTATTTTTTTCAATAAATATTTGATGCCTGGGTCCCTTCCACATGTGACTCCTGAGACTTCACATCCTGTCAGACAAAGCCAGGTGACTTGCTTGGACCAGTGTATGAATAGTAGTAAAGTTTGTTATTTCCAAGCAGAAGCTTCAAGAGTCAGTGTGGCTTTTCATGTTCTACTTTCGCTGACTCCGGGCTTACAGAAACAGGTGTAAAGATGCTTTATCTGCTTGGATTCTTCCCCACAAATGAGGGAGGGAAGGAAGGAGGGAGAGAGGGAGCATTTTCAAGGCAAGGTCTGCGGAATTGCTCCTGTGACCAAGGAAGGCTCAGAGTTCATATGTGTGGATGTTTCAGAGGGGGTTGAAGATGTAACATGTCACTCACACTATGAATTTTCCCAGACTTCCCCAGTTTGATTTTTGAGATACCACTCCATTCTTTCTCTATCTGTCATAGCCCATTCCCAGCCCACCTCCCACCCCCCCAGGGTGGCGGAGAATGGGATTCCCAGCCTATTTCCCTCCTCCTCCCTCCCCCCAGAGTCGACTCCAGGAACAAAGCAAGTCCCTCCTCCCCCCAAGGTGGCCAAGAACGGGCTTCCCAGCCACATACCCAGGCTCCCTCCTTCTCCCTAGGGTTGTCAAGAACAGACTTCAGAACAAAGAAGCACAAAAACCCCCAAGTTTAAGTGAGTGAACAATGGTAAAAAACCTACCTAAGCTGTATCAATCATTGTTACATAAGTATAACCATTGTGATTTAAGATGTATCCATTGTCAACCAAGTTGTAACCCCCCTGTCCTAAGCTAACCAGCCTCGTCTTGTTTCTGTACCAGGATGCTTGCTCAAAATTATTAAAAGCAACCTATCCCCTATTTCGGGGCTGACTGCCTCTCAGAGCAGCAGCCCCTGTGGCAGGTAAAATAAATTACCAATTAATTACATCTAAGTGGGGGTCTGACTCTATCTTTTTAGGTCATAGGGGATACAACATATCAACAACTTAACTTTCACATATGAGATTAGACATGGGTTTTAATTCATTTGATGTTGTAGCTCAGTAACACACAGGATTGATCTCAGAATGCCTCACACCTAGGGCTACATAAATTAAAAGAATTTTTAAAGAAAGTCTTGTAGCATGACTCAAGAGTTAGTGAAATTCAGTCTCTGCTTTAAATAAGAATTTAAGGTTGTGAGCTTCTTGGCTTTCAATAACCTATGGCATCAGAAGCAGCCTCTGTGCTCTGGTACCCTAGCACTCCTTCTGAAGTGTCCTTTTTGAACCACAGCAGTTAACCTGTTTCCCAGTTGCCAGTCAAAATAGACAAGCCTTCCAATGACCACAGGAATAGCTAACCTGGTATTATGTCATAGTTTTTCAAGCTGCTAAATATGTATGTATTTCAGCATATGAAGAGAAGTTTCATTTCATATGTATCACTGGTAACTTATTTTCTGCTATCAGTTTCTTCTTTTTTTTGAGACATTGTCTTACTTTGTCGCCCTTGGTAGAGTGCTGTGGCGTCACAGCTCACAGCAACCTCCAGCTCTTGGGCTTAGGCGATTCTCTTGCCTCAGCCTCCCAAGTAGCTGGGACTACAGGTGCCCATCACAATGCCCAGTTATTTTTTGTTGTTGTTGTTGCAGTTTGGCTGGGGCCGCGTTTGAACCCACCACCCTTAGTTTATGGGGCCGGAGCCCTACTCACTGAGCGACAGGTGCCACCCTGCTATCAGTTTCTTGACTGGCAAAGCTCTAAAATAGCAGTAACAGAAACTGGCTAATTTACGGAAAAGAGAATTTATTAGAAAGACATGAGTATATTAAACGAGAAGCTGAAGAGCTGAGACAGCCATGTAGGACTTGCCATTAGACTTACAGAAATGGCACCCAGAGTGAACAACTGATCTGAGCATTGCTGCTGGTAAACTCAACTGTTCATCGCTTTGTCAAATTCAGAAGAAGATCCTCGTGGGCTTGTTCCTGACAAGAAAAGGGCAAAGTTGTTGAGGAACAGTTTCATCAGGCTGTATACCCACAGAAAAAGGTATTATTGGTGTTCTCAGGAATGGAAGCCAGAAGGCTAAAAGTTAAAAACAAAAAAGTCAAATAGTAAAGAACTCCATAGTTTTTGTGAAATGGTGTTTTTGTTTGTTTCTTTTGTTTTAGACAGAGGCCACTCTGTCACCCTGGCTAGAGTATCAGGGCATATCACAGTAATCTCAAACCCTTGGGCTTAAGACATCCTCTTGCCTCAGCCTCCCAGGTAACTGGGAGTACTTACTACAGGGGCCTGCCACAACACTGGGCTTTTTTTTTTATTTTTAGACGGGGGTCTCATTCTTACTCAGGCTGATCTTGAACTCCTAAACTCAAGCAATCCATCCACCTTGGCCTCCCCGAGTGCGGATTACAGGCATGAGCCACGATGCCCCACCCCATGGTACAGTGTTAAGTATTTACATAAGTATTTACATTATACTATAAATGGTATAATCATATGTACATCATATTAACAAGTTATCAGTAGGTGGTAGGATTACTAATGCTTTTATATTTTTCCTTTGTGCATTTTGAATCTCACAAATTTTCTCTAAAAACAAACAAAAATAAATTTGTGCTTGCTAGAGGAAAAAAAGGAAAACTCAGCAAATGTAAAAATTAAAGAAACTGAAGAGGAATTGGGGAGTGGCACTCGATTATTAACTAAAGAGCTGATCAGACCTGAGTTGTGCATATTGCAGACTCTATTTACCCTCTTCTCTTTTTCCTAAATGCTCATATTTTTGTTGTTATTTCTGAGTTTCAGTACAAAACCTATGACGTGTCATGGGAAAGGAAAATCATCAACAATACAAATAACATGAGCTAATTTTACCAAGAATGTATGTGTGCCTGGTATTTTGCTAAATGCTTCCTGTGGCAGAGGTATTACAACTCTCGCCCTTCTGCAGATGACATCACTGAGGCCCAGGGATAAGCACTTTAGCCTTGGTCCCCTGAGCAAGTAAATGAAATGAAATTCAAACGGAGATTTCTTTCAGCTCCTTAGGGTTTTTGAGGAAGTTTGAGAAATGTCTATGCATCCTCCATGAACACATTTGGAATGATTTTTAAACAGTAAAAGGAATGAGTCCTGAGCAACTAGAATTTTTAGGTTCGCATTTCAAATATCAAGCAAGCATTCACTTTGTGCCAAGCTCTCTAAGGTTTGGGCTCTTGAAGGCATATGGGTCAATGCCCATTGACAATTGTAACTTTGGGCGCCCTATGAATTACTTAAATATGGTAATGCTTTTATTTTAGAAGCAGGAAAACAAACATTACAACACTGTGCTTTTATAAATTCCCACTGAGGTTTTTGATTCAATTCATTTTTTAGAATTGTTTTCTCATCTGACAACTCAAGACTGTCTGTGAACCTGCAGTAAACAAAGCAAATAAATTATCAAGCGTAGGGGATAAATTTAGAATGTAGGGAAAAGTATCCCAAGAGGGTCCTGTTAGATATTTCAGTGTCCACACCTTGGCAAGGTTATAAAGTCAAAGGCAGTTGATAGCCATAATGTTACAGGTTATCCCGAGTTATTAGCAATTTATAAGGATGAGCTTTCAATCTGATTTCTCTTGGGGAGACTGCCATTTCCCAAACAGTTCAGCCCTTCACTACATTTTATAAGATTCATCCAATTTCCATTTGAATAAAAATTCCAATGAATTTGTAAGTTGACATTTCCATCCATATCTCTTGGGATCTCACTTACCCCTGACATTTTAGATGTTCCTTTGGTAAGAAGATATAAACAAGGCCACAGCTCACATACTTAATCCAGGAGGGATAGGGGAATACTTAACTGGAGTCAAATGGCATTGCATTTAAGCTAAAATATGTTATACTGAACTTAATTTTGCAGAACACTATGGTTTTCTTTTTCTTTTTTTTATTAAATCATAGCTGTGTAGATTAATACAGTCATGGGGTACAGTGTGCTGTTTTTATATACAATCTGAAATATTTTCATCAAACTGGTTAACATAGCCTTCATGTCATTTTCTTAGTTATTGTGTTAAGGTATTTATATTCTACATTTAGAAAGATTCACATGTACCCTTATAGGATGCACACCACCAATCACCCACCCTCCACCCACCCTCCCCCCTCCACTCCCCTTCCTCTCCCCTTTCCCCATATTCTTGGGCTATAATTGGGTTATAGCTTTCCTATAAAAGCTATAAGTTAGTTTCATAATAGGGCTGAGTACATTGAATACTTTTTCTTCCATTCTTGAGATACTTTGCTAAGAATATTTTCCAGCTCCATCCATGTAAACATGAAGGAGGTAAAGTCTCCATCCTTCTTTAAACTGCATAGTATTCCATGATATACATATACTACAGTTTATTGATGCATTCTTGGATCAATGGGCACTTGGGCTTCTTCCATGACCTAGAAATTATGAATTGGGCTGCAATAAACATTCTGTTACAAATATCTTTGTTGTAGTGTGATTTTTGGTCTTCTGGATACATACCTAGTAGAGGAATTGTAGGATCAAATGGCAGATCTATTTTTAGTTCTCTAAGTGTTCTCCAGATGTCTTTCCAAAAGGAACATACTAGTTTGCAATCCCATCAGCAGTGTAGAAGTGTTCCCTTTTCTCCACATCCACGCCAGCATCTCTGGTTTGGGGATTTTGTGATATGGGCTAATCTTACTGGTGTTAGATGATATCTCAAAGTAGTTTTGATTTGCATTTCTCTGATGACTAATGGAAAAACATACCATGCTCTTGACTGGGAAGAATTAACATTGTTAAAATGTCCATACTACCCAAAGCAATATATAATTTTAATGCAATCCCTCTTAAAGCTCCATTGTCATACTTTAAAGATCTCAAAAAAATAATACTTCATTTTATATGGAATCAGGAAAAACCTCGAATAGCCAAGACATTACTCAGAAATAAAAACAACACTATGGTTTTCAAAATGCCTTGCTATAATTTGGATACACCAACAACAGGAAGAACCTGCCAAGTGCTGGGCACCATGGAAAGAGGCCACTGTGCTTATCACAATTCCTTCTTAATGGGACTCCATCCTACCTCCCACTGTCTTCACCCAGGACTCAAAGTAAAAAATCCCCCTAGGCAGTTATAAGGAGTATAGATTAAAATAGGGGGAAAGCTGAAGTAGGGGAAACTAGTTAGGAACCTGTTACAGTCTAACTAGGAAAAATGATGGCCTGTACCAATGTGGTGTCATAACCATAAATTGAAAAGGATAGAGTCAAGAATTAATTAGGAGTTTGGCAAAACAGAAATAAAGGAAAGATAAATCCACCAGCAGGCTGGGTGGGGGCGGGGGTTGTTGGTTTGGTTTTTAGTGTTTGCAAATGGGTAGAAAGTTACACCACTTCTCACTCGTCTTTAGGCATGAGAAGGTTGAGCTGCCTGGAGGACAGTCAAGAGGAGATGCTTAGATGGAAGTTGGATTGTAACTCGGAAGAGAAATTGTGCTGAAAATACACGCTTGTCTCACCAACCCAGGAATGGATTAACAAGCTGTGGTATATGTACACCATGGAATACTATTCAGCCACAAAAGATGGAGACTTTGCATCTTTTGTATTAACCTGGATGGAGTTGAAACACATTCTTCTTAGCAAAGCAACACAAGAACGGAGAAGCAAGAGTCCAGTGCACTCAATACTAATGTGAAACCAGTGGACGATCTAATACACACTCACATAAGAGACAAACTCAAATTAATTCAAGGTGGGAGGCGGGGAACGAGGGAGCAGGGAGAGGGTGGGGGGGATGGGTGTGCCCCCACTGAATGGGCATGATGTAGGCTGAATGGGGGCGAAACACAATTATAAGAGGGACTTTACCTAACAAATGCAAACATGGTAACCTAATTCTTTGTACCCTCAATTAACTTGAAACAATAAAAAAAGCAAAGAAAACACATGCTAGTAAGTAATTAACATATAATGAGAGTAAATGGATTAAGCAAGGGGAGCTTGTGGAGTGACAGTGAGGAGAGCCCTGAAAATCTCCTAATGCTTAGACACGTGCGTGGCACACAGGGCTGTCAATTGACAAGTGCACCAAAGGACTCGTGAGAGAGACATGGAGAGATCTCTAACCAACAGATGACTGGTATAAATCAGTAAGTTCATTTCACGTGCTATGAGTAAACCACTACGGAAGTAAGATTAACCGTCTCCTACCATAATTTATTACTTTTTACAATAAATACAATAAGTTAGGTATGGAGGATATTTTTCTTATTTTAAGCATGATACCACTGGGGCTAAGAAGGGTACTTCTGTGCAAAGCTGCAAGGATGCAATTCATAATAGTTGAACCAGGACTAAAAGCAGGGTTTTTTAAATATATATATATATCAAATGAAGAGTTATTGGAAAACAGGTTTTATTTATTCCTTTGGAACGTAGAGTCAGAAAAGAAGAATGGAGGAGGGAGAATGTGCCCCTTGGACTATGACACAAAAGAGCGAGAGGCAGAGGCAGCCTGCAAATTGAAACTATCTGAAGAAAGCGGCGGAGGACAGAAGAGTGCTCCTGTCTGCCTGTCTCGAAGCACTGCTTTCCCAGCCACCCCACAGGGGTCCCAGAACCCACTCCTTTCTTGCTCCATTTACAGAGAGCCCTGGGTGAGTGGCTCATCAGGGCTAACACAGCAAGATTTGTCTTAATAATCCTGTTCTGCAAATGTATGACCTACAATTCCTTTCAAATATTCAGGTCATTGATGGAAATTTTGTCTGGAATTTAAAATGCATAACAAATTGAGGCTCCTTTGCCCTTTTAAATCAGAAAGCTTCGCTAGAGCAGTTTGAATTCTCTGAGTTGCCGTAATGAGTGTTTTTAACATGTCAGAAAGGCAAATATTCTTAATGCAAGTAAATACTCTTTTTTTCATCCATCAACTCATTCCCACACATCGCTTGTACGCGTGTGTGCCTCTCTCCACCTACGTGAAGAATGTGAGATTAAGTGGAGGGAGTCCAATCAAGCCCACAGTAGAGGTCACGGAAACCTCCATGGGCATCTGATTCTACAATGCACCATCTCTCCAACTCACCTAGCACCTAGAATGCTTCAAACTGTTAGGAACACTGAGGGATGTTCACTGCTCATCCCTGTGAAACAAGCCAGTACCTCGAACACTGACCTCATCGGCCTAGGCCCTCATCTGAAGTTCACAATGTAATTATAGTGCTTGGCATTGGATATAGACGCAAGTATCATCATGCTAATTAAACAACTGTCTTAATTGTCAGGTTCTTCAGGGAGGCAGGTCTGCCAAGTCCCATGTTTCATGAGCAGATCTGAAAACAAGCATTATCCCTTCTACTGGGGAAGAGAAAGTGGTGGAGGCTCAGGACAAAGGAGGCAGTGGGCAAAGAGCGGCCACACCTGCGTATGTGGTCCTGAGAAGGATGCTCTGAGCCCTTCCCCGGGATTTAGCTGCAGTGGAGTCCCCTGCCCTGAGCCTTCTCTTACACGCCTTCCAAAACATGGCAACTTTCATTCTGTTGTGTTGTTTTTTGTTTGGTTGGTCTCCCTCATTGCATCAATGAGCTTCTTTAAAAAGAACTCACTACCTTTTCCAAAGGTTGTAGCATTAGCTCTGATTCAAGTCTTTTTTCTCCTTCCTAAGGTCAGAACATCCCTCTTTGTTAACATAAAACCCTAAATTATCTGATGAGAAAGAAAACAATCAGATCTACTCCTTGTAGATTCACAACTAGAGGCCCACATTAGAAAAAAAGTCAAATTCAAGGAGAGGGGAGAGGAGGTTGTGTCCTATAAGTTCATTTCAGAGTTTACACAAGCAGTGTAACCGAATCGTAAGTACCCTCGTGTTAATCTGAAAAAAAAAAAAAAAAACTGTTTGAACTGACTTCCAGCAGTGTTTTAAATTTTCAGTGGTCCCATGCCTGAAGCAAACCCAGATTGTATGTCCTCCATACACTGCTCCCCACCGTCCCCTACAACTCCCCGAAGCACAGCGCACATGGTGACCGTACCCTGATACTGCATGCACTGAGCACTGCCCCGCTCACCTTTCTCCTGTTATGAAGGTTGATACTGAAAACATTTTAAAAAAGAAACAGCTTGGCGATTAGCTACAAAGATGAGAGTTATCGGCCACTCTTTGTGTTACATGTTGACACTTAATATATAGCTAAAAAAATAAATAAATGAAAATAAATAAACCTGATGAGGACTAAGTGTCAGCCAGGCATTGTTCAGTCCCCTTTTCTGTCTCATTTAATAATCGCTGCAGATCAGGGACCAGCAAACTCAGCTCTCGTAGTTTGTTAAGGCTAAAGCCGTGCAGTCCCACCGTCACTCTTAACCTCTTTCCTAAACTGCCTGCTCCAGCTGTTTGAGGGGGAAAGGTTTCTGGGAATAGACTGATTGTTAAAAACAGGCTTCTTAGCCTTCATGTCATTTTCTTAGTTATTGTGTTAAGACAATTATATTCTACATTTAGAGAGATTCACATGTACCATTATAGGATGAACCATTAGCTAGTTGGATGAAAGTATTTCAAACTGTATACAGAAACAACACACTGTACCCCCATGATAGTATTAATGTACACAGCTACGATTTAATTAAAAAAACAAGCTTCTTTTTTCATTAACCCAATTGCATATATATATCTCCTCCCCATTGATACTTTTCTTTAGAATATTTAGAACGCATGTTTGGTACTTGCTCTTTATTTTCCTGGATTCCTACCACTTTGGAAGCTGTGTGGTTGATTAAGCTGCTGATCATTCTATTTCACCCCGAGGAGGAGTTTACAGCCTCCCACGTGTTGGGCTGGCCTTCTGAGTTTGCTTTAATATGGTATTAGCATCCATCATCACCACTAATTGCTATTTACTAAGGAATCGCCCAGCACTGTGTACATCAGAGACACACTTAACAGAGCTTACTCTTCACGAGGAAGCAGGAGGCAGAAACATGAATTAGCTTCTTTTCATGCGTGTGAAGATGCTTGACTGTCTTTCCCACTTCCCAGGAATGCTGCCAAAGAGAAATGCTCTGGAATTCTAATCTATTAGCACCAAGTAACATGATAAAGCTGACATGAATACAAATGACAGGGTGCAATCGACACCTTCTGGTATTAATGTCAAGAGTCTGAACAGCTGCATGAAAGCAAAGGATTAGCCACTTCTCCTTTGGGAATCTTGCTCTATCACCCTCCATGCTAATATTCACCTGTAGAAAAATGAGGAGATTTGGAATTAGGCTTCATGAGCCACTGGAGGGTGATCAGTGGAGAATAAGACGCCTTCCCTCGAGAAAGCCTTGGAAGCTCACAGCTCGTTCTTGCTCTCTCTTCCTCATTGGTTTCTTGTTCCTCTCTAGTAATTATGAGACTTTGGCTTTTTCAAATTGCATGTGTTTACCTGCCAAAAAAATGCTTATCTGAACTTATAAAACATATTTATTGGGATGTTACTATTTAGGAGAATTATTAATTTTTCTAAACACCCGACTACATTCTTTTGAGGAGGGAAGAAAAGAATCAGACTCAATATGGAGAAAGAGTGATCATTGGCCCAAAGTAAAAGACAGCATTTTGACTTTCGCTCAGGACATCTGAGGTGCTTGATACCAGGCATCACACACAGAAGGATATCTGTCTACAGCAGGTACCTACATCCTGCTCTATCCTGCCATGACAGTTATGGTGCAGTTGAAACTTACTGAGGAGCTGCTACGGCTGTGCATGTGGTAAGGGCTTTGCACAGATTATGACCAATTGGGACCACAGATGGCCTCTGAGATGCCTCCCTGAGGCAGTGGTATGATAACTCATCTCTGTTGGGTTGCGTTGTATGTAACATGAGCATTAGGAATTTGGAAAAGTATCATTCATCGATTTGAATCATAGAGAAGTCAGAAAATTAGTAAGATTATGTTCTCCAGACCCAGATGACTCGGATCACATTGAAGCTCCAGCAATTACTAGCTGGGTGACTTTGGACGAGTAATTTACCCTCTTGTGCCTTCCACTCCACATCCATAAAATGGGCAAATGAGTTTTTGAGAACAATGCTTGGGTCATTGTCGTTACTGAATCAAAGTTAACCAATAACCATATTTTGAAGTTTTAGTAAAGCTGTAGAACAGATGGAAACTCTTTAATTTTATACATTATATTCTTGTTTCATTCCTGGACTAATCTCTACTTTTTGAGTATTGCTTTTAAATGCTCTATGAAAATCTGTTTGTTAATATTTAGGTGAATAATGAGAGATGTCAATATTTTATGATATTCTATAAAATGACATTTATGATATGCCTACATTATTCCTAAGACAGGGTCTGTACTTTTCTTTATATGTAACTATAACCTTTATCAGGCTTTGGTAAAAATGAAATGTTTATTTCTTAAACTTCTGGCCTCAAGTGATCCTCCTGCTTCATCCTCCCACAATGCCAGGATTACAGGTGTGAGCCACCATATCCAGCCCTCTGAAATGCTTATGCCATATGAAATATTTGGAAAATGTTTTTCTTTAGCTAGGCTATAAAGTGCTCTATGTAATGTTATAATTAGTCTTTACAGGCTGATATCATTTCCATAGGTGAGTTTTTTCCCCAGGGTAGCTATTTGACAACTTTTAACCTTTTCTTCCATAGAAACTTGCCTTCTGTTTTATGGCCCTTCTAGAATAAATTTTAGTAATTTTGCTAAGAATTTTCCATTTCATTAAGATTTTCATAGCTATTTGCATAAATTTGAGTAGTACCATTTTTATGATTCTTTTCTTTTGTTACTGTTGTTACTTTCCCCATATTATTTGTATTTTAAAATAAAATACAAACCTCAGAATGGACTAAATATATTGGTCACCTTCATTTTTCCTGCTCTTATCTCCCCAGTCACTTCCCGGTTCATCGAAGGTCGCTTCTATTACTTCCATCAAGAAGAGCTCATAGGTAAAGATTTTCTGAAACTTTCCAGGTCCAAAATTGTCTGCAAACGATATTCACAAGGAGAACTTAGCTGAACATAAAATATTTGTCTTATACTTTCTTTTCTTAAATCTTATGGATATTCCAACATTTTCTGTCAATGAATGTTGCTGAGGATAAATCTGAGATCAGCTTGAATTCTGTCTCTTCTTGTGACTTGATCTTTTGTCCTGTTTGCCAAAGGAATGCTTCATACTAATGTCACTGGAATATGTCACAAAATTTATTCTTTTCATATTAATCATTAGCTATCCCCTAACTCTCGGAGTCACCCTTATGTCTGGGCTTCCTTGAACCAAATTGGGTCCCTGAAGGTTTTCTCCTCAGCCTGGTTCACCCAACTTCTAAACATAATATTGCAAATAAGAGACTCAGGTTTTACACCTCAGGCTTTCGCCCTTCCTTTAGGAAGTATGTTTGCGTTGCTGCTTTTTGAGATTCACCATCAGTGAGGCCTCTCCCGGCTGTACTCTGCACGTCTGATATGGCTTTCCTTAACCTCATCATCAGCTGCTTTTCACAACTCTGAGAAGTATTTCGAGGTCTAGGAATTCCATGTACCTCCTAGCCTTGCTGAAATAGTGTGGCAGGTTTTTATTTGTTTGTCTTCTTTGTTTTTTCTTTTGTAGTGTCTTTCAGATGATTTCCGGGAGAAAAAGGGGAAGCTGTGATTAAACAGCCATATTTATGCTGCAAGTCCATACTTTGACTCTCTTGCCCAGAATCCTAACAGTTGACCATTTAATAGTTGAAATTAGCTGAAAATAGCTGAAGAGATTAATGTAAATCGAAGAACTACTAAATCTGTGTATATAATTGTTGTTATGTCTATAATTCATAAACTTTTCCCAATTATTTTAAATGAAAACATTTTATGCAAGTATATTTGAATACAAAATTATGGAATGATCCAGATTTTTTTTTTTTTTTTTTTGAGACAGAGACTCACTCTATTGCCCAGGCTAGAGTGCTATGGCTTCAGCCTACCTCACAGCAATCTCATATTTCTGGGCTCAAGCAATCCTCCTGCCTCAGCCTCCCAATTAGCTAGGACTACAGGTGCCCACCAAAACACCTGGCTAATTTTTTCTATTTTTAGTAGAGACAGAGTCTCACTCTTGGTCAGGCTGGTTGCAAACTCCTGAGATCAAGGGATCCACCTGCCTCAGCCTCCCAGAGTGCTAAGATTACTGGTGTGAGCCACCATGCTGGGCCTGATCCTGCATTTTTAAAATTCCCTTCTGAATTTCTTGGAAGCACATATAAACAAGATCTTTTCTGGGTGGTATTATATCTTTTTTTCCCTTGCATGTTCAAGTTCTGTTGAGACAGAAAAATAAGGGGGGGGGCCCTTACTTTCAAACAAAATAATCAGAAATGTTACCAATTTAGCAAAGAGGGGTTGAAATACAAAGGTGGAAAGTAGGCTACTTTGCAGGTTCAGGTGGGATACAGCAGTTTAATGTTTATTTCTTTGGCACCATGTTCTTTGTATAAGAGAATACACTGGAAGATGAAGTACAAATAGTTTATCGCTTGGCATGCTGTACTTTTTCATGCAGCTAATTAGCACAAATTCTTACTCCAAGAAGTGAGATCATTACTTTCTCTGGGTAGTAACTGAGAGGGTCTTTGTGTTGGAGAAAAAACCCAGGTGTTTAGCTTCAAATAGGAATTACCACCCAAGGGTCTATCCTAATAACATCAAAATATTTTGGCTAAAATTCCAAGAAGAGGAAAGGACCTGCTTCACTCCTGCTACTTTGAATAACATTCTTAAGTATTTATTAGTAAATAAATTAGTTATCTCTTGCTGCGTAAAAAATTACGTCAATACTTAGCCACATAAAACAACAAATATTTATTAATGCAGGTAGTTTCTGAGGCTCCAGGATCTGTGAGTAGCTTAGCTAAGTGGCTCTGGCCCTAAACATCTTGTGAGGTTTCATTCAAGTCATTGCCTGGGGTGCAGTCACCTGAAATTTGGGGTCTGGCTGGAGAACCTGGTTGTAAGCTTACTCGTGCGGTGGTTGGCAGGAAGCCTCCGCTCCTCACCATGTGAACCTCTCCACAGAAATGCTCACAACGTGACAACTAGTTTCTACCAGAGTGAATTAGGACAGAGAAAAACAGAAAGAGATGGAAAGTGCAGTGTCTTTTGTAGCCTAATCTCAGAAGTATTATATAATATTATCACACCTGCCATATTCTATTGGTCACATAGACCTACTCTGGGAAGAGATTACCTGAGAGTGTGAATAATAGGAGATGGAGATCTCATTGGAAGCTGGTAACCATGGATACTTAGCTTGTCCCAGGAAATACACAGGGCATAGACAATGCATAATTGCATAGAACCATTTATTTATCCCTTTGGTAGGTCTTATAAGCAGTAGAACCATGCATGTAACATCTTCTATGTGCCAGGCTCTGTGTTACATAACGGAGATTCCAAAATAAATAAGACATGACCTCATCCTTATATTCTGACAGGAGAGATAGAAGTCAGTAAATAGACAATGATGTTTCACTTGAAGAGAAAAGAGCTTGAACCAAGTACTACAAGCATATTGTGGAAAGAGAGTAGTTTTGTTTAGAGAATGCAAAGCTGAGCAACTGCTCCTAAAATCCATATGGAACACTGAGGAGGGTAGACAGAGTGAATTGCATTTCAGAAGGAGGTAATAGTGTGCACTTGGATTTTCCAAAGAATGGGCGATTATATCTCGTAATCTATGTGCTCCTCTCCCACGTGACCTTGACATTTTCTTGTCAATACACAGGGCCTTTTTCCCTATGTTCTTACATCTGAGGGACTCTGACACTGTGTTCACTAATAGACTATGGTAGAATTGTTGCTGAGCCTTTTTCTTACTGAGCTCTTAGCTACCTAGGCATTTCTACTGCCTGCTTCCTGAATCCAAGCCCCATGTTCAAAAAAGTGAAACTCCCTTTAGATACCCATGGTTCAAGAAGCAAAGCCAAGTGGAGAAACACTGGAGAATGAGAAGCCACGGGAGAAGAGAGAGAGGTAAAGGAGGTGCCCGACATGTGAGTGAAGATGCTTTTTAGTAGAAGATTCTCCCACGCCAGATGATGTAGTATTGACCGTAAATGATTAACCACCCAATGACACCATTCCTGCGTTCTTGCCACACAAGATTATGAGCAAAATAGAAATGGTTGCTATTGGCCACTGAATTTGGGATAGTCAGTTGTTCTGCGAGAGGTAACTGAAATAATGAGTGTACACATTGCATATTTGGTAGGTCCTGTAATGGAGCTAGCTACACAATTGCAGAGTGGAGCAGGAGAGCACAAAGGTGGCACAGAATTGAAAGAGAAGGCTGGTGTGCCCTGCTCCATGCTGTTGCGAGAGAAGTGGACATTCTCAACTCCTTCAGACGGCGGAATGACACAAGGAGATTTGTAATTAGAGGTGATTATACTGTGGAAAATGCAGAAGATGAGCAACAGAGGGGAGAGGCTTGGGGAAGACAGAACCACTCACATATGCTCTGGAAATCGACTGTGCAAGGATGCTGAAGGCAGAAATAAGAAGTGTCACAACTTGGGAGGAGCAACATACTTAGAAACACTTAATAATCAGAATCACAATTCTTTGATTAGAAAGAAGGCAAGTTAGGCTACATTGGTTGCAGATGGTTCTAGAATGCCTTGCAATTATCTAAGATGGCAAGCACAGAAGGAGCTGGTATGCAGGGGAAAGGGTGGTTAATGAGTTTGGTCCCAGATGTGCTGAATTTGAGGTGCCTATGAGACTTTTAATGATCACAGTCAAATCCTGGAAAAGCAGTACTGTGCTCTCACTCACCGTAATTTTCACCTTTCTCTCACACTTCCTAATTATTTTTAGCAGAGGGCAGCAATCCAAGAGATGTTGGTTGCCGCCGAGTTCCCGCTAATAGCTTTATGCAAATTGTCATATTTTAATGGTTCTAATATCCCACCAAACCACTTTCCCCTTTGGAATTTTTTTTTAAATTTCTAATTACAGGCACAGATATAGGTAATGACTGGGTTACATTTTCTACTAGACAAATTATGTACATAATTAGAGGCACATGTTCACTATAATATTGAAGCATCGGATGCTTCTATGGAGAAGATAATTGTCAACCTTTGCACTGTAATTAAGTCGAAATGGGAATCCTCGTCATTTTCCAAATGAGCAAACGGTAAGCCAGTCTTGATTGGCTGTGTCATGACAGCAAATGAAATGGATTTGCTGTGCAGGTTAATTAGTCATCTACCAGTGTCACAACCCCCCGAAAACTCCACATTAGATCTAAGTATTACAGTTAATTAGCAGTACATTGTTGAAACTCTGCATAATTTTTTCCTAGCTAATCTCTGGAATTCTGGCTTCTCACAGTTCTTTTTTTTCCCTTCTGAATCTTTCTTCACATAGTGACTCGCATCATTTGAATTTCCCCCCATTAATTCCAATGGAGACATGAGAGAAGGAGAAAGGATATACAGTGAGACAGACCCAGGTTTAAAGCCTACTCAATTTCATTCTTACAAGGAAAATTTGGACTACTTACCTTTCACCTATCTCAAGTTCAATAATTTATCTATATACTTTACATGATCCATCTTATTTTCAGGGTTTTTCCTTCATGAAAACTTTAAGTCTCTCCTTTAAACTTTCCAGCATCCACCTGGGATGCTATGCATCTAAGTGCAGGGATATAAAAGAGAAAAAGAAATATATTTTACAGCGTGCTGCCTGTGGCTCAAGTGGCTAAGGCGCCAGCCACATACGCCAGAGCTGGTGAGTTCAAATATGGCCCCAGCCTGCCAAACAATGACAACTACAACCAAAAACTAGCCGGGTGTTGTGGTGGGCACCTGTAGTCCCCCCGCTACTTGGGAGGCTGAGGCAAGAGAATCATTTAGGCCCAAGAGTTTGAGGTTGTTGTGAGCTGTGATGCCATGGCACTCTATCCAGGGCGATAGCTTGAGGCTCTGTCTCAAAAAAAAAATACATTTTCCTTCTGAAGAACAGTAAAGTACAATCTCACAAGCCTGTCAACAGAGCACTTTAGACAGACTTCACTTGCTGAAGTGATACGCAATTTGTGGGAAGCCACTAATTGCAACTTACACAACATGGTTTTAAATCTTTCCAGAAAAGTACCCTGCTTATTCAAAATGAGGCATTTAAAAGTCACAAAGCTGCCAAAACTCTTGCCTGAGGTGACTGGCATTCTCCTATCTTTCTGAGGAGAGATTCTGTCATAGGTCTAACTGCCTAGAGTGACAATCGGACTTATGTGTTCTACGGGGGAAAATGGGGACATTAGCCAATCCTAATATGTAACATACTAAAGAAAAGAAAGCTGCTGTTTGGAGACAATCTGATTTCAGCCACAAATCTACATCTATGGATTTTACCTTCAGTAGAAGTCTCTGCTAAATGTCTTGTAAAAAATATATGTGTGTGTTTGTAACTAGATATGTATATGTGCGTGTGTGTGTATATATATGTACATACATGTATATATGTATTTTTTTTAAGATCAGGTCCAAACTACTCACAAACCAGAACACTTCCTATATTCTAAAAGTCAATTAATACACACTGTTTGAATGATAAATATAGTTATTTGTTGAAACAATGGTGCATAGCCACCATTCCAGCCAAGTCTAGTCCCTACATTTTTCCTTATATCCCTCCCGGGCTCTCTGAAGTTTTTTAGGTCTTCAGTAAGTGGTCTGCTCTTCTCTTTCCCTGTCTCCCAAGAGCTTCTCTGCCTTGCTATCGATTCCTCATCTTTAAGGAACCAGCCCAAATGTCTAGTAACAGGTGTAGCGCTATGAATGAGGAGTTGCCTCCTCTGGCAGTTGGACATTTACCCTAAACTTGTTTGTGGTGACAACTTCCTTCTGAGACCCCAGACTATGTCATGCTTGTGCTGTGCATTCCTACTTTTTCTTTCATAATACTTGGAACAACTGTGATTGCTTATAGACAGATGCTCCTTGGTAGGAGGAGCCCCAGGGGGAGTGGGAGAGCACGTCTGTGTCGCTCACTTCTGTGTTCTGCTCCCTTGGTCCCATTCCTGTGTGTCCTTAAAAATGTCTGTAAAATGAGCAAATCTTTACTGCCTTCTCACATCAGTCATTTAAAGTGGGAATCATTATTCTCAATTTATACATAAGGACACTAAGGAAGATGAGAGAAGAAACTTCTCTAAGACCCTAAATGTAATAAATAATCCAGCTAATTTTCCAATCCATGTCTACCTTACTCCAAAAATCACACCCTTAAATTTCATGCTGCTTCATTATTTTTTGGCCTTATGCTTTCAAAGGAACTCTTAGTACATGAACTTGAAATATAAAAGCAGAAACAGCACAAACAAAAGCAAATAAAGTTAAGTAAAGTGTACATATGTAGCATGTGCTGAGCCCAGGTGATAGGTTTGGCGTGACTCACTAGCCTTTTTAGGCTTGGTGCCTCATGGGTATTAGCTCCGAAACTAGCAGTTCCTAAAGACATCTCATGGTTGCTTAAGAGGAAGTTGGGAGACTGGGAATGAAGAGAGACCAGCCGGTGTTTTCCTATCTGAAGAATTTAAGATCTGTAGGTGTGACCTTACCAACCCACTCAGTCCACCCAATGTAGAGGGTCACTTGAAAATAGGAGTTTGAGGTCAGTCTGAGCAAAGAACAAGACCCCATCTCTACAAAAAAATAAAATAAAATAATAAAAATAAATTACTTGGGTGGAGAGGTGCATGCCTATAGTCCCAGACACTTGGGAGACTAAGGCAAGAGGATCCCTTGAGTCCAGGAGTTCAAAACTGCAGTGAGCTGTGATCATGCCATCTCACTCCAGCCTGACCAACACACAAGACTCTGTCTCTAAACAAAAATTAAAATTAAAAATTAAAAAAAAAAGTAGAAGTTTAACACAAGGATGCAAGGATTGCTGGACCCTGCCCCAGAGTTTCTGATTCAATCAGTCGTAGTGCAACCTGATCACTTTAATTCTAACATGTTTCTTTTTTTCTTTTTTTCTTTTCTCTTTTTTATTGAATGGTAACTGTGTACATTGATGTACTTTGGGGGTACAGTGTGGTGTTTTCACACACACTCCAAGACACTTCCATCAAACTGGTTAACATAGCCTTCATGTAACTTTCTTAGTTATTATGTCAAAACATTCATATTCTACTCATAGAAAGATTCACTTG
>NW_003852424.1:7354661-7459096 GCF_000181295.1 Otolemur garnettii
GTTTCATAGTTCTCTTTATAGAGATCTTTCACATCCTTTGTTAGGTAAACTCCTAAATATTTCATCTTCTTTGGCACTACTGTGAACGGAATAGAGTCCTTAACTGCTTTTTAATTCTAACATGTTTCTAAGGGGTGTTGGTGCTACTGGTTCAGGGGCCATAGTTTGGGAACCTCTGGAGACAGACTAGTTTCACATTTTTCCCCATTAATCTAGTTCAGAGACTCCATCCTTCCTTTTCAATACTAGTAGTACCAGAGGTTGAATTCATATGGTCCAAATCTCTGCCTACCATGTGGACTTTTCTCACCCTAGGATTGAGTTTGTATCTCTTAGATTTGAGTTCCTTTCTTGCTGAAGGGTAGATGCCCACTGAGTAGAAGCTGATATGTGAGATGTCCTGTTTTCCAGACCCAGGGGAAGAGAGGTAGCTTCTCAGATGAGGGTGGGTAAGAGTCAGCAGCAAACTCTCATGGAGCATCTACCAGATGACAGCTCTGCATTATGACCCAGATATACATACCCAGGAAAGCAGACAGTCCTTAACCAAGGGCATATCCCCCCACAGGCTCAAAGGAAGATTTCAGTGTGGACAAGATGAAAAGCTCAATCGTGACAATAGAAACCAGATTCTTCAGTTAGGGAATTGAAGTTAAATATCCAGTTCACCCAGATACCTAAGCAAAAGAAAAACTGTATTCAACATTGTTATAGTTTTCAAGGAACTACAACAATGAATCTGTGTACCCCTTAGTAGGGTGACCAGGTCCCCAGGCAATAAATTCACATAATAGGAAACAGAAGGAGGTGGAACTCACTACTTTAGCTGGCAGGCATTTGCATATTGAGGTCAAAACTGCAATGTGCAAACTGAAAAAAAAAGCAATTAATTAGCACAATTTCCTGCAGGATTATTTGGCTTAGAAAAATGGAAGTTTAGTTGATTTTAAGTGTTCATGGGTGTTCTCTCTCAACATAAGTCTGGATAAAGGCAGTAAGTTATATCCTGTTTAAATATGGGGAAAATCAATCACTATCCCATCATACAGCAAAGGTCCCCTTTGTTGCGAGAACACAGACCCAGGACACTGTGGGGAGTAGGGAAGTTTTATTCAGCTAAACTCTGAGAAAGTGGAGAAAGAGCTGAGAAGACCATACATAAGCAAGGTTTCTACTTTAGAAGAATGAGAATATATAGATTCCCACCAAAATTATATATCTCCAGCCTAGTGCTTGGTACATGAGAAGTATTTTTGAATGTGGAATCTAGTAGAAGGAAAAAAAGAGCCAAGAATTTTGGGGTTTCACTCATGAACCTATATTTCATTTTGGTCTCAAAACATCCCTCATTAAAAAGGCTACGGTCTTGGCCATTCATACATACTTCCTTTAAGTTTCTACAGATAAGTCCCCAGCAAGTATAAATTTATAGAATGGTGAACACTATGATGTCCTATGTAGGAAATAGCTTAAATAAGAGGTCATTTTTCCAAGATACATGATGACTCTTGACATCATCAGATCTCACCATGAAACCTTGCTTTTTCAGATGGAGAATAGATGTGAAAAGTTTTACAAGCATTTCTTTTCCAAAGGTTGAAGAATTTTAATTTTTTCTTCTTTTAAAATGTTGATGTTCCAGCCATTGAAAACACTGCAATATGAAAACTTGCTGATCTGCTTTTTGTCAGGAGAAAGAAAACAATTTGTTTGGCACAAGTCATTGATTTTTCCAGCAATATGAGCAATAAAGGAACTAAATTCTTAGAAAAATACAAAATCCCACCCCACCTGCCTGATGTTTTCAGACGATACTGCATACTCAGCTCAGAGTCTGGAAACGCTTACAATTTGACGTCTTAATGAACTGATGGAAAGGTGAGGAAGGTGTTAATAATTTCTACAGTTTATAAGGTAAAGGTACAGTCACCAACTCCCATGTAAGTATGAACAAAATACTTAAGGTCTTGGCTTCAGTCTATCCAACAATAATTTAGGCAGACCAAACCATCTGCTGCTCCAAATATTTATTAACAAATAACAGTAAAATTATGATAATAACCACTTTTTGACTATCAGAGCTTTCTACATGTCAGGCATTACATTAAAGCCCTTACTTGAAGTAGCTCATTCTGTTCTTACCACAATCTTAAAATATGTTCTACAATCCCATTTTTTACAGATAAAGAAAACTGAGGCTTTTAGAGGATAAGAAACTTCCCCAAGTGGAAAAAAAAAAAAAAAAAACAGATCTAGAATAATTCAAGTAAATCTAACAATAGTATCAGTATCCATAAATGTTTATTAAAATTATAAGTAGGTTCCCAGATTAAACATCATTAATCCCACTATTGAAATATGTATTTTGTGATCATACGCTAAGCCACAGAGGAGAAAGATAGATGTCATACACACTTTCTCTCTTTTCTTTCTTTTCTTTTCTTTCTTTCTTTTTTTTTTTTTTTTTTGCAGTTTTTGGCCGGGGCTGGGTTTGAACCTGCCGCCTCCAGTATATAGGGCCGACACCCTACTCCTTTGAGCCACAGATGCCACCCCTTTCTCTCTTTTCTTTACACTCCCATCACCCCACCCTTTTCTTTTTATGACTCTGGTTAGATTCTCCCTGTTCCTCTGGATAGATGGGTCAATATTATAACTCAGGGAAAACAAAAACAAACAAAAAATCTTCTGTCACTTTTAGGAAAAAAAAGGACTTATTTTTGCAATTAATATGTCTGGTAAAATAACCAAACTTCTTACACAATGAAAGCATCTTTTTCCCCCATATCTAGGAGTAAATTCCTATTTAGGGGCCACATCTTTACACTCTCAAGTTTAACCTAACTTGTTACTCAATCCTCAGAAATTCAAGGGCATTTCACCTAAGCACTATCTTAGGCCATAGCTACTCCATACATCACCTGAAATGAATGAAAATCTACTTTATAACAAGTCTCTGTTCGTTTCTACTCATCAGCAACCAGTGATATCCTTCCCCCAGTTACCCCTGAGCAGTCAGCTTAGTGGACGCAGAGTGACTGAGTGACTCAATTCTGATTCCTTTGATTTCAATTTGTGTGAAAGAAATTTGAGGCATTTATATAAATTCTCTGAGCCCCTGTTGACTCATCATTAAATACACACTATAATATCTGTCTTTTACACAGGCATTTTGAGAATTACCAAAAGTGATTATAATTCCTGATTCAGACTAATTGTCCTAGCATAATTATTAATAATATCCCTTTTCTATTCTTTTTTTTTTTTTTTTGGAGACAGAGCCTCAAGCTATCCCCCTGGGTAGAGTGCTGTGGCATCACAGCTCACAGCAACCTCCAACTCCTGGGCTCAAGCGAGTCTCCTGCCTCAGCCTCCCAAGTTTGCTGGGACACAGGTGCCCGCCACAATGCCCGGCTATTCTGTGGTTGTAGCCATCATTGTTGTTTGGCGGGCCCGGGCTGGATTCGAACCTACCACCTTAGGTGTATGTGGCTGGCGCCTTAGCCACTTGAGCCACAGGCACTGAGCCCCCTTTTCTATTCTTAAAATTGTCTCAGTTTAAATAGCAAGTTATTTGGTCACCTGTCACCATTAATAGTATGTTTACAAATGTTTAGGAACCAGTTCTCCAGAGAGATAAAAAATGATTTGTAGCATTTGTTAATATTTTCACTGTAAATTATCAGTATTTTAACTTATGGAATTTCTGAAAATTTAATAATTGACACTTATGAGCCAATGAGAGCTGACTGTAACCATCATTGACATCTCATTAGATGCATACTGTAATAATTTATGTTGCTATCAATATATTAAATCCCATTCTAGAGATTCTGATGTCACTACATAATGGGTTGAGACATGGCATCAGGACTGATAAAAGCTCCCCTGGGGATTCTGACATGTGGCCGATCTGGAGACCCTTGCCCTATGTACACCCACCTACTGCCGTGACCAGTAAGTGGTGGCTATTCCATTGTATGGAATTGTCTCATGAAAATTTTTTCTTGAATGTTCTTCTCTCTTTTTGCTCTGACTTTGCTACAAACGTTCATATGTAAATTTGGAAGACCACTTGAAAACAGAATTCTGAAAGACTTCTTGATTTCTGCTTCGGGTTTTCTTCATGGATTACTCTCTATTTGAAAATAAATTTGTTTTTTCAACTATTCTGCTTGTTATTCTCTTACTCCAATTTTCACCACCCTTCCTATTTTTACTTCTAAGCTATCCCCATACTACAACCTTCCCCATGGCAGGCTGTCATGGCAATTCATGATAAGAGCAGGAAAGACAGAGCACGGAGTCACTCAAGTGATAGTAGGGTCATGACTGGGGCAAGACACATGAGAATGTCAATGTCATGGGCTACAGAGGATGAGAAGAAAGCAGTCATTCAATCACAGACAGGAGATGACAAACCAACCCAATGGCCTGATGCTTCTAAGCAAGACAGGGACTGCTTGGAATTGATAAGGTATAGTTCTGATATTCAGAGGGATCTCATCAGATCATTGGAACATGCCACAGAATTTGTAGGCAAGGCTGCTCTTCTAAGGGAGAAGGGAGATGGCAATCAATGCTTTGTTCACTCATCTGTTGCCAGGGTGAGGAGTATCGCACAACAAAATTCTTAAATAGAAAATTTTCATTTTCAAACACTTAGAAGTCCCCATTCATTTTAGAATAGGCAATTTATTACAATGAATTATTCACCGCAACTTTGTTCCTTAAGCTTTATAAATTACTTTCCTTATCAAGAAGCAGTCCTGTATTGTTTGCTGAATATTTCCAGAAAATGCTAATTCTAGGAAGAAAATGACAAAAGATAAATCGAGGGGTGGGTGAATTTCTGAGGTCAGGATGAATATTTCACATTTCAAGTAGTTGGGGAACAAGCCGCCGCAGCAGCAGCCTCACCTGGGAGCCTAGGGATAGAGCCAGGAGTCTGCATGCTCACCTAAGCCTTCAGCTGAATCTGATGCGTGCTGACATCTGAGAAGTGCTGCCTTACACAGTCCCAGCGCATGAGGGATCTTCTCCAGATACATGTTTAATTTGTGAACTACTGACTTAGTTTGTGCAACCACATACCCGGACCATGTAAGTTACTCCCAGTAGGTTAAGCTATCTCACAGGTGGCAAGCTGTGATGTGCCATCCTCTTAAACCAGGAGGAATGCTGAGAGTTGGTGTCCTCCCCAAAGTCCTAACACTGACTTCTGCCACATTTACATTTTACTATGAAATATGTCATAGCAACCAAGATAGTATTAAAAACTGGTTAAAAATCGCAGCTCTGGATTCATCAACACAGATTTGCAAACATGTTGATAAACCAAAGATCTGTGTTCTTCTTGAGAATACTTTTCTGCAGGACTGAAAAGGGAGCCTGGTTCATATCAATAATGGTCATTATAGCAAAGAATGCGATAAGAAAATGCTTATAGTACTTACCAGAATTTAGTCTTTTAATGTATTAATGATTTGGGTCAATTTCACTATGATCTTTAGAGCAGGTATCATTGTTACCATTGTGCAGATAAGGAAGTTCAAGTCAGGCGTAGAGTAACTGGCAGGGCAAAGAACCCAGGCCTGTTCTTTATCACTGACACATCATGACTGACGTCATAGTACCCCAAAGAAATCAATAAGCAAGTCTTCTGATCTCCATTCCAGCTATGGAAACCATATCTCCAGAGTCTGAATACTGAGGGTATATTCATTCTTCTGTTACTTTTCCTTCACCGTGCTGAACTCTGCAGGGGATAAAGAGAGTTCTAGTATGATCTCCATTCTCAATGAGCAAATGCTGGCTTAAAATGAACCAGAAGATGATATAAGATAATCTAAACAAGCTCTGAAATGTGTGGCACAGATGCAAGGGCCTTGGAGACTGGAAATGAGAAAGAGGTCAGCGTGGCCTGGAGGCCTTGGGACAGGATTTGTCGAAGGAAGCAGGAGTAAGGCAGGTTTTAGAACTGAGTAATATTTAGACAGCTGGAGGAGAGCAGGCCAGGAGAGCTGCTCCTCGGCTAAGCAGATTTGTAACAGAGCAGACCTTGCTCAATCTGGAGATGATGAGATTAGGTTATTATTTCCTTCCTTCCAGGGGAAATTTATTGAAAGATGGCATCCTGCCACTGCTCAGAATGTAAGCTACCGCATAGGTCCCGCTTGGACCACTGATGACTCAGAAGCTGACACGGAGTAGAGAGGTGGGTAAAGGCTGTTTGATGAACCCATGGACAGAGTCAGGATACCCTCCTCTTCATGCATGTCTAGTTCTTACCAACATACATGTGATGGGAGTCATAGTAAGACACGCTATTTTGCGGTATAAAATGGATTTTGTGTAGCTGGATGTGTCATTTGTTTTATTTTACTTTTCTACAAACCTGTGCTACTTTCATTTTAGCAAAGAATGGTCAAAGAGTAAGGGCTCTGAACTCAGACAGAATTATTAATCGTTTCTTCCATTGAGTCTGTGCTCACAGTATACTGAGCAACTGTGCTAAGGGGAAAGCATGGCTCCGAATGGATAAGCTGATGTTCAACATCAGACAGAGGCAGATCCGGGTTTCAAACCCCCAGACTCCAAATAAGTTTCTCTTAACCACTGTTCTGACTTTCAACTTGACTCCAGACAACGCGGGATGGCTTAGGGGAGTAAGTCATTTGGGCTTTGGGCTTTTTCATCTGCACAATGTATACCATGAGATCTTCTTCCCTAATCACCCTGAGGATCACATGAAAAATACCCACCAACAGCTGCTCACACACTCGTAGTGAGCAGGCCCCTAATTTCTACCCCATCATCACCGGCTCCTGAGCAGACACCCTGCTTGCCCAGCCTGCACCATCAAAAAGTGAAACCTTCTTTTGCTCTAAATACAGCAGCCAGAAAAAAAGGCAGGGTTGCGCTGACATGTTATTGCTTTCGTTTTATTTTACCTCAGGGAGTAGAAATAATGACTATCAATTATAGCAACATCAAGTAGAGGGTTTGGTAAAAATTTCTGATGAGCTTATATTTTTCTCAGATTCTCCTACTTAGAAGATTTATTTCTAAAACATGAGTCTCTAACCTTCCTCAACCTTTCAGATCCTTCCTCTTCCAGGGATTCTAAAGACGATTCCTCACTAGGCATTCATCATTTATTTGGAAACTACACCACTAATTTGTCTACTCTGAGATGTATATGGGAAAGAAAAGGCCCAATTCTTTTTTCGTTTTGGAACAGCTGTGTCCCTAAACCACCAGCAGCTGCTTTACAAATTGCCCAGCCATTAAGTAATTATTTCCTCATCATAAGAGCAGCTGGGAGAGATAGCCTCTCTCCCTCCCCAACTCAGCCCCCACTTCCTCCTCCTGCCTCCTCCCCCACCATGCCCTGAATTGTGCCAGGCCTGTAGAAGTATGGTATTGGTTTTCTTCTGGTAATTGAAGATTGTACTTAAGCATCCTGATAGCTGATTATTTCTCAACATCCTTTAAAGGCAACAAAAGAATGATTTAGGAATATGCAATCGTAGTGACATGAATTATCTACGTGACATGAATTATCATCTAGGACACTTCCCTCATTCTGTTGGCAAGGCACTTAAGTTCAGAGAAAGAGTTTATTCAAGGTCCGATGTGGCAAGCAACAAGACTACCACGTGTGGCTGGTCCAGTGGAGTATTTTCTCTCCTACTCCATGAAAATAGGCCAGGAACTTGCTTCATCTTCCTAAGAGTCACCTACTCTCTGGTGTCAGAAGAAAAACATGCAAATGGGTAACATTTTCTTTGTTTTGTAGTAAAAAGGAGGATAATGTTGAAATTTTAGCCATATGTCTATACTTTTCAAAAGTGCATAGGAAATACCAAAATGGGTCATTAGGAAAGTTTTGAGATATCACAAAAATCAAGAAATGTAAAATCCACATAGATGGAAACAAAGTCCTCCCAGCAACACTCATAAGCTGAGCAAGTTGAAATTTGCACGGGTGAATCAGAAAGGATGCTGCCAACTGTGTTTCAGGGAAGTGAAATAATGCACCATAGCACAGCCCATCTCAAAACTTTCATAGTGACCCACATATAGCCACAAATCATATACTCAAAAGGATTAGCCAACCCCATTGATATTCCTCATACCCAGTGAAGGTAAAGGAAAGTTCGCATTTTACAGGTAAACAGAAAATTTTAGGGGAATGTTAAATCGTCCAAGAACCATTGTTTGGTTTATATTTGGAGTTCAATCAATCCCTTTACTATTTGTTAGTATTTTCACTTCCAAATTCCCTCAGCATAGTGATTTATCCTCTTGAAGCATTTTACCTTGTGCTAATCCAGTGTGTCATATCATGTGGCCCATGGAAATTTGCATATGTTCTGCGGATCAAGGACGGGAGTAGGAGGAGAGGAAGGGGAAGGTATTGTTAAAGATGCAGATTCCCAGGCATCACCCCAGACATTTTGAATTCTCATTTCTAAAGGGTGAGGGCAGGGGAGAGATTAGAAGTAGAAATCAGCATATTTTTTCCTTCTGTATCTGCCTCCGTAGCTTCAGATAACCATCCTGTCTTAGTCCATTTTGTATTGGTTTAAAGGAAGAGCTGAGGCTGGGTAGTTTATAAAGAAGAGAGGTTTATTTGGCTGATGGTTCTGCAGATTTTACAAGAAGCATGGCATTGGAGTCTGCATCAGGTGAGGGCTCCAGTTGCTGCTGCTCATGGTAGAAGGAGAAGGGAGGGGGTCAACGTGTGGAGACCACATAGCAAGAAGGGAAGAGAGAGAGAGAAGGTGGAATTTGATTCTTTTTAAGTACCAGCTCTTCTGTCCATGACCCAGGGAGGGCATTAATCTATTCATGAGGGATCTTCCCCCAGGACCCAATCACCTCCCACAATGGGGATCACATTTCAATGTGAGCTTTGGAGAGGCCAAACATCCAAACTATAGCACAGCCTATAAATACCAATGAGGTAACTTGAAAGCCCTCCCTGCTGGACCACAGCTCCCAGGTACTGTTCCTCTTGGTGCTCTCCGAGGTGTGAGAGCCTCTGGGTGTCCCCACAGTGCTGCCTTCCCTTTGCTATCTGGAACTGTAGGATTCATGCTGGGTCCTACTCCATGTAGGGACAAGGGTCCTGTCTCCAGCTTGGGTTAGCGTGTTGTCATCTCAGCTCAAATTTTTTGGCTCCATGTCTCTGGGTTTCACAGTGTCCAAAAAATTAGTTCCTCAGTTTCCACACCCTGCTCTTCTTTTCTATTGGGGTCTGACTTGAGTCTGGGGATGTGCTATGCTGTTTGCCCATAACTCAGTCTCTGGTCCTGATACAACCCCCCAAATATCCTCCTCTGGGACCCATTCCTTCATACAGACAGGGGGGTTTTCCTCGGCCTCAGAATTCAGCAGGAAGACTGTGACTCCTAGTCCAGGTGGGATATTACCCTGTGTTCCTTTTCACTTGCTGAGCTTCATTATTTTGAAAATTGCCTTGTGCTTTTCCAAGCATTTATTCATTCTTACATAAATTGGGGGGAAAAATGCATGGCAAAATATTAATAGGAAAACAAAGACATGAAATAAGTCAATACGAAAGGACAGAAACAAAATCAATGGAGAAATAGAACCAGCAACACACCAAATAGACCCCTGGGTAGGAAAAGAGATAGGAAACAAGCAACAGAATGATGATGGTAATATGAGCTAATATTTAATGATGGTAATACTAGCTAATGTTTATTGAGCACCTATGCTGTGTGAGGCATTGCACTATGTGCTTTACTTGCAAAATCTCGGTTAAGCACCATAATAACGCTATCACGTAAACGTTATCTTCACTTTCATTTTATGCTAGACAAATGATTTAGTCAGGCTGGGTACCCACAGTCTAAGGCTGCTGAGAAACTGAAATACCTCCACACCAATGGCAAATCTGCTACCCTGATCCACCCAATTTATAAAGAAGAGAGGTTTATTTGACTTATGGTTCTGCAGATTTTACAAGAAGCATGGCATTGGAGTCTGCATCATTGAGGGCTCCAGCTGCTGCTGCTCGTGGTGGAAGAAGAAGGGGGGTCGACGTGTGCAGAGACCACATAGCAAGAAGAGAAGAGAGAGAGAAGATGGCACCAGGCTCTTTGATTCTTTTTAAGTACCAGCTCGTCTGCCCATGACCCAGGGAGGGCATTAATCTATTCATGAGGGATCTTCCCCCAGGACCCAATACAGAGTATTCTCTATTCTGGCTGCTCCAGGTCGTATTCTGGGTCACCTCCCATCCTGAGCCTGTTCCCCTCCTTGCCTTGCCGTGCGTAATCCAGCGACTCACATGTCTGAGATAGTAGGAGCCTCCAGGTCCTGTTTCTGCAGATGCTGTCATCTGCTCAAACTTGGCAAGCCTTGCCAATTTTATAGATCTTGACTATCACCCCTGATTCTGAGGTCTGACAGTTAAGTTTGCAAAGTCATCCTAGAAAAAATGGCTGTATACCTCATTGCTGAACATCATTACGGTTACCTTTAAAGTACGCCCCTTGGGGGAGCACATAATCTACCCTTCAAAGCAATTTTGAATTCTTTTTCTGGAATGGCCATCAAGGCTGTGGTCGTATTACCCTTGATGTCCTGAATGTCATCAAAATTCTGTCTTTCAATATTTTCTTTACCTTCAGGTAAATAAAAAAGTCACTGGGGGCCAGAGCGGGTGAGTAGGTGTTAAGGAAACTTCCCAGCTGCAGTCGGACTCCCCTATCCACAGGGGATACCATCCAAGACCTAGAGTGGCTGCCTGACACCATGGCAGTACCAAATTCTATATGTACTATGTTTTTTTTCCCTGTAGATAGCTAACTGTGATAAAGATTAATTTATAAATTAGGCACTGTGAGATAGTAACAATAACTAATAATAAAATAGAACAATTAAGTTAGCTAAGAGTTACTTGCACACAAACACAGCAAACTTTCAATGGTCAGTCTGGCACCTGAGATGGCTACAGCAAAGATACATTGGACAAAGGGTGAGTCACGTCCCAGGTGGGACTAAACAGGACAGTTTGAGATTCCATCACACTATTCAGAGCAGCACACAATGGAAAACATATGAATTATTTATTTCGGGAATTTTCCATTTAACATTTTTAGACTGCAGTTGACCTCCGGTAACTGAAACCACAGAAAGTGAACGCATGGGTAAGCGAGGACTGCTGTACTAATTGACAAGCTAGGATTTGAAGTAGGGCACGGAGTTTGCTGACAAAAATAAAGGACAGATAGAATATGTTGTACAAAACAACAGAAATGATGAACTTAAATTTTTTTAAACTTAAAAGTTATTATTTGATGAATGATTTTAAAATGAAAGGGTCAGGGAAGGGTCAGGTAGGAGCTGAAAAATGTGCAGTGACTTCCCCCTCCTCCCACTCTGTCAGTGACAAAAGTGGTTCCATGCTCTTCTCTGTTATCCCAGTGGGTGTGCCTGAGCTGGGGACCATCAGGCCTCACATGTCTGCTCTCGCCAGCCTTGGGAGGGTTCCAGAATGATCTTCTGCACAGTTTTGATAGACCATGGAAGCCACTGCGATAGGAACATACCAACAAAAAAAAAAAACAATTGAAAAAATGCAAATGCAGCAGAAGATGTGCTTAAATTAAGAAAATAGCAATAAAAACCAGAGGTAGAAAATGCCAAGCCTTAGTTACAGCACCAAACAATTTACATACTTCCTCCCCACCCTCAAATCTGGGTCGCTAAGTGCAAGAAATACATTATGCAGAGCTGATAATGAAAATCTACATTCCACAATTCACAACCTGCTGGCTGCGTTACACCAAGTGCATGTTAAGGAAGGCATTCTTCAACCTAATTGCATGCAATTTTTTCCCGTTCTAATTGTGTTATGAAAATACCTCTATCTCACTCATGCACACCCGAATCACTTTGCTTTTTTCCCTAAAGCACATCAACAAAACAAAATAAAACTGATGGTTTTTTTATTTTGCTACGCATCCAGGAATCCTGAAGAGAAGTCAAATGGTGACTGGGAAGCACTTTTATTTCTGTGAGCCCCCGGGTCAGATGCTGTGATTTTTTTTACTTGTTTCCAGTGTTAGGATTGCAAATAATAGCAACCTGGCACACTTAGCATTGTGTTGCACTTGGCTACACAGTTCACTACAGTACCATGCAGTACGGGTTTATAGCACAGGAGCAAGAGGCTATCCCACATAGCTTAGGTGTGTCGTAGGCTATGGCATCTGGATTTGTGTATGTTCTTACACAGATGGATTCACCTAATGACACATTTCTCAGATGATATCACTGTCACTAAGCTATGCATGGCTATATATATCCCATTACCTTTTGTCCCTATGCTTGTTCAAGACAGTTACCAAACTTTGGAGACTTAAAGTTATGCTGATTCCTTTATAGAATAAAAGAAAAAATTAAGCTTTCATGGTTGCTGACCTAAGTGTCATGATGTTTGACTGGAACAAGGCAGGGAAATCAGGGTTTTTCTATCCAGGTATTGCCAACTCTAACTGTGAAGACATTTATCTGTTTCACTCACTAGAGATGGTATCAACAAATTAGCTTCCTGGGGAAATAATCTAAAGTGAAAAGAAATGAGAAAGGCAATTTTAATCATGCAACGGCTGGTGATGGGAGGGATGTGCGATGCAGGAGATGATCTTTCAGGGGGTCACCAGCAGTTGAAGCCGACCGCCCTTAACTTCAGTCCTCACATTCAGAACAATAGTTGAGAAGAGAGACTCTGTGAGGCCAAGCGTAATGCCGTTGGCATCCTTCCTCGGTGAATGATGGCTAAGATGATGGGAGAGAATGGTTTGCAAAGAATAAAATCCATGTGGCCAGCCAAACGTCCAGCTCACAATGGGTAATTTTTCAGCTTGGCACCAAAGGAATGTCACTTTCACAGCTCACGGGTCCTGGATCTTCTGCTTCAAAGGAAGGTTAGGCTTTGGCCGAATGGGGTGCTATTAGCCCAAAGAACGAAGCTCGCTGACATCAGAGTTTCCATCATGACTCTTGTCGGAGAAAGCACTCTTTCCACTCATACCTCTCTTTGTCTCCAGGTTTCAGGAGAAAAAGTTCTGCATTAGTCACCAAGGCGAGTTAGTGCCTGTGAGCTCTGGTTCATCTCCCAATTTGAGAACCCAGGGTTGAAATAAAGCCAGACCCTATGGAACAAACCCTAATCCCTCAGAACTTGGATGTTGTTCATATGGAATTTAGTGCTGACTCAACAGATAGATACCAAGGTCCTTAAAACAAGGGTGGGGGGGGGAGCTGGGGTAGGAAGGAAAAATCATCTCATGCCTTTACAGAAAGCTTCAAATTCTTTCCCTAGTTCTATAAGAATACATAGAAAAGCAATATGAGTCAAACCTAATTCTCCAAATAAATATTATAAAGGATTTCCAAAGTTTGAAAGCCGTTGTAAGAATGCATATGGGAACATAAAATTCCTCTTTCTGTGTGGTGAGAGTATGGGCAATTCTACTTTTCCCTTGCAGATGTATTTCCCAAAGTGGTGTCTGCAATGATATTACTTATAGGAGGGTAATATAGAAGAAAGGAATGGGAGAAGAATTACTAATACATAATCTCACAGCTCACTACCCAGTATGCCTCAGTTCTATCTTGGTAGCTAAAGCTGGACACCCATCACTATATTTTCCAAAGATCTTTTGGTTGACAAAACCCCAAACAAAATGGGAATGTATACTGTAAATGGAATTTGCTCTTCACATTTGACAGCAAGAAGAAAAACTAGGCTTTAAGCAAATGGAATAGCATAGATACCAGAAAATGATGGAAAAAACAATGCAAGAAAGAGCATGGCAGAAATAGTGTCACTAGCCAGCATTCATTCCGGCCCCTATGTCTAAATTGACCATGGCAGTTTCTCCCCCTTGCCTGCGACTTCCTCAAGAATGGATCTGTAATGTGATTCTGACCTAAAAGACTGGAGTGGACCAGCCTGAGTGTGAGCATAACTCCCAGGCTGCCAGAGCTTGACGATACTAGGCCAGGCCTGATCAACCACTGTGTTGTCTGCTGTCCTGTGCTGTGAAATGATGCTCATCCTCATTATCTGAAGCAATCTGGGATGTGCATCTATGACTTACCACCCAACTTGCCTCATCTGCCAGAGCCAACTTCCCCTTCTTCATAATTTGACCTAAAGTGTGGACTTGCTTTGCAATTCTGTCTACTTTTTACCATTTGAAAAAAGTGGGGTATTGGTGATTCTATTTTGATAATTTCTTCCTCAGACTTTTTGTTATTCTTCTTTAATCTTGCACCTGCACATTATGAAATTCTAGTTCCCAATCTTCTATGACTGTGCCTTGTATAAGACATTGTAAAAACATAACAGTGTGATTTCCTGTCCATAACTGAAGAATCACGTGCTTAAAGCACACATTAGCGTGTTAACTGATCTTGACCAATTGAGTCAATTGAAATGGAAATGTACATTTATTTGAAGGATCTTTCAATCTTTCTTTGGAAAACATACTGTCATGCAATCTAGCAATAAGGAAATACACACAGAGATAGGAACATTGCTTGATCGGTTCTCTTACGTGGTCTCCTTGACAATTTAAAAGATTTGAAGTGAAATATGAGAAAGTACAGGAAAAGGTAATGTTTTACTTGTGTACTTAAATTAACAAATATTAACATTCTGCTGATTTCTATTTAAAGTTATCTTAGAGAGATCAGGGTAGACAGGTGGGGTGGTGCTTACCTGTAATCACAGCTACACTGGAGGACTGCTTCAGCTTTGGAGTTCAACACAAGCCTGGGCAACATAGCAAGACTAGTGTCACAAAAAGGAAAAAAAAAAAAAAAAAGGAGAGAGAGAGAGAGATTACATATAAATCTGAAGTGTGCTCTCATGACCTGTTTCTGTATTTTGCTTCTGAAAAGTAACTATCATTCAGCACTTTGTAAGTTTTTTAATACACAATGTGTCCTCATGGGAAAATTATGCTATCATTCAATTTTTTCTTACTTATTCATAAAAGTAATTTGTATAGTGTTTATACTAATCTTAAATCTGCTATCTGTGCTGTAAATACACTCTCCCAGATTGTAGCTGTCTATGAAATTTGATTAGAGTCTTTGTCTCTTCTCTTTCTTCCATGTTCTGTTTTGTTTTGTTTTGTTTTTTAGTAGAGATGCCATTCACTTGATTTATTTAACTTGTATATCTTTCCATTTGTTGCTTGGTTACCTTTTGTCTCGTCTAAGAAATCCCTTTCGATCTCAAAATCACATAGACTTTCTTTCACTTCTCCTTACAAACTTTGGGGTATTTCTTTTGAGATTTGTGTGTGCGCGGGTAAGTATTTATTCCGAATGCCTTGTTTTTAAGTCTATGGATTTGTTCACGTCTAGTTTAACAGAATTGTGATCAGAAGGCATAATGTGTACCATACTTATACTTTCAGTTTCTCAAAAGTGTTTTATGGCCTGATAGGTGACTGGTATTATTTTAAGTTACATGTGGACTTGAGCAAAATGTGGTTTCTATTTGTTGGCTAAGATGTATATTTTTTGTATGCAAATTGTGTGCATGTAATGGTTATGTATAAATATGTGTATGTAGATAATATGTATTTTTATCAATATACAGTATTGTATAAAATTTTATTTATATAATACGACATATTACATGTGCATCCATATGTGTATACATTAGAAACATGTTTCTATCTGTACACACAATTGCTGAAAATATTATTCAACTTCTTTACCATCCTACTGATTTTTGTGTATTTCATGTACGGTTCTAAGAGGCGTGAATTGAAATGTTCTCTTATGACTATGAATCTGTCAATCTCACCTTCTAATTCTGTAGGGCATTTTTTTTTCACTACGTATCTCCAAGATTTATTTTTAGGCACATGAAATGTCATATTTTCTATGTCTCCTGGGGTAGTCGATACTTTTATCTCATGAAGTTTCTCTTAGTGCACTTGTTACACATCAATTTTCTCCATTATTATTGCTAAGTCAGATTTCATTTCATTAGTGTTTGTCTAATACATACCTTCCCACCACTCTATCTTCCACTGTCTGTATTTTGTGTCCCACTGCCAGCAGCGTATAGATTTGCCTCGGGTCTTACCCATTTTTCAGATGATTGTTCACTCATATTTTAGCCCTAACTTATTTATCTCTCTCAAAAATCATTAATAGTTTTTATAGTCAAGCAATGCTACTTCACGTTTAATAACAACCTACTCCGTTTTTTTTATGCTAGTCTTCTGTGTTTAATTTTCTTCTTTCAAATGTTGTATTTCATTGTCTAAACATGTCATTATTCTCCTTATCTTGCTACAGATTTTGTGATTCTAAGCTGGTAGTTATTAATCTTCAACTCTTGTTTGGCACATTAGCCTATCGAACCTGAGTTGTGTCAGAATTCCCAGCAGGCACTTTTGAATTTGCCTGAGCCAGAGGTCCTATGGATTTCATTAAATCGGGAGCTTTTGTTGTAATTTTTTTTGGCTTGAGGTCAGTAGACCATGTTAATAGCCTAAATTCAGAACTCACACCTACTTAAGGTACTGGCCAGGCTAACTCACTCTTTTTCCACCCTGGGCTTTGGAAGACAAACAGGTTCCCTTGCCAAAAACAGGAGTCTTTTCCTTGGGTAGCAGTGGGGGTCCACCCCACAGCCAGTGGAGCCTGTGCCAGCTCCCTGGTTTCCCCATGAGCTGAGTGGCATTGATTTCCCTGTACCAGTGGCTTTGAGTTGATCCTGGTCATTGCTTTTGTTAAGAGCTTTAAACATAGATATGTGTTTAATAATTTTTTTAAAAATAGCTTTTCTTTTTCTTTCTTTCTTTTTTTTTTTCTATTGTTTGGGATTAGCTTGGTCTGCCACATTGACCAGCATTTCTGTTGGCATTTCTTCACTAGCCTATAAGTCTCCCAAATCATGCCTCTTAATGGAGTGGATCTAAACAGCTAAAGAATGAGGGAGACCCTTAACACTGTGCCATCTGGGTGGGTAACTTTGACTTTCTCATTCACTGAAGAATGGGGGCATACAAAGGTCCTCTCTGCCCTTGCCTGCCCTTCAGCAGAGCAGACCCTTAGGCTACATGCCCACTGTGACAAAGACTTCAGGCTATTACTGTGGAGCAGGTGAGGATGAAGGTAACATTAGCCACAGTCTCCAGGAACTTCCAACCCGAGTGTGTGGGAGCCTGTGGAATACCATGGCGTCATCCCCTCCTTGCTTCAGTCAATCTCTAGGGGTACAATGAAGTTCAGAGTCTTCTCTGTGGCGTTCAAGATCCTTGATTTAGCTCCTTCGGGCCATAGAGAGCTTCTTTCACTTCCACAGACTGAATATTTGTGTCCCCCTTAAATTCATATGTGGAAACTCCAATCCCCAGGGTAATGCTATTTGGAGGTGAGACCTCCGGGAGGTGATTAGGTCATGCTGGTGGAGCCCTCATGAGTGAGATTAGTGTTAAAAAGAGACACTGTTTTTTTGCTATGGAAGGACACAGCAAGAAGAGGGCCATCTGCAAACCAGGAGGAGGGCCTGGACGTGCTGGCTGCAGACTTCCAGTCTCCAGAAACAAATGTGAAAACTAAATGCTTGTTGTTTAACCACCAGTCTATGAGATTCTGTTATAGCCACCCAACTAAAGACATCTAGTTTTCCAAAAGTAACACCCTCTCCTTCACCACTGTGCCTTTTCATGTGCCGTTCCCTGTCCTGCTAACATCCCGGCCTTCTGGGAAAACTTGCCCTCATCCTCTGAGACTGGCCTCAAGGATGGTTGCATCTGGTCTTCCACATTCTGCCCCTGGCAGTGATTAACATTCCCTCCCATCTGTGGCCCCTTTTGCCTCTAGAGCGGAAATCACTGTGAAGTGTATGGATACTTTCCTCACCTCCTTAATGGCAATGTAAGCAGTTGAGGGAGGAGAATATGGTTGACTTGCTACTGTGTTCTGGGCACCTGCCATAGCATCTATTGCAAGGCTGATGCTCAATAAGGGTATGTGAGTAACAGCATCTGTCTGAGCAAAGACTCCCTCCTATTTGCTTTCCGGTCCCCTGACCAGTCTTTCAAGCACATGGGGCTGAAACCAAGCCCAGAACCTCATCCCAGTTAGTTAGTGGCCCTAAACCAGGATTCTTCAGAGAAATGTGGTCCATGAAATGATTCATTATTTCAAGTATCTTAGCTTAAGCCTGAGTTGAAAGTACATCTAGGGTACAGGCCTATCTGCCTGTGTCAGGTAGATAGGCTGGAGGAGTAGGCATAGTCCAAGGTAAATGTGTACAAGAGGATAGGCACATTCTTCTAGATGGAAGAAGCAGCCAGGTGCAAAAGAGCCTCATTTTCCCCAAAGCACATGTATACATGCGTGGGCTGAACTCATTTAGTCAAAGTTGTTTTCAGTGTCCACTGTGTTCTGGAACTGTGCCCGGGAGGGGCATGTAGCAATATGATCCGTGTCTTCCTGGATCCTGGAGTCTGACTGACAACATCTTAGCTTCAGTCCCCAGATCTCACCAACTGTGATGGCAAATATGTCACGTAGCATTCCAACTAAAGCAGTCTGCAGCCCCTCCTGGAATGCATTTCCTGGAATCAGGTCTTGCCCTCTGGGCTTGTCTTGATATGCCCTTCATGATCCATTCTGTGCTCCAGGAACACTCCCTCTCTTTGGATTCCAGCTCACAGCAGCCAGGAGGAGGTGCCTACAGGCTTCTGGAGGGCAAGAGGAGAGAGAGGAGAGAGAGGTATTGTTGTTATTATTATGCCAAAATTTTATGGGGATGCAGATATTTTAGGTTACATGGATCGTTTTTATAATGTTTGAGTCCTGGCTATAGGTGAACCTGTCACCAGTGTTCATAGTACCCATTAGGTTGTTTTACGCCCTTACCTCGCCCCCACTTGCTTTCCATTGAGTTTGACTTCCCTCGTTGCACATGTCAGCTCTTCGGTTAGTTCCAATTTAATAGTTAGTACATGTGGGGTGTCCCTTAGGCTGTTCCTGGTCCACTCTCCCTGTTCCTCTAATTGTGGTTAGACTTAAGGATGACTGCTCCTCACCCTTGAGCCCTTCAGCCCTAGTAACAGCTTCCTTCTGTCACTAGCCCTGGGATTAATTCTGATAGCTGGGCTACCAAGACATCACAAGTTGGGCCTCACTGAAGCAGCTTGTTCTGCTTTTGCCAGCCTCACTTTTGATCCCCAAACCAGATGAGCCCTGAAAGTCCAAAATCATGTCTGATTCAGTGTCAGTCTACATTCAAACCCTGTGTTAGCACCTTGTTCCTGCCTGCTGCTCTGCAACAGGTCTCTTCATGGGACTCTCACCAGTCAGCCCTTGGAATACACCACCTAGTTCCTCCTGAAACCTTGACCGAATTTTACACGGTGCCCCCTCCTTCCCATGCACACTTACCACTCTCATCAAAGAATCTCAGGGGAGTCACATCGTGCCCAGTGTCCTCATCTTTCACACTGGTTACCCTTACTTTATTTCAGAAGCTGGGGTAGCCAGGCACCTAAAATTTTTGATGCAGATTTTTTTGCTCTTGAGAACTTGGCTTTGATCCCTGTAGTGGGGTTGAACGGTGGCCACCAAAAATATATCCCCAAGTCCTTGTTCCCGGAACCCATGAATGTGACTTTATATGGAAAAATGGGTCTTTGCAGGTGTAATTCAGGATCTTGCAATTAAAAGATTTTCCTGGCTTATCCATGGGGGCCCCAAATCCAATGATAAATGTCTTTATAAGAGGAAGACAGAGATCTGAGACACAGGCAGAGGCTGGAGTCGTGCAGCTGGCTGCCAGCTGCCAGAAGTTGCAAGAGGCAAAGAATAGAATCTCCCTTGGAGCCTTCTAAGAGCCACGGCCCTGCTGACACCTTGAGTTCAGACTTCTGGTCTCCAGAATTGTGAGAGCATAAATATCTGTGGTTTTAAGCCACCGGATTTATGGTGCTTCATTATAGCAGTCCTGGGAATCTAATACAATAACTAAAGCAGAAGAAATTGGGCAGTCCATAATAGGTGCTCACTCCTTGTCACTGTATACTCAAAGCCTGTGCCGACACCCATTATCTGGTAATTACTCTGCTTTCTCAGAGCCTATCCCACAAGCCCCACCCCATTAGTACTCAGTGGCCACAGACACTTAGCATCTCATTTGACCAGAATCTCAATGACGGCAGCTGTGAAGGGTCATATTCTTTCCAAGTTCAGATTAACAGCCATGTTCCCCAAGCATGACTAAGCCAGACCCTAATATTTGTCATTATGTGCCCAGAACCAGCCTTGCCTTCAATGGCCTGATCCTTTCTGGAGAACCACGACTACCAATTTGGTAACTTTCACTTCCAAGGGGCTTCATTTCAATTACTTTGAGCCTCTGAGAAGTGACCTGGGCCTTAAACTCATTCCATCAGAAGGTCATAGTGGTGCAATTTAAATCTGCTCTGCCTACAACATTTAACTTCCCTGTCTTCATGTGGCAGGTGGCAGGTATCTCTTGGCCAGCACACCCTGGTTACTTGCTGTATATCTATGAAACCAAAGAATCTGTTCTGGGTGCAGTGGCTCACACCTGTAATCCCAGTACTCTGGGAAGCCAAGGCGAGAGGATCCCTTGAGCTCAGGAGTTCAAGACCACCCTGAACAAGAGCAAGACCCCATCTCCACTAAAAATAGAAAAATTAACCTAGCATTATAATGGATGCCCATAGTTTCAGCTATTTAGGAGTCTGAGACAGGAGGATCTCTTGAACCCAGGAGTTTAAGGTTGCTGGGAGCGAGGCAACCGCTGCATTCTAGCCTGGGGCAACGGAGTGAGACTCTGTCTCAAAAAACCCCCCAAACTTTTCTTCTGCTACAACATATAAGTTTGCTAGAGAGATGAAGTCTAGAAGACCTCTATGAAGTTGTAAATAACACTCCTGAAGTTTAGAAAATCTGCCACAGAGCACCTTGTATCTAAGCAAGCGCACCTAACTTAGTTGAAGAAGTTAGAAAACTTGTTTCTAAGCAAGTGTGAGATATTTCCCCGGAACTGCCATGATCTCTTGGGAAGGACTTAGAGAAAATCCAGAAGACGTGCTTTAGGGATGCGTATTTGGAGGGGGCAGTCTTAGTACAGACAGTGAGGACTAAACAAGTTTGGACCACACAATTCATTCCTTTAACCAAACATTTATTGAGGTCCTAACACACAATAGGCATTTAAGAGTGGCTAAAAGACAAACACATGTCCCCTGTATGTAATTACAAATGATCTCTGCCCTTACAGGCAAGGTCCATATTTGATCTATGAATTGTCAAATATTGCATGCATTATGATAGAAGTTTCCATAGGATACTATGGAGCAAGACAAAAGGAAGTGGAAAAGTCTAGGTGAGAATGACAAAAGGTCATGTTTTTTCCATGGGGGTAATACAGCACCCCTCCCAAGGGGTCAAAAATTGGTTCTTGAGGGAACAGCCAAAAAAAAAAAAAAACTTAGACATTATAATGCCTTGTGGCTTTCCAAAGGCCTGCATTACTTAAACAGATATAAGTTACATCTGTGTCATTAAAATTTTACAGCAATGGATGCTAGTTAGGGAAAAAAAAAATGTCTTAAAAATCTCTTCGGGAGGGGCAATAATGAAGCAAAGTGACTGGGAAATCTTCTAAAAAGAAGGTTCTTCCCTTAGATGATGGGGGAAGGAGGAACAGCATAGGATGGCACAAACCTCAAGGAGGGGGATAAATAGCATTCTGGAGGCTGGAAGAAAGTGGGGATTCTCTGTGAAGAGGAGTCTGAGCGGAGACCCAGGTGCAAGGAGTTTGCAGCAAGTGATAAACTTGGGGAGACAGGTAGGCCTGATTCTGCTCTAGCGTCTCTAAGAACAGCTGGGACTGCTGTGTTGGAAACAAGCCAGGTCATGTGCATCGAGAACGAGCAGTGTTAGTAAGAAGGGCTCCCACTTCTTTGATGCCTTTGGCATTGACATTGGCTGGCCCAAATCAGGTTAGTTTTGGACCGCTCCTGGCAAAGGGCGATCCTTTCTGTTCGCACTAGTTTTTTTGCTTCTAGACCAAAGTTGCCTCCCTCTTTTCTCCTCTGTAGCCCTTAACGACTAGGGTGGCAAACCATCCCATCTTATTTTGCCCAAAACATAGGACTTTGAATGTTAAATCTAAGACAGTTTTGGGCAAACCAGGATGGTGGGTCACCCTACTTAAGACCAACACTGTTTCCTTTTGATCTTCAGTGGGTAGAGCAAATTGGCATCCAGGCATATTTTCCCTCCACCCGGTTAAGCCCTTGCCTTGCTGCTGCTCAGGGCAGCAATTTTTAGCCTTATTGCATATTATAATCAGCAAGAGAAGTTTAAGACTCCTGTTGCTGAGGCCACATCCTAGAGCAATTATATCAGAATCTCATGGAGTAGATCCAAGCATCTATATTTTTTAAAACTTCCCAGATGATTTCCATATATAGCCAAGGTGAACACCACTGGCTTAGAGCAATAGCAGTAATTAATGATTAATGTAAGGGAGCCACCACTTTGAGTTGACTCTAATTCGGAAGGACTGTCATCTTTTAACCTTGAAGAATTAACACATCTGCCTCAATATTGAAGGTCACGAATACCTCAGTCTGTCAGTATTTTGGAAATTTGAGGTGCTAAATCAAGAGTTGCATTGAACTGAAATTAGAACACTTTCTGGTACACATATCTGTATGCTCTGGTTTTTGTCATTTTGCATATATTCTTTTTTTGCAGGCAGAATCAGTGGAACAGGGAAGTCTTGGTTTGTGGGAGCTTGCATCATGTGAAAAAGATCTGAGATTTAAACTCGACCAGTAATACTTAAAATGAACGGTTTAGTGCATAGCAGCTGGTAGACCCCTGTGAAGCTGGTGTGAGTAATCTCTAATGATTTCCATCAGTACACTTTCCTGTGGTGTGTCTCAAGCTGTCCCTGAGGACGCTGTCACCATTTGGAAAGATTACTCATCCATCTGAATGGTTAGCATGCATGGGGCCACTTGCCAACATATGAAAGAAATAAAATATCAGTTTATAGCTGACGTGTGGGCTCACACAAAAACTTTAACTATGAGAGCACCTATGTAGGCATTGCGCATAAGCCTCCTGAATTTTCCTAGGCCTTCCATAAAGTCAGCCTTATTAGCATTTTCATTTTTATTATCTAGCAATAGCCCAAAACAAATAAAGGCAAAGCAACCTCAGTCCTCCATAACTTCAAGGGTATCTGAGATGACCTTGAATCTGATTCAAAGTTATTGAAAAGTGTTTCTTGAGGATATTCTTCCCTTGATCTTAGCTGGAAGGCCAAGAAGCGATGTTGAGGATTTTCTTTCACCGATGGGACTTAGAAAGAAAAGGAAAATAGCTGTGTTTGTCTTCTGCTATGAAGAGAAAAAAAGCATGACTATTTGTAACATGGATAACCCTTTGAAAACGTTCAACTGTTCCATTTGATCCTAGGGCATTCCTGGTTTCTTGCCCCAGGAAGTCTAGAATACTCAAATTATATGCCTATGAAGGAGTGACCCTAAGGCCTCTTGACCAGGGCAACAAGATGGAAAGCATTTCTGAACAGACCAGAAGAAACAGCAAGATATTCTAGCACTGCTGATGATCGTGTGTGTAAAAAAGAGAAGAGACAGATGTGAGCCACAGAAAGGGGTTGCATATCCTCATGCTTCCCTTTAGGCCAATATCCTGGAGGGGTGAGGTGGGAACAAGTCAGGCTCTGAGTCCAGTCATAGCACTTCTCTTAGCCCCCCAAGTCACTGTGTATCCCACGGCCCAGTTAGCCCTGTGAATGATGAGGACAGAGGGTAGGATAACACCAAGTGACTATTAAAAGTCTTGGGCTATACACTTTTGGCTCATGTGAATGGTTAGTTCTTGTAATAGAATCCACATTGCTGATTATATTGGTTCATCAGAATTGCATGCTATGTGAGTCTTCATAGCCATCAGGGCGTATTAATTCCAGACCATGGGCATGGAGGCAGGGCCAGTATAACATAATACACGTAATATAATGTAATGGGTCATGCACAGCAGCAGAAAGACAGCCTGACTAGTCACATAAGGAACAACACATTGGAGACCAGCATGCCCAGAGGACAGCACTGGGGCCTGTCCACTAGAACAAGGATGCCTTTACCAAGGATCACTCACAGGAGGTCAAAAGCATCCCTCCCTTCACCCAGACGTCATCTTTGGTAGAGCAGTGAAATGGGGAAGAAATTGTGGGAGATTGTGTTATGGGAATGACACTATTTAACCAGAAAAGGTCAAAATACATTCATGATCAAGGCAGCATTTCTCCCCACTGCTCCTCCTCCTGCCCTGAGCCCACCCCATAAGGACTTGGAGGGATAGAGATCATCATAAGAAACAAACATTACACCTATAGCAGAATCCGCAGAGAAGGAATTCTCTACTCTCACTATCTGGGTGACTTTGGGCAAGTCATTCATGGATTTCTCCACAAACAGGAATTTACTCACAAACTCATTCATGGATTTATTCACAAACCAACATCACTATGATGTTCTGGGTATCATCATAGTGGGCCCCAGGAATAAAGTGAAAACAGAGTGTCTTCAGATAGGGCATTTGCCGTCCCCACTTCCCTCAGTTACCCTCTTCTCTTTCAAAGCCTACAGCCTGAGGGCAATACATAGTACTTTTCTTACCCCTTCTCTGCGTTGAAAAGAGTTGCTGGTTTTGGGTTGTTTTTTTTTTAACTTTGAAATAGAGCAAAAGTTACTTCACTGCTGCTGAAAATTAAATGAAAGAATGGACACAAACAGAGCTAAGATTATAGGTGGTTCTGATGAGTTTACTTTTTCATCAAGAGTGGGGGAAGTGTTTGGAAAATAAACTCTCCTGACACATGTGACCGAAAGGTTAACATTTCCGTGTTCCAAGTGGCTCTTGGCCTGTAATGTATCTGGGGAAGGGTCGTCTTTTGCTGCCTTCCTGCTCTGTGTGGCTGCTCTTGCTGAGTCACGGGCTTCTCCGCCTCCTTCTCAGCCATGGACCGTCACTATTTCCCTCAGGTAAGCACTTGGGTCCTTCTTCCCAAGTGCCACTAACTCAAAACCTTCACAGTTTATATAACTTTCTGTAAGTCTGAACTAACTGGAAAGATTGAGGAAGGAGGACATCTAAGCATCTGGTTAGACACCTGTGTATGTTTACCCCCTCAGATGTGAGCAACTCAAAGGCTTTACTCTCGCTCGAACAGACAACCAGGATAATTTACCTGTAAGACACCCTTACGCTCTTTAGAAAAGTGTCAGCCTCTCTCCAGAGAGACTTTTTTCTAGGATCCATTTTACTCTCGCAATCAGGAAATCTGGGGCACTAAAAAGCCCTAAGATACATTTTTCCCCAATTGCAAATTATTCAGCTAGTCTTAACGAAATGGGCAGAGGGTTGGCCACAACGTGTAGAAGCACTTTCAAGTTCAGCAGCACCTTCCAGGGAAAATTTCTGTGTTCTAAGGTTAACTTCTCTCCACTACAGTAAGGCGGACACATATATCCTTCATTGGAAACTCATTCGGTTTCTCTCTTTAATTTTTGGAAAACATACCCGAGAATGTACATACACACAGGTTAGTTTTCTTTTGCTGATTTCTAGAAACAACACACATGCAGACACACACAGGCCTTCTAGGGACAATGATACTTAGCCAGAAATTTAATATACAGATGGACATACTAATGCAAAAGACATTTACTTTCGTGGTAGCAACAAGAAACAACAGGGTTGGGGACGGGGATCACAGTTCTCCATAAAGCTATTAACGAGTGAGGGATTAAAGAATTCCAGAACACGAACCCTTCTTAGACAAGAGAGACACATGGCAGTTTCAATACCTGGGGGCAATAGTCTGATGTGCCCTAAGAAAAAACCAAAACCAACCCAAATGCCCTTTAACAGAGTATGTAAACATATCCTGGTAAAATCATACCATGGCCAGGCATGGTGGCTCTCGCCTGTAATCCTAGCACTCTGAGAGACTGAGGCAGGTGGACCCTTTGAGCTCCAGAGTTCCAGAGCAAGAGTGAGAACAAGTGTGAGATCCCATCTCTCCTAATAAATAGAAGAACTGGCCGGGCATTGTGGCAGGCACCTGTAAATCCCAGCTACTTGGGCAGTTGAGGCAAAAGGACAATTTCAGCCAAGAGTTTGAGGTTGCTGTGATCTACAGTGATGCCACTGCACTCTATCCAGGGTGACAGAGTGGGACTTGGTCTCAAATGAATAAATAAAAAAAAATAAAATCATACCATGGACTAATATTTGGTAATAAAAATTAAGTGCTGGCACCCATGATCATATGGCTGAATCCCCAAACCATTATGCAGAGTGAAAGAAGGCAGATATAAAAGAGTGCATACTGAATGGTTTTGGTTTTTCTTTCTGAAATCCAAGAACAAACAAATCCCCTTTGTATCGATAGAAATCACAAGAGTGGTTGCCATGTGACCCATGGATGGACTGGGAGGAGGCCTGAGGAGACTGTGGGGGTTGATGGAATTGTTTTATATTTTGTTTGGAGTGTCACTGATGCACATATACATTTGTCAAAATATATCAAATTGTACTTCTGATCTGTAAAATCTGCACCTATCTGTCTGCACAGGCACATAGAAACAAAGCCAACTGCATGCCTCATATTCGGGCCTTTCACTCTAAGCAAATAACCTCAATTTCTAAGAAGGCATTAAAAAATTCATAACTTTTCTTTAGATTTACAAGATCCTCTAAATGAATTAAAGCGATTCATTTATTCTCCATGGCTTCCTATACAGTGCTGTGAAAGGCCTATTAGAAGCTCTTGTTAGAGAATTGACATCCTGTGGTGGCATTTCCCACCCCACACCCTAGAGAGACAAAGTCATCATAAGATCAGAAACACCTGTGGACACTCCCCTTGCTCTATAAAGTCTCCAAATCTGGTTTGTTTTGTTTTGTTTTGTTTTTTTGATAGAGACAGAGTCTCACTTTATCACCCTCAGTAGAGTGCCATGGCATCACACAGCTCACAGCAACCTCCAACTCCTGGGCTTAGGTGATTCTCTTCTCTTGTCTCAGCCTCCTGAGTAGCTGGGACTATAGACGCCCACCACAACGCCCAGCTATTTTTTTGTTACAGTTCAGCCGGGGCCGGGTTTGAACCTATCACCCTCGGTATATGGGGCCAGCATCCCACCCACTGAGCCACAGGCGCAGTCAAAGTCTCCAAATCTGAAACAAATAACAAAACTGGATAGAACTATAAAGATCGAATGTTTCTTCATCAGCAAAACTGAAAGGTGATTCTTTTCCACTGTAGCCTTCTAGAGGTGAGACCAGAAAAACAGGAAGCCGAGGAGGCAGGAAAAGAATTCTTCAGGGGCAAACATGCCTGCCTGAAAAGTCAGCTGGGTTGGCTGCAGCTGACAGGTCCACTATTTCCTCTGTGGGAAGTCCATAAACGTAATAAATCTCTCCTTAATCCAGTGACAAGGGGTTGAAAATGAACTTTGGTTTTCAGTCTCTGAAACAGAAGAAAGTTCATGGAATTCCACATGGTTCGAGGGGGAAGGACAAGGGTCAGGCGAGAGATGAGGAGACTTTTGCAGGGAATGGTTTTCCTCACTTGTCTGAGAGACTTTCCAGACGTAAGTCTTTGTCTCATGCTCTGAACATTCAAATGCCTGAGTGTGTACTGGAAATGCTGCAACTTGTGTTCTCAGCTTGAGACTGACGTCAGTACACGGAGGAAGACTCAGCAGAGAGAAGCAGGAAAGGATCCTTAGATTAGGGCCGCCTTGGAGGCCACTCCTCTTCCTACTCTCCAGTTGGGTGAGCCGAGAAAGTTATTTATGTTTACACAAATCTGAGTGGGCTTTTTCTTACTAGGTTCTTACAAAGAACTCCACCTGATATTGTGCTGAATATATATTTATTGAAGTCATGTATAGCATTTTATTTTTTTTTTTCTTTTTGAGACAGAGTCTCACCATGTCACCCTGGGTAGAGTGCCATGGGGGGGTCACAGCTCACAGCAACCTCACACTCTTGGGCTTAAGCGATTCTCTCGTCTCAGTCTCCTGAGTAGCTGGGACTACAGGTGCCCACCACAACACCTGGCTGTTTTCTTGTTGCAGTTGTCATTGTTGTTCAGTTGGCCCCGGCCAGATTCTGTGTGGCTGGCACTATAAACACTGTACTACAGGTGCTGAGCCCATGTGTGGCATTTTCCTCAAAATTCATAATTAAGGAAAAGATTAATCATAATTGTCTCATATGCCGTGAAGCTGCTCTCTTTTATATTCTGTGGAAAGGTATTTTTAAGCCAATATTGTGAACAATAATAACCTCGTGTTCAGAGCAAGCACGAGAAAGAATGTGAAGATTACTTATAATATAAGTGGCTTATATAATACAAGACCATGCTAATGAGTTTGCCAGAATTGCCTGAAACGATGTCAGTGATATCTAATCTTTAATTATAGTGTTCTTGGAGAGCCCTTGTATGCTATATAAGCCGGTCATTCACAGACTGGAATCAGATGGTCTCTCTCTGAGCAACAGTTGTTCCTACCCATCCTGTAGGAATGAGGATGGCAGAGCGGGTCAGGGAAGCCCATCACCTTGGAGCATCTGGAAGCTATTCCAGGACCCCAACTGCAGCGCCTGTTCTTCACAGCATGAGTTCACTTCCCTTAATCATACTTTATGCTCTCCAAAAATAATGCGGAGGAAGCATACGTTATATACTTAAAGACATACCATCTGTTTTACTTCTCTGCTAAAAGAGGAATTCCTTATTAGAATGAAAGCCTCAGGTCATCATAGGAAGCAGAGAGCTAAGATAAATGTCTTTTCTCTTTATTTTTTTTTACTCCCCCAAACATATGTATAAAGTATTTCCCGTGGCCATACAAGGAAACAGGTGGATACATTTAACTTCTACATACAGCCCATTAACTGAACGCAAACCCACAGACTGAGATTCCAAACCATAAAGGTAACTCTTATGATGGAACAATAGAATCAAAAGCTGACATTCTGAACAGGCTGCCAATAGATTATGGTGTCCTCTAAGGTAAAAAGGAAGTTTCATTCATCTGTGTATCTTGGAGCAGGCATAGTAAATGTATGTCAAATGTACTAAGTGCAAATACTAAGAACTAGGTCTTTTCTGTGAAATAATGTATTAAGCCAGCGGTGGTGCAAATTAAAATCACTCAAGTCCCTGCTAAAACTTAAGGGTGGCTAGGATTCCCCCAAGACCAATTAAATCAGAGTGCAATCTGCTCAGGTACACTTGACAATGGTCTCATCTGTCTATTTACCTTATGTGAAGGAAAATGCTCAAAAACGGTGATTGTTGGAGTCTATCTTTGTCTCTGAGCTGCTATGCCAAAATATCACAGACTAGGTGCTTTAAAAGCAATAGAAATGCATTTCTTAAAGTTCTGGAGGCTGGAAAGTCCAAAGTCAAGGTGTCAACAGCTTCCATGTTTGGTGAGGACTTGATCTTTGCTTCTTGGATCGCACTTTGTTGCAGAATTCTCTGAAAAGGAGGAACAGAACTCTGTGTCCTCAAGTGGTGAAGGGAGGAGGGGCAAACAGCTCCCTCACACGTCCCCTACAGGGTGTGATCACTTCCTACAGGTCCCCACATACAAATTTTGAGGACACATTTACACTGTTCCCTTTCTAGTCCCATGGTGTCCATGTCAAGGAAAGATTTTAGTGAAGTAAGAGGACAAAAGTCTCAATCTAAATCAAAATTGGATACTGGTAATAGAAGCCTGAAAAATGATTTTGAAGCTTAGGGATCTTAAAAAAGGGGGGGGCAGGGTTCTCTAAATTAATTTCAGCCAACTTGTCAGCAAAACTCAGCAATTGATTAATCAATTAATTAATTAATTGATCAAATTAATTGATTAGCAACCTTTTAGATTAGACCAAACCTTATGCTGGAGATGCTTAATTAAAATACTTGGTTTTACAGGTTTTCCAAAACAGGAATGCTAACTCTTGGAGACGTCATAGGCCCTCAAATTGTTGAGTTTCATCTATCCTAAAAATGATACTTTTAAAATGAAGCCTTTAAGAACAAATGCTGGCTTATTACAAGATACTAAACATACGTAACAATCAAATCATCTTGTCCTTTTTCCTTAAAATAAATACTGGGAGGGATCCCAGGAATTGTGCTGAAGTCTGAGCCACTTGCCACCAGAACTCACATTTTAACAAGACCCCTCCTTGCGTGTGTGCTCACTAAAGCCTGGAAAGCACTGTACCAGCTGAAGAAAACCCAGACCACTGACCATCTCTGCAGCCACAGCTCTGTGCACAAGGAGCATTGTGGCCAGAAGAATAGCTTGGAGCTCAGCAAAAAGCTATACTCACATTGAGGCCCTTGACATGAGAAGTCTTTGCCTTATATCATCTGCCTTAAAAGTAGGCTTGCTGGCAAAGGCTCACAATCTCAGAAATATTTTATGTGTCTGCTTAGAGAAAAAGACATCTTTTTTCCATTTTGTCTTTGGCTCAGGAATGATCACACTGCATTATGTTATGTAAAAGTCTAGCGTGACAGGTGGGACTGAGAGCACAGGCCTTGCTGTGTCCTCCTCCTCTGAGATAGGCAAGGGAGGGACTTGTCCGAATGAACATGTCAGAGGAAGGCAATAAGATTGGAGTAGAAATGCCAAGTGCTTAGCCTGGAAACATTTTCTCCTCTTCATTAATCTATGGACTTGGCTCCTCTAGATAATCTTCTCCAACCCAGACAGCTCTATTAAGAAACACGAATTTCCAGTGCTAGCAGGTTAATGAATCAATCTGTTCTGCCCGTCCCTCCCTTCCAAGCCCACAAAAATTCTTATGAACAAAATAAGAATTATCTCTTCTGCATCCACCTTTTCTTAATCTATCCTCCAAATAAACTCATTGCACAACAGTTCTGAGTGGCCCTCCAGTGTTTCCAAACCCTATACTTTGCACCTTTAGAATACCACATGTTAGATGATATTATTTCTTTGTATCTTATAGGAATGAACAGCCCTGAGCTAAGTATATGAATACTAGGAAATTTTTATAATCAAAAAATAGAATATAAATTTGTCCCTGAAAATACATAAAGCAGAGCCTGTGTGTTAAAATACTAGCTGTCCAAGTATTCGTGAGAATATTCCATCCAGTGTACAATATAGAACAAAAAGAATTAGCCAAGCCTGGCATGGTGGCTCACTCTGGGAAGCCAACGTGGGTGAATTGCTTGAGCTCAGGTGACCAGCCTGAGCAAGAGTTAGACCCCATCTCTACTAAAAATAAAAAAAGTAGCTGGACAGTGTGGTGGGCACCTATGGTCCCAGCTACTCAGGAGACTGGGGCAAGAGGATCACTTGAGTCAGGAGTTTGAGGTTTCTGGGAGCTAGGCTGATGCCATGGCACTCTAGCCTGGGGCAATAGAGTGAGACTTTGTCTCAAAAAAAAAAAAGAAAGGAAGGAAGGAAAAGAAAGAAATAAAAAGAAAGAAGGAGAGAAGGGAGGGGAGGGAGGGAGGAGGGGACAGGAGGGAGGGAAAGAAGGAAGGAAGGAAGGAAGAAAAAAAGGAAGGCAGGAAGGAAGGCAGGAAGGAAGGAAAGAATTAGCCACTACGTTTAAAGCTATTATAGACTGGTGCCCCATTATTTCCCCCAAGGAAGAGGTCTTTATGTTTTTACATCAGAACCTTCATAGCTACAATATTTTGGGTTCTGAACATTAGTTAATACATTCCTTCCTCTTCCCTCCATACTTGCAATATCTACCAGTTAGTATTTGGGAAAACTTTAAATGAGTTGACACCATGTCATGTTCCTATACAGCTCCTGGTCCTCAGTTTGAGATCAATAAATTTCACTCCCCTTTCTCAAACAGAGGATTGAGGAGAACTTCATGGAGAAAAAAGCATCTTAGGAGAACTTCATGGAGAAAAAACCTAGTGGAGGTTTAAAAGAGAGAAGGGGGCAGTGCCTGTGGCTCAGTGAGTAGGGCGCCAGCCCCATATACCAAGGGTGGCGGGTTCTCACCCGGCCCCAGCCAAACTGCAATAACAACAACAACAAATAGCTGGGCATTGTGGCAGGCACCTGTAGTGCCAGTTACTCGGGAGGCTGAGGCAAGAGAATAGCCTAAACCCAAGGGCTGGAGGTTGCTGTGAGCTGTGATGGCACAGCACTCTATAGAAGGCAACAAAGTGAAACTCTGTCTCTAAAAAAAAAGAGAGAGAGAGAAAGAGAGGAAGGTTTGCATAGTTGGAGAAGTCAGAGGTGAAGGGGATTTCATGGACAGACAAGAATAAGCAAAATCAAATGATTCTAGAAATAAGCAGAGACCAGCAAGCAGTATGGAGTGGCCAAATGCATTTAGAAAAAATTCTGGGAGTGGGAAAAAATTCTGAATAGGCAGGCTGGGGGTAATTTGTGAAGAAAATGTCTCTTGTAATAGAGACAATCTTGAATCAAACCGTGTGTTAATGGTGAATATTTTTATATTCTAACAATATATGTAATAATACTCCAGGTTTTTTTTAATGCTATGAAAATTTGTATTTGGAGATTTCTATTGGCCTAACAAAATGGAGAATGTTCTTTTTGGAGAGAGCAAGACTATTCTGCAAGAAGGCAAGAGATGCCTTTTCAGGTCTCCTTCCCATGAGCTGAGGTCTGCAGACCTCCAGCAATTTTATCATCACTTCATCCTGTGGCTGTTTCTTTTTTCTTTTTTCTCACGAAGCTTGCTACTGTTGAGGATATCTGATTTTAAAATGAACGTGAGACAGAAGGGGTACCGGACTAGCACAAAACAGGACCCACCAGATAGAAAGCATTTAGTAGCTTATTCTCTTTGATATAGAATTGATTTTAGTCCTGCTCCTGTAGTCTCGTTACAAATTGCCTGAGTGCCTGTGGCAAATTCTCTAAGTCTACGGTCCTCCTTTTGGAAAAAAAAAATACTGGGCTTATAATCTTTATTTCATAAAAATTCCAAGAGAATCATATTAGATGCAATATATGAAAGGGACCATCTCTGGCCACAGAGGGCACATAAACAGGAAAAGGAGGTGTCCCATGATCACGATAACCCGTGATTCTAGGGTCAGGCCACACTGTGGCCTGAGCTCCTGCCTCAGCCACTGCACCAGATTCCAACCACAGACTCATCAAAGATTATGTCAGAAGAGTAAGTTTTCTTTCAGTTACATCCTCTTCCTTTGGAGCCTGGTGATGTACGCCCTTTATAAATCCCTTCTTTTTGACCTAGTTCAGGAAAAGGAAATGAAGTCAAAGTAACAAATTTATACAAACTCCCCCTCACTCTGTTGGAAAGATCCTCCCCTGCCATCTCCATTCTCATCTGTAGAATGGAGAATATAATCAAGTGGATCCCCAAGCACCCTTCCAGCTCTGATTCCCTGAACCACATTTTCTGGTGAACAAGATATGTATAGTTGGCTCAGTGCCCATAGCACAGTGGTTATGGTGCCAGCCACATGCACCTAGGCTGGCAGGTTCAAACCCAGCCTGGGCCTGCTAAGCAACAATGACAACTGCAACAAAAAAATAGCTGGGCATTGTGGTGGGCACCTGTAGTCTCAGCTACTTGGGAGACTGAGGCAAGAGAATTGCTTAAGCCCAAGAGTTTGAGGTTGCTGTGAGCTGGGAAGCTGTGGCACTCTACCAAAGGGTGACATAGTGAGACTTTGTCTCAAAAAGAAAAAAAAAAAAGGTATGTATAGTAGTTCCTCGAACAACATAGGTTTGAAAGATGGGGGGCCACTTACATAGGAATTTTCATCCTCCGGCACCATCCCAGAGATAGTAAGACCGGCCCTCCCTCCTCCTTGTCTTCCGCCCTCCTCCTCAGCCACACAGCATGAAGATGATGAGGATGAAGACCCTTCTCACGATCCATCCCACTTAATGAGTAATAAATATGTTTTATCTTCCTTATGAGTTTCGTAATAATATTTTCTTTTCCTGCCTTACTTTATTACACAAATACAGTAGATAATAGATATAACAACCAAATATGGGTTTTTTGACTGTGTTTTTTGATAAGGCTTCCAGTCAACAATAACCTAATAGCAGTTATGTTTGGGGGAGTCAAAAACTATACAAGTTTCAACTCCGCAGGAGGTGAGCCTGCCTAACCCCTGCATTGTTCAAGGGCTGAGTACATATGACGAATTCATGTCTTTTTCTGCCTTCAAATATATGTATTTTTAAAAATTACTTTGGTGTTGAAAAATATATTTTACTTTTTTACATCAACTTTATGGTTTTCATCTTTCCAAACCCCTATGAAGAAAGATTTGCAACGTGCACTTGTTTTAGATCAAGAAAGTGTGACTCAGAGAGGTTCAAGTCACATAGGAAATGAGTAACAGAGCGGGAACAGGGGTGCAAATATTTTGACCAAAATTCTTTCTTCTCTACCAGGTGTTCCTGGAACTCAACATTCCAGAAGTATTTGCTCAGGAACCTTTTTTAGTTTCAAAAAGTTGCTTTGGATGAGGAAACTGAGTTCTGGGGTCTGTGTTTCGTTCGTTTGTTTTTATATTTTCTCTCCCCTCTCCTGTCGAGATGATAGCTATACTTTTTCTTTGCTATCGCTATGCAACGGTCCCCGCCCTCTAATCTTGTTTTTTAAACTACTATGATTTTAAAAACTACGAAACAGAGGTTGTCAGAAAATGTGTAAAGAGGGATAGGTCTTGGAGCAAAAAAAAAAAAAACAGGTTTTCTCTTGCAGTAAAGCACTCAGACATGGGCTAATAATTGCTTGGTCCTCAGAATAGATTAGACTGACAGATGGAACCTTCTTCTAGTTGAGGGTTTCCTTCCCTCCCTCCCTCCCTCCCTCCCTTCCTTCTTTCCTTCCTTCCTTCCTTTACGAGTGTATTGATCGTGAACTTGCTGTTTCATTTTGTTCCTGTTTGTCCCCCTTTGGCAATCTTAGACCGGCAGGCGTGCATCGAGTATGTGTACCAGTCACACCTTTATCTCTCACACCCAGCATACAGACTCAGCAGCTGTTTATTCTTTCATTCATTTGTTCATTTTGAGAGTTTTCTGTAAGCTAGTAACAATGTTAGATATTGGAGATGCCTAGATCAAAAAGACTCAGATCTTGACCTCAAGTTGTTGACAATTTAGAAGGGCCATGCAGAGGAACACAGAAAACTAGCCTACCACGGACTCAGCACCACAGTCCACATATGTCCAAAGAGCGCTTGGAGCCCAGAAGAAGGCCTGTTCCAAGCACAGCCTTACTTCTTACACCAGCCGTAGATGGTTTCCAGGAACACAGTGGCAAACCTGGTATTGCAGGCAGATGGAACGTCGAGTACAGAGGGAGAAGGCAGCAGGGGATGAGGCTGCATGACCGGGAATTGCAACTCGAGTATAAGTCTGCAGAGCACTGGCAATCTGAATTTGACAGCCCTGATTTGCAATGTTTTCTGATATCCAAGGTGCAAATCATAGTTAATGTCAAGTTACTAACAGTTTGACCACTGCCTTGCAAAATTCCTGAATCAGATACAATCCCTTCTCCTCAAGAGTAGCTACTGCACATGACCAAAAAAGAATCACTTCGTCCAGTGAGCATACAATAACATTGTCCCAAACTGGGTACCCAACGTTCTATGGGAAGTAATGACCCTATCCAGGACCCTTGTGTGTTTATTTTCACACCAGCTTCAGGACAAGCCAGCAAGGAACTAGGCCTTCGGCCTGGTATTATAGTATTTGTAAGCATAGAAATGTGTATTAGAGATTTGGGGTTTAAGTCTCAGGAAAAGCAAATGGTCTAGAAAGAAACGTCTGCGCTTATCATTCACAAGTGCGACAGCCGTCCTGCATCCCTGCGCGATGATGGTGCTGGCGTGTTTCCCTGCCACCTCCAGGTGCCTGGCCACCTCGCAGGCCTCTTCCCACAGGACCACACTAGTTTGCTTCTTTCACCTTCCCTGAGAAACTCAACTTCCCCTAATCTATTAGAGCAGCGGTTTCCAACCTTTGGCACCAAGGACTGGTTTCATGAAGACAGTTTTTACAAGGCTAAAGAAGGGGGTTGTGAGGCGGGGGGTTGGACGTTAGATTCTCAGAAGGAGCACAACCTAGATCTCTCAGATGTGCAATTTACAGTAGGGCTCACATTCCAGGGATAACCTAATGCCACCGCTGATGTGACAGGAGGCGGAGCTCAGGCAGCAAGGCTGGAGATGAGGAGCAGCTGTGAATGCAGGTGAACTTGCATTTGCTCACCACTGCTCACCCCCTGCTGGGCAGCCTCCTTCCTAGTAGGCCATGGACTGCTCCCCCACCCAGGGCCTGGGGACCACAGTAACAGAGCATTTTGCCTCCCTAGGTGCTGTGCCCCAACGGCCTACTTCGCATACACAGAGGTACAGCTATAAGTTCTGCTAAATGAAAAGTTTTTCAGGTTTTTTTTTTTTTTTTTTTTGAGACAGACTCTCACATTGTTACCTTAGGTAGAGTACCATGATGTCATAGTTCACAGCAAACACAACCTCCAACTCTTGAGCTAAGTGATCCTCTTGCCTCAGTTTTTTTCTATTTTTAGTAGAGATGGGGTCTCACTTTTGCTTAGGCTGGTCTAGAATTCATGAGCTCAGGCAATCCACCCGCCTTGACCTCTCAGAGTGCTAGGATTACAGGTGTGAGCCACCGTGCCCAGCTGAAAAGTTTTTCTTTTTGATTTCATATCCAGCAATACAGAATCAGCTAAGATTTTGAAAATTCAATCTTCCCTTTCTGGTGCCTCCACCAGTCTCTGTAAATGTAAGAATAATTTTTTTTTAAAGGTCAGTTTCCTGCTGATAAAAATTATAACACACCTCACCCCTTAGAAGATAACAGCAACTATCATCTATTTGTTGATGAGAATATATTCTTAGCCATTGTTACAAAGGTAATCTTGACCATGTGAAAAGTACCTGGTAGATAGGAGGAATACATTTTAGAGACCTACAGCACTGCGTCGTGATTAAAGTTAATAGCAATATATGGTACATGCATATTTAAAATAGATTTTAAATGTTCTTACCACAAAAAATATAAGTAGGTGAGGTGATAAATATGGTAACTAGCTTGACTTGATTATTTCACAATTCATATATATCAAAACATCTCACGGTACCCCAAACATTCATTTATCTATTACACAAGCATACACACAATTATTATATATTAAAAAACAGTTCAAGGCAGAGAGTGCCAAAGGAGAGAGTAAATGTGTATGTAGGACTATCACAGGCTTTGTTATTTACTAAATCCATTTGCCATTGCTGGGTTTCTAGACAGTCCTTTAACGGAGGATCATTATTTAATTAGCCAGTGCCTGTGCCATTGATAAACAAACAGAGGGTTTCTGTCTTGTCTTGTTTTTGTTTTGTTGTTTCATTTTTATTCTGGAAACCTCCTGTAGGAGGATAAGAGAAAACGATGATTAGAAGCCAATATTTTAATAAATCTTTTGCAAAGTAAAACTAGTTCGTTATTCAGTAAGCTAATTCTCATAGTTTCTTGCTCTTGACAAATCTCCTTTTATGTGACATACAAGGGCCCTGTCTCTCCTGGAGGACAACAGTACAGCCAACAGCTATACAGAGTATCTTTACTACTGAACAGCTAGAAGAGAGACTTTAGAATGTTCTGACCACAAGGCGCTGGACACAAATGAGTGTCTTTAAACAACACGAACATTCTGAGTGTTACAAATGTCAAGGGACATTTCCATTTTGCTTTCAAAGAGATGGGACTTGACTGGAGGAAGAGGAGTTCTGCAGCAAGAAGAACATAGTTCAAAAATCCCCAAAGCAGCACTGAGTGGGAAGCTTCCCTGCCTTACACCAGAAACCGGGCACTCAGGCTAGCAGAATGCACTGGCTTCCCCAGGACTTTTCACACTTATCAGCCCCAGAGGGTAAGACAAATTCCAAACACAACAGACAGGCCGGGGAGTTTCCTGGGATGTGCGGCTCAGCCCTGTACCACAGTTCCTGGTACAGGGAACTATCTGGGAAAGGGGAGAAGCAGAGATTGGGCCAGATAGATATGCTTGGGCCCTGGAACTTACATCCACAGGGTGCACACAGATTTGCACACTCACCCGGCACCCTCCCACCTCTCCACACTCACATGCTTGCTGTTATAGCGCACACACATTGGAAAATAACACTCTGGGTTTCATAACTCGCTTGACTTGGCTGCGGGAGCCCTCCGCCAAGCCAGGCCCGCAGTTCAGATGGCTTTTCCTTCAGCTGGGGCAGCAATCCCTTCTAAATTAAATGCCAGGTGTGAGACAGGTTTCCCTCTTTATGCTCCTCTGCTGTGAATAAACAGACATTCCTGAGCAAGTGCGAGGTAATCCATGTATAATTCATCCTGGGGCCTCACTTTCCAGATGTGCAGCCACCAGTGGGTTCCCCTGGCTGCTGGGCTTTGTTTCTTTGAGATGCAATATCCCGGCAGCCGGATCTGCTTCAGCCAGCCCAGCCGGCCTCCTGGGCCTCACCAGCTGTCGTTTGGCTGTCTGGCCTTCCTCTGGCCCCGCTGCCCAAGCGCCCTGCGAGCTGCTCTCTGAGATTCTCTGCTCTGCGGCTTACATAGATTTTTGGGACTTCACTTAACGTATTTCAAAATCAAAGTTGAATCCACCTTTCTAAACAAGACATTTCTTGTTCAATGTGAAAGATTCATGGTTTCCTCTCGCTTGCTTGTGGAAGATCCTCTTCCAAGACTGAGAAGGAACTTTATTTTTTAAGATTATCATTCACTTCTACCGAGAGAGGAAGAAGCTGTAGAATTGCTCTCCCCACCCGTTTTGTGTGTCTATGGGTGGCAAGCACAGCAAAGCGCCTTAGATAGGTCATTCACATGCAACCTTTCAGAAAGGCAAACATTATATGCATAATTATTGCTATTCAACATCCTGCTCTTCTCTTCAGTGACTGGGCTTCAGGAATGTGCATCACCTTTGCTGAAAGCTGCACGATTTACCTAGCTGCCCCTGTGTTCTTCAGCTGTGAGTTCTTGGGAAGTTACCTACCTATGTTTCCTTTTCTTCACCTGTAACAGGGTATTACAAAGGTTATTTTAAGAGCCACAGACAACACGTGCAAAGTCCTTAATTATAAATGCTTCTCCTTGGCTGCATTGTCCTATTTAGTTGGCACTGCAGATTGCATTTCTATCTTTATTTTTAGCTATAAAACCCTGAAGCTTAGACTCACCCCATCTTGCAACCAGAAGGTCGGAAGCTTAGCTGAATTCCCAGGCAGTACAGTTCAGACTCTAAGGACCCCACGCTAGTCCTCGTCTGCACACTCTCTAAACCCTTCTGGTCTAAACCCTTCTCTCTGATTTTACCTCCTGAAAATTAGCCTTGGAATCCTAGATTTCCAAGTTGGCAAGTAAAGCAACAACAGCAAAAGTTATATTCAGAGTATAGTTTTTACCACTGAAACAGCTGTCTCATTAAAATGGGTGTGTGGTTATTTTTCTAGCTTCTTGGCAATGTAAGCCATGTTTTGTTTGGATAAAACATTTCCATGCCCTTCCAAAGCAAGGTCAATCCTGGTAAAATTGAATTGTCTGCCTGGCCACGTTATTCTTTATTCTACCTGGGTATCACAGGTGCCCTTTCAAAAGGACGCTGGCCTAGTCTAATTGTTGGGTTCATCCTTCCTGGCTTATTAATAGGTGTCCATCTGCCATTGCTCTCTGGATGTCCATTTCCAATCTTTAACTTTCCTTCAGCTGACAGCCAATAATGACCTTTGCATTCCTGATACTAACTATTTGTTTCAGATTTACCCGTTGATTTTTCCAGCAACAGTGCAAGAAAAGATTTTGCTTACAGAATGTCTTCTAAAAATTAACAGGGCCACTTACTGTCACACCCCTCAGACTGGGTGTGACACTTTAAATTGGAGGACCTGAGCTTCAAATATATACACCTGTTCCCAGGCTATTTATGTTATATAAACCGACTCTGTCAGCAACACTGCACTGTATACAGCACAAAATGCACAAAATGCACAAGAATTCTGTGATGTTTCATCTATTTTCATTCTATTAATTAGAAAACTGAGATCCGGAGACTTTGAGTACCCTGCCTAATGTCCCACAGCTCCACTGTGGCAGTCTGACTTCTGTTCCACTCCCTCTCTTCATCTGAGTGTTATTTACTAAAGTCTTGGGTTTCATGTAGGTTTCGTCATTTTAGAAGAGGACTCTGTTTGATTTTGTGAATAAGCAAATTAAGATTTCTTCCTAGCACTCTGGGTGGATGACTTGTGCTGAGGAATTTGAGACCAGCCTCAGCAAGAGCAAGACCCCCATCTCAACTAAAAATAGAAAAGAGGCCAGGTGTGGTGGCTCACGCCTGTTGTCCCAGCACTGTGGGAGGCCAAGGGGGGTGGATCACCTGAGCTCAGCTGAGTTCGAGACTAGCGGAAGACCAGCATGAGGCAGAGGGAGCCAGAGTGAGACCCCATCTCTACAAAAAAAAAAAAAAGCCAGGCGTTGTGGCGTGCGCCTGTATTCCCAGCTACTTGGGGGAGCAAGAGGGCAAGAGAATCGCTAAAGGAGGAAGAAAGAAAAAAAAACCTTCAAACTAAGATAAAGTGAAAGCCAGTAGAAATTCAAAGCAAAAATAAAATAAAAATAAAGAGAAAAACTAGCTGGGCATTGTGGTGGGCACCTATAGTCCCAGCTACTCGGGAGGCTGAGGCAAGAGGATTGCTGAAGCCCAAGACTTTGAGGTTGCTGTGAGCTGTGATGCCATGGCACTCTACCCAGGACAACCAAGTGAAAGTCTGCCTTAAAAAAAAAAAAAAAAAAAAGACTTCTAAAACCTATCAGGAATGGAGCAAAGAAGGCACTGCTCTCTTTGATTTTTTGGATGGCAAGAATACTCACTCTTGCTGCAGGGAACAGGGAGGGGGAGATCTGCATTTATAGCCTCTTCTCCTAATAGTGCTCACTGTAGTGCTAACAAGCAAACACTGCCTCAGTAAAACTAATTGGGGCCAAATGCTACACCACACAGGGAAGGCCCTTGGCCTCTGGGCATACAAAAACGAAGAAAGAGCCTAAACTTTGGGGCCAGGTGAACCTACCCTCCACATGATTACTATAAAACTCCCGAGTTGCCCAATTATTTCCTGTACAAAATCTGAGCAATGTTCCTTACCTCCCAGAATTGATATGTGAATTAAGTGAAATAATATACGAAGCGTCTTGCATAAAATGTCACTCAAAAATTATAATTTTTTGCCCCTGTGGCTTTCTTGGAAAATCAAAGATACTGTCTGCCACAGAGTGGGATTAGCCTTCTGATCCAGACACCAGCTGACCATCCTGCCATCAGCCATCGCCACTTTTCAACACTGGTATTTGTCCAGAAAACTCTCCTGGAAAACGTTCCTCCCCTAATCTAACCTTTGGATATGACCAAGATATTCTTGTTGATTGTCCCAAAGATGGGCATTTACTCAGATCAGAGCAGGCCCCAGGATTTGAAAGACTGTCAGTGGTGAAGCAGGCAGGCACGGGAAGGAACCAAAACCATTAGCATGTTTTCTCCTTTGCGGAGAAAGCTGATCTGAGAGTGAAGGAAACAATAGCCTGGTAGGGACAGTCCCTGAGGCCAGCTGCAGTCTGCCCTTTCTTGTTTTCTAGAACTTTCCAATACGTCACAGTCCCCCGCCCCCAAATTCTTGCATATTCTAGCTCAAACATGACTGCTTTTAACATGCAACTAAAGAAATCTGGAAATAATATTTTCTCCATTTGCTTACAAGTGGGCATTACTCTCATTTATTGATTGCAAACCCAATCAATATGGAGGTGGAATGTTAGATGCATATTAAGAGGCTAGTCAGAGACGCAGCCAGGGCTCCCTCATAAGCCTCTCCTAAACCAAGGCCCAGGCTGCCTTCACTCATGCTCAGGAACCCTACTGTTCACCACAAGATCCCAGGACAGGCCACTGGTCTTGCCAGTATTCCTGGTCCTGCAGGCTACTCCCTGTTATAAGTCACATCTTTCTGTACTTGCTGATTACTCAGGCATTGTTGATAGGGCAGCCCAACACCTGGTACCAGCCTCTGCTTAACTGTTACAGCTCTGTTCCAATGTTGGAGTCTATCCAAGTTCATCTCTGTTCTGAGAATGCAAGAGGATCTTTTCACTCTGCTCATCCTGAGTCCAGGCACTTCTTGGGGACACACACGGCCTCTTACTCATTTTTGCTTTTCAGGAGTCCAACATATGTATTTGTGCAAATACTTCTGTTGAATGAAAGAATAAAGTTGACAGGTGACAGACCTTGGGATTCAAGCAGGGGAAAAGAAGGCTCCTCCATTCTGGGTAGAAAGAATGGTCTCTGGGGACACTGTCTGCCCAAGGTAACAGAGCCCATTGCCAAGGGTCCTTTCTCTTATGCATCTCACTATTCTCAACCCCTTCAGCCTAACATTCCAATAACTCCTAACTCCTCGGCACTGTCAGATGAGATAAGACTTTATCTCAACTTCAAATTCTTCTATTTCTCCAAGGAGAGCCTGCTGTGACATTTTAATCTTCTTTATTTCTTCCCTGCACCACTATGTATGGGACAAGTAGTGCAAAATAAGAACAGAAGACTACCAAAGTTACTGTAGGGTTTATGTATTTCAAAAACCAAGTAGAAGGCCTTTAAAGGCTTATGTGTTGAGTGTTCATCGTATACCAGTTTTCTTACTAATGACACTATCTGAAAAGTATTTTATGATCTCCATGTGACAGTTCTTGAGTATAACATACTTAGGTGCTTAGATGATAAGGCTATGTCCCCTGCTCCTTGGAAGTCACTTGCCTAACAGAGGAGTCAGGACCAAAGCCATTGCCTTCATGTCATGCCTCATGATGGTCTTTGCCTTACGCTGATCTGAGGGAGGTTCTCCAGTTAACGGGGTAGAAGGATGCAGCTCCCTCTCACCTTGCAGCGAGAAAGGCGTCTTTCCTCTGTATCACTGCCTTTCCCTTTATGCCCACCCCCTGATGCTTGCTAGAGTGTGTCTCCAGGCACATGTTCTTTATCACCAGTGCAGCTAATTCATTGTCTGGATATTAACATTGCCCTTGACACTAAATTTCAAGGAGAGAAAACTGAAAGTGTGGACGGGGAAGGGGATGACATGACGAACAACGTGTAGTTGGCTTCTCATTGGAAAGGTGTCCCTGGAGGTAAACCCCAGATAGAAATCTATACAGGCTAGCGTCCTTGTGAACATATATCATTTTGTAATTAATTTGCAGAGTTGAGAAGAAACATTAACTATTGATTCCCATTAGCTTTGGGGTCTAAATTAATTGTTTTCTTTCTTGAAAATGCCTCAGCTAATGGAAGAGGGGGAAACAGCGGGAGAGCCATGCTCTGTGCATGCCGTACGGAATCTCAGCAGGTGCTCAGAAGACTCCTTCATCTGATTCTGCAACTGCTTTTCTGTCAACTCACCCTTATTTCTCCACGAAGTACAAAAGTTTCAGAGATCTTAAGCCATGTTGCAACCATAATCCCAGGCAAAGGCCAACATTATCAAAGTCATGGAGAACTTATTACAGTGTTTTTCAACCTCTTTGTTCTCATGGCTCACTTGAACCGATAGTTAAACTTCCACAGCACCCATAAATCATATCGATCAAAAAACAAAAACAAAAACAAAAAACAGGAGTGAAGGGCGGCACCTGTGGCTCAAAGGAGTAGGGGGCCAGCCCCATACATTGGAGGTGGTGGGTTCAAACCCGGCCCCTGGCCAAAAACGGCAAAAAAAAAAAAAAAGAGAGAGAGAGAAAAAGAATGTACTTACTATTCTTTGAACTTCTTTCAAAAATAATTTAATTAATGATCTTAAAAATTTTCATGGCACATGTGCTGAGGCACACTAGTTGAAAATCACTGACTTATTGGTCTTCTTTATAGAAAATTAGCATATGAAGTTCAGTGATCATGGAAGTGAGATGTTTATGAAACACCCTTTATTATTTCACAGGCCTGAAAACTATTATAGCTGGGAGAAGATCTAGGTATCTGGTCTCTTGAGGACTGGTGACCTTCATTTGTCCCCTTGGTCCCAAGTATGAAGTTGACCCTGCCCTGCGAACGCCCGACAGTCTTACTCACCCCCCTCAGAGCTTCTGCTTAAGCCCCAGACTCTGATGTTTACCCTCGTGAGCGTCTTCCAAAGGGGTTTATACAAATGCGTGAATTTCTTCTCCTCTGTTTACCAGTCAGGAATACTTTCCAGTAATTTGCTGTTAAATAATAAATTGACACAGGCAAAGAAAATAACCAGATATTGACACTTATCTTTTACACATACTTAGCTTTGTGGAGGGAGAAATGAATTCTTTCAGAGTTTCTAAAACTGACCTTTTTAATATTAAGAACCAAGCCTAGCATAGAACAAAAGGATTTATTCTAGCCAAATGAATAAGTCAGAGGAATGACGAGTTACAGAAGTTCCTATACCCTAGGGAAAACCCTTTCTGGAACTCAGTGGGAGACCCCAAGTCAGGGAGAAGTGCAGGAAGACAAGGGCTCCACACTGAGGGGCTGGTCTGCCTGTCGGCATCAAGAGCACCGGGTGACAGCCCTGTTTCTCTGGGCATGGGCTACCAGTGGAGGCAGAGACACTTGTAGAAAAGGACAGTTCCACCTGCAACAGGGTGCCTAGGGGAAAGGTGGCAATGTCTAAGGCAGCTTCTTGGGTTAGTTGGCCTGAGGCAGCAATACAAGGTCCTTCTTGTTTCTCTGTCATGCAGACAAAGTCATCCATAGATGCTGAGAACCCAGCAAAGACACAGAAGGGCTAAGACTGAAAGAGAACTAGGGTTGGCATGGGAGACCAGCAAGCTGGGGACCTTACAACAGCTGTCTTGGGTGGGGCCTCCTCCACAGTGCCCACTCGCACATCAGCAGACAGAACTAGGACAAAGGTTGACAACCAGAAATGAAAAGGGGATAAAACACGTACACCTCATCTATGATACTCAGGAACTCGGGTCACCCCAGGGAAAAGTGCAGGAAAGCAGAAAACAAACAAACAAAAAGCCTTGAAGATAAAATACTTACTGAAAGTCACCAAAAGTAGTCCTGGACAGAGGCTGGGTAATAATTTAATTTTTTTGAAGAATCCTCTCATTAGAGAGAATAAAGGTAGGTAACTCTTTGTGCCGGATACATCAAGTCGTCTTGCTGAAGAACAGATAGGCCCAGGGCCTGAGGGGAAGGTCAGACTGAGGCAGAGGAGCCCTGATCGGGAAGCCAGGCATGCTTACCCCTCCAGCCCTCGGCCTCACTCGGTGCTTGTCCGCTGTGCTCTTTCTCTCCTGGAGAGTCTCACAAAATCAAGATCAGTCTGTGAGTTCAGATGTAGATACTAAAAAACTTTAAATAAAGATCTGAATTTCAACGTGTAAATCGAGGCTTGCATTTCTGATCTACGATACTTTACAGAGAACTTCAGGTTGTCTTGGTTCCGGTACTGTGAGCTTCATGAAGTCAGAGGTTTTTATTGTCTATGTCTGCACCTTGTATGATACACAAATCTCCGTACGTCACAGAAGTTCAAATGAGGAAGCCAAGATTGATCAGAGCAAGCAGAAATAGTTTCTCGGAAGGGAAAGCATTAAATCAGCTTTGATATTGACTTTCAGACACCTGAAAAGTAGGATACAACATACCACACAGACAGACAAACGGAAGGAAATGGCATGGGTGTAAAGCAGCCGGGCAGAATGGAAGCTTCAAGAAGCGAAAGCAGCATAGCCTGATGGAGACACCAGTAGTTACTAAGTAAAGAGCCCCTACTCACCAGACCTGATCTTAAGGATATAACATATTCTGGAGCTTAACATAATCAGAAAGGAGACTGATGGCTCGCCACCTGTAGCACAGTGGTTACAGTGTTGGCCACATGCACTGAGGCTGCAGGTTCAGATCCAGCCTAGGCCAGTTAAACAACACCAACAACTACAAAAACAAAAATAGCTGAGGTTGAGGCAAGAGAATCACTTGAGCCCAAGAGTTTGAGGTTGCTGTGAGCTGTGATACCATGGCATTCCACCAAGGGCAACACAGTGACTCTGTCTCAAAAAAAAAAAGGAAAGAAAGAAAGAAAGAAAGAAAGAAAGAAAGAAAGAAAGAAAGAAAGAAAGAAAGAAAGAAAGAAAGAAAAGAAAGAAAGGAGACTAAGGGCGGTGCCTGTGGCTCAAAGGAGTAGGGAGCCAGCCCCATATACCAGAGGTGGTGGGTTCAAACCCAGCCCTGGCCAAAAAAAAATGAAAGGCGATTGATACAAAGACTGACCTATAAGATACATAATCTTTAATATCAATTTAAATGCATAATTAACATAATATGACAGAAAAGGCTTAGAATTTCTCTCGCCACTTAGATTGTGAGAAATTTATGCAACTTATTTTTTTCTTGTGGAAGCAAAATTACAAGAATAAGGCTGGTTCAGTGGCTCATGCTCATAATCCCAGCACTCTAGGAGGCCAAGGCAGGGACATCACTTGAGGCCAGGAGTTCAAGACCAGCTTGAGCAAGAGAGCCAGACCCCGTCTCTACAAAAAATTTAAAAAATAGCCCATCATGGTGGTATGCAACCTGTCGTCCTTGCTACTGGGGAGGCTGAAGCAGCTGAACTGCTTGCGCCCAGGAGTTTGAAGTTTCGGTGAGTGGTGATCATGCCAGTATACATCAGCCTGGGCCACAGAGCAAGACCCTGTCTCAAATGAACAAAGAAAAAATGAAGAATTACCTAGAAATGTTTTTTTTAAGTGGTCTTTGTTTTTTAGCCAATATTCAGGTGACAAATTTATGTTTCCTTTGAAATTATAAAATAACTGAAAAAAGTGTATTCTATATTTAAATATATTAAATCATATAACTTTGCTGACAGTGTGCTGGGGGGTTCATCAACACATACTAGAGGGTTCTTCAGCTTCTGTGCCACTGGTCAAAGCAAAAAAGTCCCCGTGGATGCAGAGTCTGGCCAGGAGCCAGACAGTGCCAGGGGCTTCCCCAGTGCAAAAGCCCAGCCACCACCTCATTCACACACCTCTCTCCACGGCCACATGGTGTGATTTATTGGCTCATTCACCTAGTGGGTCACATCACCTAAGGAAACAATAATAAAAAGAGAGGACCGTTCTTTAGGTGGATTTTCTCAAAAAGGAACTGAACATCTTGCTCAAACTGTTGAAGTTACCTAGCCTAACAATTTATTTAGTTCTGCATAACTCCTGGGAATCTTGAAAGACATCTTTCATGCCTGGAAGCAGGGCGCTTTTCAGATTACAGAGGATAGTGAGACAGAAAAATGCTCCCAGTGGTGCCAATCTTGAAAGTGTGTGCGATTTGTGCTTAAAAACCTATGTGCCGTATCTAAGATAAGTATCAGATTTTTGCTCTGAGGAATGCAGGACAATAATTTTTACCTTAGAAGAAAAAACTGATAATTTGCCCATTACTAATATTACTAAATATAAACATTTGGCATGACACAATTAGGAGGAAGAAGCAATTTGCAGTCTGAAAACTCTGAGATAAACCAAATATCAGGGTCCCCCTGACTGGCTCTCTTCACCCAAATTATAAACCCTGGAATATTCCCCATTAAGGGAAACACACTCATTGTGTTGCTAGTTATCCACAGTGAACAGACTAATATAAATTAATAGCTTTGGAAATTTAACTTTTAAGATAGATTTGTTTTTTCAGTTGGTGTTGGAGGATTGCAATCTTTCCAAAACTCTTCTCCCTTGCCCACGCTGATTTCTTTTATTTCTTTTCTTTTTTTGAGTTTCACTATGTTGCCCTCAGTAGAATCATGTGGCATCATAGCTAACAGCAACCTCAAATACTTGGGTGGAAGCAATTCTCTTGCCTCAGCCTCCCAAGTAGCTGGGACTACAGGCGCCCGCTATAACACCAGCTACTTTTTTTTTATTGCAGTTGCCATTGCTGTTTAGCTGGCCCAGGCCAGATTTGAACCCTCCAGCCTTGATGCATGCAGCTGGCGCCCTACCCACTGAGCCACAGGCACTGCCCCACACTGATTTCTTAATGTTTCTCTGTTTTCCCTTTTCAGTTATTCCACTCAGATAAAGCCCACCTGTGCCAAACTTGTAATAACTTATCCTTTTTCTTATCAGAATGTAAATGGGTGCATGTATGTATAAAATATAAGCTAGCCTACAAGCTCATTTACTTAGGATATGCATGCTCACTATTAAAGAATAAGGAATATGCTTCACATGTAAACAATGATACCCATGAAATCCTCCTAGTAAAAGTTTTCTGATGCTGGCTATAGGCTTGTGAAATTTCTTGAAGGTGATAAAGAACATCATTGCCCAGAGCATTAACAAGCAGGAATGATATCCTGAGTTTACCGTTGCCAGCAGGTGTCAGCTCCAGAGGTCCCTGATGGGTTATTTGTTCCTGATCTCAATAGATCTGATAAGGCCAGTAAACTACTTCTGACACATAAATATAATCACAAACTCAGGATGTATTTAAACTTCCAGACAGAACTTAACTTTTCAGGTATGTCCCTAGTTTTGTTAGTGATACAAAAAATAAAAGTAAGTATTAACTAGCATTTGTCATTACTTACACACACAAAATTTTAAAAACCATGATATCAAATCAATAATACAAAATCAGAAAATTTCTTACACTTTTTTTTTTTTTTGAAACAGAGTCTCACTTCATCACCCTGGAGTTGAGTGCTTTGGCATCATAGCTCACAGCAATCTCAAACTCCTGGGCTCAAGTGATCATCTTGCCTCATTCTCCTGAGTAGCTGAGATCACAGGCACCTGCCCTGATCCCCAGCTCACTTTTCTATTTTTAGTAGAGACAGGATCTCACTCTTGCTCAGGTTGGTCTTGAACTCCTGAGCTCATGCAGTCCACCCAGCTTAGCCTCCCTGACTGCCAGGATAACAGGGGTGAACCACTGGGCCTGGCCCCAAATCCACATCTTAATAACAGGACATTGACAATGAGATGGGATTGTGAAACAAAAAAGTGCTACTTGTATTATTGCCAGTATGACTAAGAAATTGGTAAACCATGAGTAGACCTTAGTCTTTGTACCTGAAATAAACCAGAAATGGCAGGGTTACACTGACTTGATCTGAACTCCAAATAATAAGACCTTCACTGTTGCCCATAAATCTGAACTCTTTTACAAAAGCATTTTTATTCCTGATATTTACTGTGCTGATCTCCGAAGACATGTCTTGACATTTGTAAATGTAATAGTGTGAGAAAACTATTGTGTCTGGCTTGGCAGCCTTGGTATTTTGTTCTTACTTGAATTTCTGCTTGCATTTTTTATCTGATAAGCCAATCCTTCTGAAATCTGACTTCCTTACCTTTGTTTCCTCTATTTTTCTGTTGCTGAGTCTTCTATTAACAATCCACAATTACAAGCTCATGTATTTCTTGAATGATTGTTCAAATGTACATTCATCAATTATCCACTGTCTAAATTAGTTATGCAAAATAATTTCAGATTAGACTACTTTTTATGATAGAAAACCTTAAATTCCTAATTAAATCATAATGCATGTGCTTTTTTCAGTTAGAGAATGCTAAATTTTATATTAGGAAAAAAACCTGTAAACTACCAACCAGAAAAAAGTAAATCACTGATAACCTAATCAGTGTGTATGTGTGTTTAGCAAATCCATATTGTTGTACTTTTCTATTAGATTCAAATTTTTACTGTAATATGTTAGACTCATATTAATTCCCATTTATCTGAAACTGTATTTCCACTGTTTCCTATGTTTAAGCTAAATTTCTAAAAACAGAGTTGCTGAAAAAGTAGTCACCCAGTTAAAGCATTTGAAATACAGTGTCAAATTGTTTTGCATAAAGGTCATACCAATTTATATAATTTATAAGGTATTATCTTTCCTCTATCTCTACCATCATGGCATTAGAAATATTCCTTTTGTAATCTGGAATCCGTCTAAATGAATTAATGCTGGTATTTGATGATACTGGAAAAATAATCTTTAAATTTGGTTTTATTTACATGTCTATTTTGAATGTTTATTATAAATTAATTCTCATACATTGATTGGTTGTGCTGGCACTCAAAAATCTTGACTGATTAATTTTCAAGATTTCATGATTTCGAACATAGTTACCAAAAAGAGTGATAGCTATTAATAAGCACATTAAGTCACCAGGACTGTCATTTAAGGAAACAATTATCTTTAGAAATAGAAGTTTTAATCAAAAACACATGTGTGAATTTGCGAGTTATTCCTTCCTACCACGTCCACTGATTGCTGCTGGAGTTTTCACTCTGACATATAACCGGGACACACATGTTACATGTGTAAATACATAAATCATAGTCATGGTAATGCCAAATCAATTGGGAATTTCGATTCTCCAGGGATTTAGCTTTGTAGTTGGAGTCCACATTTGTGCTAAAGGTCACGGGAGTTATGGGATTGAGTAATAAATATTAACTCAATTTCCTGGTTGCCTCTCTTATACTAAAGACCTGTTGATAACCGGGCAACATAGAAGCACCTCCGAGCTTGAATATTTCAGTAAGTCATGGTCTCTGCTCACTCATCCTACACTAACATGCACACAACACTTTAAAATGAACCAGATGTGAAGTGCACGGGTGGGGGCCAAGGCCAAGACTGCACATGTTGGAAGTTCACTTCAGGGAGTGCCTCACAGGAATGGAAGTGGCCAGTTAATTTCCTTGCAGCACTATACAAAATACTACGAAATACTGGGGAACTTGGTTTTCTTGGTAATCCTATGTTCACACATTTCATGAAAAATGACTTTAATAAAAAACATGACAAGGTGACAGCAGAGGTTAGGAAGGTCATTCACATGGTACTGGGGTCATTCAGAATCCGCACGGGGAACTAGTGTGGTCCCTGCTGTGGAACTGTGCATTAGGGACGCTGAAGAACTCTTAGTGTCCTTGCTTACCTACTGGTACTGGTATTTTTTTTCAAAGTCCCCCATGTGGTTTCCTAAAAATGCAAATGAAGTTGTGCAAGCCTGTATGAGAGACAACCCTCAGCCTTTTCAGGGCTGTGTGGGAAAATGCCAGCTAACCTAGGACCCGGAGCAAGGGTAGCCAAGGAGGGAAGCCCTCCTGAAAACAAGCCTCCCCAGGCCCAAGGCGCCAGCCTCGCCACCAAAGGCAGTTGCTAAGAAGGCTCCCCCTGCAACTTAAAACCCAGTTCTGTGAGGGATTTATCTCTGTTCCTCCCCACCATGAAGTAGTTCAGGGAGGGAGTAGTTCAGGGGGTTCAAATTGTATAGGCCTTTTCTTCTTTCAGATGGCAGATTTTAAAACTTGTAGGGACAAGCTTGGGAGTTTACTCAGGACCCCTGAAGGTTTATTGGGGTATTTCAAAAATTGAGTAATATCTTTAATTTAACTTTGAAAGATCCTATGATTTTGTTGGCATGTGCCTGTATGGCCGATAAGAAACAGAATATAGCAATGGCTGCCCAGCAGTGGGCTGACCAGCAACATGTTACTGATCAAAATTTATCCCCAGGGGCTCAAGCAGTCCCTACCCAAGAACCATGATGAAGTTATCTGCCTAGAGACACTAGAAATGCTGGTGAAGTATTCAGAGACTATATTTTTTGTAGACCTGCTTCGTAGAGGGAATGAGAGATGTCCAGATTAAACTCATGAACTTTTGTAAACTAGCTGAGCTGACACAGAGTGAGGAGGAGAGTCCAGCTGCCTTTAGGGGAATGCTGGTTGAGGCAATTCAAAAATATACCAACTCCAGACCCAGAGTTGGCATAAGGAAGGATTATACTAAATACCCACTTTATTAACCAATCTGCCTCTGACATTTGCTTGGGAAGCTACAACGCAAGGTATTGGGGCTGCAGAGCGACCGCAGTGTGACCACAGTGAGTGCTGAATGTAGCAACTGCAGTTTGGAAGAGGCAGAGAATGATCACCAAAAGGTGAAAGCATTAGGAGCCATCTTTGTGGCTAATCTCTGTGGTCCAGTCAGAGACAGACAAGAGCAGTGCCTGAACCCAGGTTGACTGTGCACAGTTGTGGGAAGCCCAGCATCTACAGGAGGGTCAGGAGAAGCCGAACATGGGCAACAGAGGGCTAGATAGGCTGTTGCCTTGTCCCATGTGTTACCAGTGTGGCCAGTCAGGACATCCAGCCAGGGGATGCCTCGGTAAAGGGGCCGAGAAATGATGGCTGGTCCATAGCTCTCAGATTGAAGAGACCCAGTTCCCTCGGTAGCTCCCACCATCACCTACAGTAGCCTTAGTTCACAATGGACGTTGTTATTAAGCATGTCACATTTCAGCTGGATGTGGGAACAGTCTGTTCCATTTTACAGTCCTTCAGCGATGGCCTTTCTTCCTCCTCTTGCTTGGTTGCTGGCATTAATGGGCAGCCTGTCCACAGGTATTTTCCTTTGCTTTGTAGTTGGGACCTGACTAATGTTGAATTTTCTTGAAGAAGAGAGATTTAAAGTGTCAAGAGGAAAAGCTCCCTTATGAAAGTTTACTTAACTCGGGTTTGTCCTCCCCCCTCATGAAAGAGTCAAAACAATCTGTTCACTCACTGGTCCTTTTACTAGAAAATAACTTTAAGGAATTCCTTGGAATGACAAGATACTGTCAAATATGGATTCCGAGATAGAGTGAGGTGGCTAAACCTCTAAATAATGCTGTCAAGGGCAAAGATACCAAAGAAATACTATGACGTACAGAGCAGGAGGAGGCTTTCCAGTCTTACAACAGGCCCTTTGACTCCAGGAATCGCTGATTTAGGAAGCTTTTCTTTTATATGAGACCGGAAAAAAAGCCAAGTGGCAGTGGTATGTGCCTTTTGGCATGGTGTATATTTTTTTGATGTGTTGTTAAATTCTGTTTGCTAAGATCTTATTGAATATTTTTGCATAGATATTCATTAACAATATTGGTCTACAATTTTCTTTCTTTGTTGGATCCTTTTCTGGTTTGGGGATCAAGGTGATATTTGCTTCATTGAATGTGTTGGGAAGTATTCCTTCTTTTTCTATGCTTTGAAAAAGTGTATAATATAGGTACTAGTTTCTCTTGAAAGGTTTGATAGAATTCGGATGTGAAGCCATCCGGTCCTGAACTTTTCTTTTTTGAGGAGATTTCATATTGTTGATTTCAGTGATTGATATAGATCTATTCAAGATGTCTAATTCTTCCTGATTGAGTCTAGGAAGGTTTTGGTCCATTTCCTTCAGATTTTCATATTTCTGGGAATAAAGAATTTTGTAGTAATCATTGAGGATTTTTTGAATTTCTGAGGTGTCTGTTATTATTTCTCCTTTATCATTTCTGATAGACAATATTAGAGATTTTACTTTTCTGTTTCTGGTTAGCTTCACCACAGGTTTATCAATTTTGTTAATCTTTTCAAAAAACCAACTTTTTGTTTCATTGATCTTCTGAATGGTTCTTTTGTTTTCAATTTCATTTAATTCTGCCTTAATTTTGGTTGTTTATTTTCCTCTGCTGGGTTTGGGGTTGGAATATTCTTCCTTTTCCAGTTGCTTAAAATGATCCATTAAATTGTCAGCTTCCTGTCTTTCTGTTTTCTTGATGAAGGCTTCCAATACTATAAATTTCCCTCTTTGAAGGGAATTTCTGCCTTTGAAGTTTCCCATAGGTTTTGATAATTTGTGTCTTCATTATCATTTTGTTCCAAAAATATGGTGATTTCCTTCTTAATCTCATCTTTGACCCAGCTATCATTCAGCCTAAGATTATTTAGTTTCCATTACTTTGTTTGAGCATGAAGTTTCCTGTTGCTATTGAGTTCAACTTTTATCCATGGTGATCTAAAAAGATACAAGGAATAATTTCTATACTTTTAAATTTGCTGAGGTTACACTTGTGTCCTAGGATATGATATATTTTGGAGGATGATCCATGGGCTGATGAGAAGAATGTATATTCAATTTTATTAGGATGAAATGCTCCATAGAGGTCTGTAAAGTCCATTTGTTCTAGGGCCAAGTTTAAGTCTAATATTTCTTTGTTTAGTTTCTTCTTGAAGGATCTATCCAAAACTGTCAAAGGGGCGTTAAAATCTCCAACTATTATAGTGCAAGAAAATATCGAGTTTTTCATATCCATTAGGATTTGCTTTATAAATTGAGGCGCATTCTGGTAGGGTACATAAATGTTAATTATCAAAATCCCTTCATGTTGGTGTTTCCCTCAACAAATATGTAGTGACCATTCTTATCTGTATTTACCTTTGTGGATTTAAAGCTAATTGTATCTGCAATTAAAATTACAACCCCTGATTTTTTCTGGTTTCCATTTGCCTGTATTATAGAAGTCCATCCCTTCACCCTATGAGTCTATTTTTGCCTTTAAGGTAAGATGAGATTCTTGTATACAACAGATATCCAGGCTGTGTTTATTTATCCAGTTAGCCAGCCTGTGCCTCTTTAGAGGACAATTTAAACCATTCACATTAATTGAGAGAATTGATAAGCCTGGTTGTGTTTGGGGTGTCATGATTTTTGAATGTCCAATAGACATTTTTAATCCTTTCACCACTGTGGAAGTTGGGTTTTGTTCAAAAATTTCTGGGTGAGTTTACTTTGGAGGTAGAGAATTGCACCAGTCATTGTGGAGGATGGGTCTGAGAATATCCTGCAGAGCTAATTAGTTATGGCAAATTTCTTCAACATTTGTATGTCATTAAAGTATTTGATTTTGCCATCACAATCCACTCAGTTTAGCTGGATACAGGATCCTGGGCTGGAAGTTGTTTTGTTTTAGGAGATTGAAGGTTGATGACCATCCTCTTCTGGCTTGAAACATTTCAGCTGAAAGATCTGCAATCATTTTGATATTTCTCCCTTTGTAGGTGATGCTTTTCTTATGTTTGGCTGCTTGTATAATTTTCCCTTCATTTCTCCCTTTGTAGGTGATGCTTTTCTTATGTTTGGCTGCTTGTAGAATTTTTCCCTTCATCTTAACTTTGGCAATATTAATTACGTGTCTAGGAGATGTTTTATTTGGGTTGAGTCTTGCTGGTGTTCTGCAACTGTCTACTATCTGAAGTTCTATATCTCTTGCAATGCTTGGGAAATTCTCCTAAATCTTCTTCCAAAATCTCTTGGAGTAGAGCATCTGTGCCTTTAGGACCATCCTCCTCTTCTTCAGGAATTCCCATAAGACGAATGTTTGAGCTTTGGGATTGATCTCATGACTCTCTCAGGGAATGATCAATTTTGCTCTTCATTTTGTCTGCCTCTGAGCATTTGAGAACGTTCAAAAGCTTTGTCTTCAGTTTCAGACATCCTTTCTTCTGCCTGGTTAACTCTAATTACTGGGGGATTCTACTGTATTTTGAAGCTCTTTAACTAACTTTTTCATTTCCCCTTGAGCTCTGCTATCTCTTTTCTCATCATGTCCATATCTTTGGTGACTTTGTCTTTGAATTCACTAATTTCTTGAGACAACTTTAGAACAACTCTTTGGATTTCAATTTGTAACTTTTCTTTCATTCTATTTATCTTATTTGCCATCCATATTCTGAATTCTATTTCTGACATTTTAGCCATTTGTCTATGCATGGCATCTTCATTTGTATCTTCTCTGTTTTTTCTTGAGGGGGTTGATCTACTCTGGTTATTCATGTTACCAGAGTTCTTCTGTTGGGTCCACACCATGTTTATTTTCCACCATTTGGTTATTAGAACTGGTAGGGTGAGATTGAATTGGGGTTCCCAGGTAGTAGAGATAGCCCCTTACCAGAGAGTTAGGCTTTGTAATTGTGGCTTATCTCCTACAACTTTACAAAGGCCCCTTTCAGAGTTTTGGCCATAGACTCTGAGGACCTACTTGGTGAGATAGTGCAAGCTAGCTCTGTTTTGATATGAGCCAACCTCTACCTTATCCTAAGAAGCCACAGTATTCTGTTTAAATTTCGGCTGTGAAGACATACAAAAAGCTGTGACATCCAGGCCCCACCCTTCAGTTCTTTTCCACTATAGAACCTTCTCCCTTTATGATTATAGGGCCAAATCTCCTGGGATAGGGGTGTTGGAAACAGGTAGGGAACAAGGTAAGGAAAAGGAAAGTGGGCAATGGATGAGACAGAAGAAACAGTTCTTAGCTTAGACATCAACAGGATAAGGAAGATAGACTACTCTGGGCTACTATAAAAGCAGAACCAGATTGTGGTTAGAAAGTTTTAAAATTCAGAGACCGTTCAACTCCTAAGATCCTCACAGAGGGCTTGATCAATAAAAACTTTTTTTTTTGAGACAAATTCTCACTTTGTTGCCCTGGGTAGAGTGCCATGATATCATAGCTCACAGCAACCTCAAACTCTTGGGCTCAAGAGATTCTCTTGCCTCAGCCTCCCAAGTAGCTGGGACTATAGGTACCAGTCACAACACCAAGTTATTTTTAGAGACAGGGTCTTGCTCTTGCTCAGGCTGGTCTCTTCTGAGCTCAGGAAATCTACCTGCCTCGGTCTCCCAGAGTGTGGATTATAGGCATGAGCCACCACACCTAGGCCCTATAGCAGCTTTTAAAAGAAAAAGATAGCAAGCATCCCATGAGTAGTCAATACCTATTAATATCTTGGAGATTTTCCAAAGGAGAAGTTAGTTAAGAATAATGTGGAGTCAACTTGATGAAGACTATAGGTGAAAGAAATGCATAAACATTAAAAGCAGGAAGAGCAAAGCTAGGAATTGGGGAATAACTATAAGGGGAAAAGATTGTAAGGGGGCCTCCCTCATTTATGAGTAAGAGACCCAAAGCTTCCTCTCAGGTATGTTCTATCTGCTTATAACCTTAAGTGTGTTCTATATACTTAAATTAATTAAATTTTCTGTTGAATTGCAACAGCTGCCTGCCTTCCTCTTTTCATGCCAACTCTGCTACTGCTGCTTGGTTTCCTTCTCATTGTGCCAGCTGAGTCGATATGCTGTCAGATTCTGGGGTTCACTTGCCAGTGGCTCCCAAGAGAAAGTCCAAAGTGGGGCTGGAGTCTTCATAGCCCTCAGACAATAACAATACTTAAACAAAAAAAAGTAACCTTTACTCTAACAACATAACAGCATTTATTGTCTAGGTGTTACTAGCTCCTCCAAAGTCTTTTGAGATAACCATCCTGGCAATCATACCAAACTTAACTAGATTAACATGAAAGGTATGTGGGCAAGAATGTGGGCTGAGCAGACGAGGTCAGAGGTATGGCGTCAGCTTAGCTTCTCACACTCCATCTTGTAGGTCGCTTTTCTGGCTTCAACCAGTGCATTCTGTTGCTTCTTCCCCTAAGCTGGAGAAGGTGGCAAATGCTCCCACCTCCTCTCTTAGCTTTCTCTAGCTTCCTCTTAGGAAGACTTGCAGCATGGGTGGGAGGAGATCCCAACCTGGTTGCTTACTCGTCTAAACCCCAATTAGTTCACTTTCAAAAAGAGACAGTAACCTGTCCTAAAGGTTAAAGTTGGGGTTTTCTGTAAAGCACCTAACTCCTTTCTTGGTCCCAAACAGATGCTGAATACACCATGGTTAATTTCATTCTTGGCTTAAGGGGGACAGCAGAGCAACTTAGCACAGGCGCTCTAACCAGTCTGCAGCTGAGTGAAGTGGCACAGACACTAAAGTAAAGCTGCTGAGAAATACCAAAGCTGGGTGAACACATCTTTTTTCACTACAAAGGCAGCACTTCTTGCACCCATTGTGGGTATACATGGAGCACCACCCAGCTTGCGTGTGTGTGCACATCTGTAAACAGGCATTAAACTCTTCTTTGTCTCAAGCTGTTTCTATTTCCCTCACCTTTTGCCTTGATAAGAGAAAAAGTTGGAGGCTAATAATAAATTTTGTCTACGCATATCAGAAAACATTTGACCCTACCACAACATCAGCAAAAATAAAACAACAGAAAGGCCAGCCCACTGCCTGCCCTGTCTCTGGAGCCCCAGCCAAGTCCAGTGTGTGGTAAGATAATGATAAAAAATTGACAGCACATGACCTACTAACGATTGCTCAGAGAAAACATCCCTTTCATAATAATCTTATTAAGTGAAGAAAGTGTTTTTGTTTTTGTTTTTTTCTCCTTTATGAGGAACAATTTATTTTTATGGGTAGTAAAAGGAAATAAATTTTCCTAAAATGATTCCTTGGTGTATCAGTGTCCACGCGACACTGATCATTCTGCCTTTATAGATAAGCAAAAGGTCAAGTGAATGTTATGTCGTTTCTGTGTGTGCACTCAGATGCTGCCCAGGGCAGCTCAGGAGGGAGCTGGCTGTCTCATTTATCTGTTCTCACAGCTACTTTTCCAGAGTGGCATGAGGAGAGATTTTAGTGCCAGAGGCTGTCAAGGAAAACACCTATCAATCATCTGTCTCAGGGTGTTTGTTTTGCTGGTGGGATTTAATACACAGTGGGAGATTAGAATGTGTTGCTTTTGTCACTGTGAAAAATACACAGACAGCTTCTCAGGCATACATTTGACAAGTTTCAAAGGAGTGGCTAGGTGTCTCTGAATGGTGGCTTACTCCAGTGTTCCTGAGGCCATTTCAACAGTGCCTTAAAATATAAAATCAGGAAGTCATTTGCTGGTAGCGGGGGAGGCATGGGGTACAGCGCCCATTCTAAGAGAGAAATTGACCTTGTTAAGACTCAGTTTCTCTCCAGACAACCTGTGTAAAGTCACCATTGACTCTATCTGGAAGTGTCTTTGCTTTCCTAACCACATTTCTCATTTACTCAACAAATATTTAATTAGTGGACACCATGCACAAGACTCTACATACCAGACCCAGAGGAACCCTGCCCTTAAAATGTTTAATTTCTAATAGAGACAGGAAGAAGGATCAATTCAGTCAGTTTAGAATCCCTTTTGTATGCTCACTCTCCAACTATGGAGAGCGTAAAAGGGAAAGAAGCCAGAAAAGGTCATTAATATTGAGTGAGTCCCTTTAATGGCCCATGCAATATACAGAATTACACATCTGCACAAGTTACCTTTATAAATACTATCTCCATTTCTATAGGGAAGTAAAGCCGGACTCAAAGAGATCTTGGAGCTAAGAGGTGATATCAGAGTCTAAATCCAGATCATCCAATTCCAAATACAGGGGAATTCCCCCCAACTCTCTCACCCACTTGGAAGGAAAAGTAGGGGAAAAGTAGAAAAGAAAAAAAGGATGAGAGCAGAACAAAAGTTGATGCATGATAAGAGAGGCTTAGAGAATCCAGAAACAGAACTATGTAATTATGACCTTTGAAAAACAGACCAAAATATATACATGGGTAAGGTCAATAGGGAAAACTGGAGAGCCAGGGGCAGAAAAGGAAATGAGACTCTTATGTCTCTGCATATACCAAAATTAATCAAGATGGATTAAAGACTTAAATGTGAGGCACGAAACTATAAAAATTCTAGAAGAAAACATTGGAAAAACTCTTCTAGACATAGAACTAGGCACAGAATTTATGACTAAGCCCCAAAGGAAAGTGAAGCAACAGCAAAATTAAATAAATGGGATTTAATTAAATTAAAAATCTTCTACACAGGGCAGCGCCTGTGGCTCAGTGGGTAGGGCAGTGGCAGGTTTGAGCCCGGCCCCCGGCCAAACTGCAACAAAAAAATAGCTGGGCATTGTGGCAGGCGCCTGTAGTCCCAGCTACTCGGGAGGCTGAGGCAGGAGAATCACCTAAGCTCAGGAGTTGGAGGTTGCTGTGAGCTGGGATGCCATAGCACTCAACCGAGAGTGATAAAGTGAGACTCTGTCTCTGAAAAAAAAAATCTGCACAGCAAAGGAACTAGTGTAAACAAGCAATCTATACGAGGGAAGAAAATAGTCACAAGCTATGCATTTGACATAGGACTAAGATCCAGAATCTACAAAGAACTGAAATCAGCAAGAAAAAAACCACAAAGAACTCCACCAAAAAGTGGGCAAAAGATAGGGATAGGATATTTTCAAAAGAAGACAGACAAATAGCCAAAAGACATATGAAAATATGTTCAGCAACATGAATTGTCAGGGAAATGCAGATTAATACCACAGTGAGATGTTACACCTTCTCCCTGTCAGAATGGCCAGGGTTAGAAAGTCAAGACACAACAGATGCCAGCATGGATGCAGAGAAAAAGGAAAGTTTATACACTGTTGGTGGGTCTACAACCTTTATAGAAAATAGGACAGAGATTCCTCAAAGAGTTAAAAGTAGACCTACTATCAGATCCAGCAAGCCCACTACTGTGTATCTAACCAAAGCAAAAGAAATCATTTTATCAAAAAGACCCCTCTAAGTACATACTTATTGCAGCATGATTCATAATTGCAAAGATATGGAATCACCTAAGTGCTCATCGATTCATGAGTGGATAAAGAAAATGTGATATATATATATATGTGTGTGTGTGTGTGTATACACACACACCATGGAGTACTACTCAGCCATAAAAAAGAATGAACCAATGTCATTTGCAGCAACTTGGGTGGAAGTATCTCAGGAATGGAAAAACAAATACCAGATGTGCCCAGTAATAAGTGGGAGCTAAAAAATGGGTCCACACAGGCACAAAGAGACGTAAAGGACACTGGGAACTAAGGCTGAGAGGGTGGGGAGGGGAGGGAGAGTTAAAATGTACCTGTTGGGGACATGAACACTACTGGTGACGGGCACACTGAGAGCCCTGACTTCAGCACGATACAGCGGATCTATGTAACAAAGCCATGTGAGCCTCCTTTATATTTTGAAATAAATAAATAAGCAAATAATTTTAAAAAAGAAAAGCAAGGCATAGAATTACAGGATGGGAGCCTCCCGCCCCCAGTGAGGGAAGGAAGTGGTGTGGGAGGGGGGCATGGGCAGAGGCAGCTGCTGGGAGGAAGCCACAGGTGAACTGAGTGCTGAGGACAGAAGATAAAAGGTCAGCGTGCTGTGAGGACAGGGAAGGTGTGCAGCTCCTCCTCAGAGGACAGCGACCCTCTGTGCCCAGCCAGTGTTCAATTTTTTTTTTTTTTTTGCAGTTTTTTTTTTTGGCCCGGGCTGGGTTTGAACCCACCACCTCCAGCATATGGGGCCTTAGCCCTACTCCTTTGAGCCACAGGCACCGCCCCAGCCAGTGTGCTCTTAATGTGGGGAAGAAACTAGTGAGAACAAGTTCTTCTGTCTCTGCCAAAGCAAGCCCGGCCTCAGGAGAAGGAACTCAGGGGCAGGGGGTTGTAGGTGTCCGTACCGGCCCTTCCTTTCTCCTGAGCTCTCTCTCCATATCCCCACTGTGGTCTCCTTCCATGATCCTCCCTCCTCCTCCCACGGCACCCCCGGCCCAGCCCTCAGCCTCTCTGCCCTTCACACTGACCTTCTCCTCTATTCAGCTCCTCCCAGTGACCTCCCAAATTCTCTACATGCCTGCCCTCCAACACTTGACCTTCTGAATTGTCAGTTCCAATTTTGAGCTACCCTTGTGAGTCCTCCTGCCCCATTCCCCAGCTTAGTTCAAGTCCAAATTCCACATGATCTGGACTGTAAAAGTGTCTGACTAGCTTCTCCTTGTGGTTCATTTTTCAAGCCCACACAAAGGTCCTGAAACTGTGCCCATATGCATCTCCCTAACTATTCTGGGAGCTCTTCTAGACAAAGACCCCATGCCATGCTGGTAACCTTCGCATTCCAGGCATCTACCATTCTGTAAATTCTGTGATAGATACTAGTGGCATGAACAATTTGTCCTGTGCCCCCTGCCACCCTCATCTGTTTCTCACACAACTACAAGTTCATTTTGCTAACACCCTACTAGAAAATGCAATGGCTGCCTGTTACAGACAGAATAAAGCTTCAATTCCAAAGTCTTCCATTCAAAGACACTCATGCCTGGCCCTGGTTAACACCTTCTCTCCTGTCTCCTACAGCTCTCCAAAAGTAACTCACCATTCCAGCAAATTCTGCCCACTCTCCTGTCCCATCATATCTGTGCTTTCTTGCCTGTCTTCAGTGTATCCTCTCCTCCTCTATTCCTAATTAAATCACACTCATCTCACAAGGTAAAAATTAAATCCCACCTCCTTCACAAGTCTAGATTTCCCTAACCTTAGGTCATGCTCCCTTTCCTGAACCCTCTTGCAACTGACCGTCTAAAACACTCAAACACCCTTCACCAGCCACCTTCTCTCATGAGACGTTCTCTCAGGCTCCTCTCTCACTGGACTGTGCACACTGTGAGGACCAGCCCTGGCCCACATGTGCTCTGCACAGACTAGATGCTGAAGGAAGCTATTCTGCTGTTATCACGTTCCAGAACTTACAAAACAGAATTCTTCAAAATGCCCCTTTTTTTGTTGCGTGAGTCAGATTCCGATCACTATTCAACAGGCACGCACCATGCAAGTCAACTCAGATCCCGCATGCCAAGGCTTTGTGAGGCTTCCTTGGAGGTAGCTGTGTCTGCAGGGCACACACCTGCTCTGACTAGCAAATTTGCTGGTGTATCACATTGCGAAGGCTGGGTCATTTAGGGACTGAGATTCAGTTACAGTGTTTGATACCTGTAATGGGAGCCACTTGTTCATTTTGAGCACATTCTGAACGGTAGCCTTTCTTGTCATCAGAAGCCATTGCTGAGTCAGCTGTTGGCCCCCTTTCCATGCATGTCATTCCACTCTGTACTGAAACTCATCTTATACTTTTGATATATGATGGCCCAGATTGTAGGCGGTTGATGCTAGAACATGCTACCTGATGGATGGTACACTGACTTTCTCAGCTTAATTAAATATGTACCTGGAGGGATTATAGCCAAGCAGCAGCTGAAGCTTGAAATCCTACCCACCTGCTTCTACATACTTTGTGCACCTGAATGGCCAGACAGAAATGCCCCAAAGAAAGAAGGCTGTTATTGTAAAAAGAGGTTGCATTACCTGCCCATCCAGGGGGGAGGGATTTTCATCACCATGAAAATCTTAAACTGAGCAAGATCTTGGGATTCCTGTAAGGCGGGGAAGGCGAATGGGAAGTTCCACTGACTTTGCAAACTAATCTGCCCTGAACACAGATACTAGAGCCAGTGGTCCTCTTAGCTGTTGCACAAAGAAATTCAGGAATTATGAAAAAGAATGGAATTTCAAATCAGCCTCTTTTAACTCTTTAGACACCTGTACAGTTCCCCAGACACAATAATCTTATGTTTAAGAACCTCAGATTGGTATCAGTTTGCTCTTTAATCCAAGATTTCCAGATGCGTACAAAGTGCTGACTAATACTAATAAATCAGTCATGCTATTGCCTATTTCCCACTTTTCTTCAGCAGAAAGGAGACAACAAAGGGATGAAAGAGCTAAACATGGAGGGATCTATGACACCTGCGGTCTTCCAAACTACGTACAGGAAACCTCTCTTTCATAACCTGCTTTACCTTGGCAATGATGTATCCTTGCAAGGTGATCCTAATCTAAAGAAAAAAAAAATACCCAGATCTGTCTGCACACAGAAATCTCATCATCTTCTGGCTGGAAAAAATATGTAAGATTTCTGGGAGTGCGTTTTTAAACACATATATCATTATCTTCTCCATGTCCCAGACCACTTAGTGTTCTTTGTAATTGTGGTTTAATCAGTTTGAGTCCAAAAATGATTTGAGTTCAAAGAACTGATCTAAAAGTAGGGTTAGACCCATTGTACTGTTGGTTTAACCTACTGCTTGACACATGGTAGGCCCTCAATACAGACGTGTTGAAAATAATGAATGAATTACATGTTTACAACTGAGTTGGACAGGAGATGAATAGGACTCAACTTCAGGTTGTTTTTAATACTTGCCCTTTTGTAATGCTGAAGCACCGTGGATATTAGCTTTGAGGAAAACATCAAAGCACTTAAAAGTCATCTCCAAATTCCTCTGATGATAAGTATCATTTACGCTTTGGAGTATATGTTATACTGGACATATGAAATTGCTATTTTTATAGGTCAAAAACACTTATGTGTTGGATTGGCAATTTTTTGTGGTTAAATCTATATAATTAAAAAGTTGCATTTTCCCTTTTCCAAGACCCTCCCTCTCTGGAGACTTTGAGATAGTGGATCTGATTTGAGGCCCAGAAACAGAGTCTTGTTAATAAGAGAGTTCGGTAAACATCAGATTAGAATACGTGTAGGAGGTGTTTTTCTGTTTAATGCAGTTGTATTTCTAAGAGGTAGAAAGTTTAAGTCAATGTTTTAATCCCAGAATGTGAGAAGGAGCAACAACCTTCCCAGGAGCAATTGCAGGCAGCTAGGAAATAGTGAATTCTGGTGTGAGCACTGGTTGGACGAATTTGGGCACCTTGTGTGGCCTCTCTGAGCCTCAGATTCATTGCTGAAGAATGGGGACCAGAGGACCCACCTCTGAGGGCAGTGAGGATATAAGATGTGGAATGTGGGCCCAGAGCCTGGCATGAAGAGGGCGGTCATGAGCATCTCTAGAAGGGCCTTGAGACGGGGGCCACCAATTCTCACTAGACCCTCCCGGTATCTGACCCAAGAGTCCTCCCAGACACCTGCTGGGAGCCCACAGGAAGTGCCTTCTCTTCTCTCTGCCCATCCAATTCTTCTCCCCCTGGTGACACCCCCATCAGCCCTCAGGGCTGACTCCCTGAGTGTCTGCTCCATTTGAACTCTGTCCTTTGGTTCTTATTGTTTATCTGTCCTCAAATCCTTTGTCTGCTAATATGGTGGAGATGCTCTTTATGTCTTTGTTTTTCTGTTTACATCTTGGCATACATTCAAGGTCAGGGCTTTTGCTATTTTCCTCTCTGGCTTCCTGCACCACTCTCTGGGGTAATTGATAGTCATCCCACTTGAGCCCATTGGACTAGCTGCCTAAGTCTTCCACTTGCCTGACTATCCTTCTCCTGGTTCACCAAGGGGCATCTTCCATTGGCTATGCCTTTCCAAACAGGTGCCCCTATGCGAAATGTGAGTGTAGATACCAGCCTCTGGCAGCTCTCTGAATTTACATGGGAAAGGGGAGAAAGTGGCCTTAAAAGAAGAACCTAGAGAATCTCTTTGAGAACTACTGGAACTGACCTCCTCACTTAAGGCAACCCCTCCCCAAGGATCAGGAAGAGATAGCAAGAGCCATTTCCAACTCTTGTCCCTACCTACATAGCTCCCTCCCAAAGATCAAAATTCATTAGTAGAAGACCAGAACAGTAGATTTATACTACCAGATTCATATGCTGACACTCCTCATGCTTTAGCTATGTGACTATAGGGAAGTAAGTGCACCTCTCCTCTATACCACTGTAGTTCTAGTGGCTTTCTCTACCAAGGTAAGATGCTTCTTACACCAATCACCAAATTCATCTTTATAAAGTACATTCTCCTAGTCCCTTATAATCTCTCCTTTGCTGGGGCCCAGGCTACACGCCTTAGAGCTAAGAAGCAGAACCTCTTGAGTGGAGGCTTTCAGCATGTCAGTAATATACCCTCAACGGTGCTTTCAACCCCACAGAAGAAGTTACCCTTGGAATCCCTGGGGATTTCTGTGAGGCTAAGGGCAGCCTGTTCTTAATTATTGTTAGTTCAAGAGTCTTAACACAAGGCCCCATCTCTAGTTCCAACATGGCTCATTTAATTTTTCTTCCAGAAGAAAGAAATGACTATGGCAGCATTGCCTAAGTGGCACGCAAGGAGCTTCCTACCCTTAGGATGGGCAATTAAATTTAGTATTAAGATCTATATTTGTAACTCAAAGAGGCTATATAAATTATAATACTATTTCTAAATGAAACTATTTTCTTTCAAATTACAAATTGTCCCCACACCTAACTAGGTTTGCAACTCTGTGATAACCAAATCTATGCCACATGTCTTCCTTTACTGATGGCTTAATAGTCATGTTGGAAGAGGCCATGAAGTTTTGGCTCAAATGAACCAGAGTCCAAATTCTAGATATAAGATTTCGGGAAGTCCCTTGATTTCTCTAAGCCTTTGTTTTCCTTTTTGGAAAATGGGGAAAGAGTATCTGGCACCTTGGTTCATGGTGCAGGTGATTAGGTGAGACAATGGTTTTATAGTACTTTGTACCAGGGGTGCCCTATGGTGGATATTGAATAAATGGCACTTAGTTTCTCCTTTCTTCTCCAGCCATGCATTTGATGGCTGCCCTCAGAATCCCAAAGGAACTTGCTACTTTGGTTTGTAAACACTCCAAAAGCTTACTACCAATAAATAACAAAGGAAAAAAGTCATGGTTTACTGGTGCTTAATACAGTTTAGTACAATTCAGCAATCACTGAATTCCTATCTGCTTGTGGCTGTTGCATTGAGAAGTAATAATTAGTGGCTCCTGTGTTTGGTGGAAATAGAAAGTAAAAAAGTGAAAGAGGTTGATAAGCAAGAAATAAAAGCCTTGAGTTGCGTACATTTATTCACTGAAAAGAATTGGTGTTTCTGTAATACACAAGCGTGTGTGTATTCACCCTTCTCTAATTTGATCACATCTGTCTTTTCAATTGCTCAGCTGCAAAATAGTCTCAAATATTTTATGATACTTAATTTCAAGAAAATTGTTTTACCATGGCAGCAAAATAACAAATGTAATGGAAAAGATATGAAGCATAACTCTCTACCACATAGAAATTTATAAATGCCATCAATATTTATACAAATGTAAGAGGAACATCCACAACATCTGAGACAGGGACAGAGAGCACACACACAGAGGACTCTACCCTGACAATGGCATCTTCCCAGCTGAGGTTGGAGGAGAATGTCCTGGGATGCTTCTCTAATAGAGCATTTTCTCCAGAACACATATGTCTGAACATTTCTCTCCAATCTAGATGCATCCCATTTGTCTCATTAGATCAATTATTCTTATTTACCTTTTTAAAACAAGGCTGATTTTTTTGGCCAAATTACCGTGGTATAACAAATGTGATAATATCAAAGAAGGAGGTAGGGAAGAGTTGGACCAAAGATTAAGGGCGTCTTATGTAGGTTCCCCTGTAATCAGGAAAGAGGATCACTGAGTTAAAAACCGGAGTTCAACTTTGGCTGGTTCCATTGTAATCGGGAAATAGGATCACTGTTAAAAACCGGAGTTCAACTTTCATTGCATCATAAGTTGGTAGGGTAGGGTGTTTCCATCATGGCAATTAAGATTCAGCCTACTTATAGTAAAATAGTATCTTTTAAATCATTAACCAAGAGGAAAAATGGATTACTTTGATGTCATATTAAGCCACCATTGATAGGTCATGATCACATGAGATATTGTAGCCTCGCACACAGACCTGTTCCATACTTGCCACTATAACTCTGGTTTGCTGTCAGTAAAGAGTTAAGAAGCACCTGTCCTCAACATTTAAACCATGAAGTACATTCTTTAACTTAAGTTTCTTCTCTATCATTTTATTTTAATTTTTTGTCTGGAAATAAGGTAAATCATGGGGTCATGGCACACTGCTCAGTGGGGGTCCATCTCCCTCCTTCCAAAGGCCAGAGTCGTGAGCAGAATGTATCAGGCAGTAACTGTTCTTGGCATTTCTCATACATCACTTCACGTCATCCTTACAACAGCCATTTGAGATAAGTATTACTGCACCATTTTACAGCTGAAAAAGCTGAAGCTTATCAATGTCACCCACCTTGTCAAATATCCCAGAGGAAGTGGCAAAAACCAGGTTGCAAACAGAAGCGTGTTCAGTTATAGACGCTTGTTCCTTCCATTCATCATATCACCTTCCACAGATATTATAATTTGGTTCACGTCAACCAACGTCCCCCAAAATAATTGTTGGTAGTTTATTTCCCTGATGTTATTCCAGGAAATCTGCCCTAGACATATGTAGACACACATATAGCAAAGAGATGGTATAAAAAATATTTTTTATATTGGGGGACAAAAATCACAGTGTTCTTAATCTGATTCAAATCTGTACTTACCAGTTTCATGGTCTCCTATTATGTATTTTTCCTCTGCATGGGAAAATTTGGATTAGGCTGTGAATTCTGCAAGGTTTCCTAAAACAGTAACTCCTCAGAGAATGGGAATCCCATCAACTATGGCTGACTGACAGCCTTATTGTCTCAGAACTAGTACCACAGTTTCAGCAGTTGCCAAAACAAGAAAGAAGAAATAACAACGCTGAGGCAGACTTTAGAGGAAAAGATCATTCCCCAGTATTGCCAAAGAGTTGAGTTAGCGAGCACTGATCTCAAGAATCACAAACAGATTAAGTTATGTCTTTCCCTTCCCTGCACAGCTGGGTCATGCTACAGAGTGACATTTCCATCACCAGACGTGCTGATCCCCCAGAGCAATGCACAGCTCACAGTGCATCTGACACGCGTGCATTTGGTTCCGAGGGTCACTACTCTCCCCAGTCAGCATTTTCTCACTTCTCAAGTAAATCAGGCATGACAAACCAACGTGTTGTCTGCTTTTCTCTCTCCCAAATATGCTGTTCAATCAATACCAATTCCCAAAGGACAAGTGCTCGACTGTGGGACTCATAGCCTGGGGCCTAATGACGGTCAAACAACATTGGAAGCGCACGTTGGAAGTACCATAGCAATCCAAGGTAACAAAGGAGAAAATACTCATCACCCTCGAAGTGCTGCCAGCTTGGGGAGGGCATGGTGGAGAGGCTTACACTTTCATAGAGCATTTTCCCACCTCACTTTTCACAGGCCCTTGAGAATATAACAACCAGGCTGTAAGATGAGATTTTTGAAAATAGACACACAGGAGAATATTGACTTGAAATTTTATAAGGCAAATAAAACTGTATGGCATAAATAGGAATTTCCTGATTATGAGGATCCACTCAAAATTGCTTCAATAAATGTAAGTAGTATATATATATATGCCCTTATTAATTAACAGTAGCTGGCTTATTAAATCCCCCCAAGCAGGCAGAAATTCTGCGCATTGTACCTATAACTAGTACCAGGCCTTGTCTTTTTAGTGTAATTGCAAATTATTATGTGGTCCCTTTTGCAAAGAGGCAAAGTCACTGCTATATACTGAATGTTGTGTCCCTATGCAAAAAAAAAAAAAAAATAGTCTGTGCTGAAGCTGTAACCTCCGATGTGATGATATTTGGAGATGAGGCTTTGGGGACATAATGAGGGCAATGTATGGTTAAAAGGTTGGGACCCTCTTAATGGAATGAGGGCCCTTAAAAGAAGAGGAGGATCTCTCTCCACATGCGTACACCTAAGAAAAGCATACTGAAGATCTAACAAGAAGTCCACAAGCTGGTAAGAGGGCTTTCACCAAGAAATGAGTCTGCTGACACCTTGATCTTGGTCTTCTCCGCCTATGGTGTTTTGTTATGGCAGCTTATACAGATTAAGACCGTCATAGGACCCCTTCTAATAAAACTTAGCTGATACAGTTACCCACAAATAAATGAAAAATTAAGAGCAAGGTTGGTTGTAAAGAGCTGTGCAAAGTTGTGACCTAGGTCAAATCAAGTTTAGAATGCACAGTTCTCATGTAAGCAGAATAGAGCCTCTGAAAACGACTTTTCACTACCTTTACCCTCAATTATATTTTTGTTCCAAAGCAAGAAGCAGGAACACATGTAGGCGGATAGGTTTGGGGTAGACATGTGTGTACTATAACTGTGTCTTATGAAATCAAATTCAGTACGCACCCAGACAAGTGTACTTCTGGAATCTGCAGGGCAGAAAGATTACATTCAGGATAAGATTCATAGTTACCATAGTTATTGTTCAGGGAAAATACCACCTCTTTTTCTTTGACAGCACGTGTGTGTGAATAGGGTTGCACCCAGCACTGTAGGATCCAGGTGACTGAAAGGCACTCCCAGCTCCATTGGCAAGAGTACGGCTTCCTGCCTGGGTCAGGGGTTTCCCTCCATTTCATTGGACGGCTGTTTCCCACCAGCCAGCAGTTCCACTTCCCTTGTGTTTGCATCATTTTCAGGAAATTTCGCCCCTGATGAATGGAGAGAAAAGTGTCCAAAGCCCCTGGTTTATAATCCAGCCATCAGGGAGCCAGAAATACTCATTGGCAGGCTGGGTCTCATGCACCTGTGAGCAAGTCTGAGTAACCATGGGCCCATCCTAGACCAGCACGTCCCCCTGAGCCGCCCCCAGCGCACAGCCCAAAGCCACAGAAAAGGCAGTTCCCCAAAGAAGAGTGAGGCTGTCCCGATGTGAGTGAGGAAAGGCAGCTGCCGTAGCAGATGGCGCGCTACTCACCCTCTCCGTGTGTGAGGGCTGGTTCTGTTGCGCGGTGCATCCTTCCAACGCTGAATCTGTCATGTGAAAATGTGTCATGTGTGGCATACGCCATTGAAAATACATTAGGTTAGGCCATAATGAAAACTCTGAAATAGTTCTCAAAAACTACTCGATTAAATGTTACAAATTGGTGTTTTTCTCATTAAAATGTACAGCTTCCCATGTTAAGTGCGTATCTATCCACGAGTGCACGTGTGTGTGTGCGAACATGCACGGATACATATTATCCACTGGAAACCGACCTCCCTCCCTCTTCCTTTGCTCTCCAGTTCCTCCTCCTCCTCTCCTGCCTGGCGCTGTTCTAAAGCTGGAGGCATAGCCTTGAACCAGAGATACCAGTTCCCTGTCTCACGCAACTTGCTTTATAAGAGCAGAGGTGAGGCAGAAAATACACAAGTAAATAGTAGGAATGTCATCTAGTGGGAAGTTAGCCAGCTGGGAGCTGCTTGTCCGTCCTGCAGGGAGCTGGCTTCTTAGGGTTTTAAAGAAATTAGGCCCTCCCAGCACCTGGGTTTCCTGGCTGGCAACTAAAGGGAGGGCCTATTTGCTCTGGGACCTGGAGCAGGCTGTCCCGGCCAGTTCCCTTTGCCTTTGCAGCTGCTTCTTTGGGGAGGAAGAGCCTGGGAAGCTGCCCTGGAGCTCCACGGACCCTCCCTTTCCCTGTTCCATCGTGGTCTTCCCCTTCCCAGCCTCCTCCTGAAAGTTCAGTCTTACGTCCACATTATTCCGTAGCCTTTAAACCCAACTCAGCATGCGATGTCTTTCTGTTTAGAGGTAAATGGTCCTGCTTGTGTCACTAACCTGAATTATTGACATCATGATGTTTCCCTCCTGTTTCCCAAAATAAGCCCACTAAATTATTTTCTATCTCTTTTTTTTTTTTTTGGTCATTTTACAACTCTAAATTTGTTGTTGTTGTTTTAGATTGAACAACAAAAACTAAGATTGTGGTCGCAGTTAAATTACTAATTTTCACAACAATGGAAGGCTGCTCCAAGCGGGTGGGGACTTTGCCTGTTTCCTCAATAACCGTATCCCCCGTGCTAAGATGGACGTTCCACAAGTGGCCTGCGTGGAGTGAACGTTTGTAGACTGAATGAACCACAGAGGGTCCTCCGTGATGAAATGGTGCCTGTCTGCTCAGGACTTTAACCATCTATGATTATATGATTATCCTTCTCTCATGAAGGTCGATGCCTCATCCTTCTTGGTTCCCCTTGGCCCTCACCTTCACCCCTTTAAGCCAAGCCACATCCTCTCCATCCACTATTCTCTCCCTTCCTCCCGAATAGTGGTTTGCAGAGGTGCTGCCTATAAAATGTTGTATCATTTTGAAAATTTACACAAATAGAAACATATTTATGCACCTGGAGTTGTTTGCTGAATTCCAATCCCTTTCCGTGTCTGTGCATAATGTTATATATATCCTATAATACCTCGAAGCATGATTTTTGATGCTTTTCTGTCTCAACTCCTTGTGTCATTACATTTTAATCTCCATGAAGGATTCAGACTCTCCAAGAAGAAAAAGGGCATATAAAATGATGTAAGCCTCAGAACACCGTGAGGGTCACTGTGTACCATTACCCACAATACCAAAGCCTTCAGAATAATGCGGCTAAGCCTTTATCAATTGCTTTCTCAGGTTTTTGTAGTTTGAGCATAATCTCCCTGGAATGCTCTGAATCTTATCCTCCACATGACCTTGTAAGAAACCGGAGCATGCACACATTCAGTATGGGAAGTGTTCGGCAACCTGTTTCAAAAGCTCCAAGTAGAAGCTCGCAGGGATTCAAAGAAATGGGGAACTTCAATCCAATCCCCCTTGGAAACTGGTGGGTTCCTTAAAGATCAAGACTTCTCAGTTATTTCATCCGTCCCCCAAAATCCTATTTGGCATCTCACAAACAAGAGATAAAACCTGAACAAGGAGGCTTGTGCCCTGTCCCAACCCCCCAGCATAGGTGCCCCGTCTTCCCAAACGTGACTGCCTGGAGCTGTGCTACACAGACTTTTACCCCAGTTGTGAGAACGTGATCTGGACTTGATTTTGAACTCCATCTCAATCCCTCAGTATTCTCACTATCAATGGTGGTCAGTGACAGCACTCACCTGATAGCACTGTCAGCCTAAAGTAAGAGAATTCACATGACAGGGCTCAGCACAGAGTGAGCCTGCCCTGGGTACACAGTGAGTCATCAGGAAGCACACACCTTGGTAATTGTGAGGAAAAGCTGCCCTTTTCTCACAGAAATCATGCACAGAGTTTGGGGTGAAGGAAAAGGAGGTTTTATGGGGAGAATAATCTGGAAGTTGGATGTGATTACAAATGTAAAAGTAATAATGTGGTGGTGAAAGAATTCTGGACCAGGAGTCAAGAGGTCTGGCATTAGTTCTGGCTCGGTGTCCCAGGAATTGTGTGCCTTGGGCTGAACAAATATTTTCTGGGTACCTACCATTTGCCAGGTACTAGGACTCAGAGACCAATAAAACACTGCCCCTGTTCTATAGACATTCACAGTCTTGTAGAAGAGAACATTATTTGAACATGGTTACAAAACACTGAGTGATAAGCAAAGTAATCAAACAATGGCAGAGAAGGGAAGTCTGTAATGTATATTCTCTGCAGGGTCAAGGAAGAATTTACGGAGGAGTTAACTGGTGTGAACATAACTGAGGAGGGGGAGTCAGATAGACTTAGGTTAAAAACCCAGGGCAGTACCTCAAAGTTCAATGAAACTGAGAAAGTTAGTTATCCTGTTTTGAGCCTCAGTTTCCTCTCCTGGAAACCACCTGTTTTGTTGGATTCTGGGAAGGATTAGAAATACGTAGTAACACATAACAAGCATCCAGTGGGGATCATTAACCTAAGTTAATTGGTTTGCCTATGGAAAAGACCCTGGTACATCCCCTTGCCCTCTGAAACCCTTTCCAGCCCTCACACTCTAAGCCTGTATGCATCAGACCCAAAGGAATGTTATGTTGTCACCTCCGAGTGCAGTTTTAGAGACTGCTATGAACTTTACTGGAACTGAAAGTTTAATGTGGAAAGTTTCACGAATAGTTGTTGGTTCAGGTAGAGAGCCTGGGTGAATAGAGACATGACTATATTTCTAAATTTCACCAACTTTTCTGCTTGGGCAAGGCAAAGGTTAGTCATTTATTCTGACTTTTACTCCTCTTTCATTTCTTGTGGAAAGTTGTTCCAACTAACAAATTAATCTTCAATCCTATTCTCTCCTCCTTGGTGGGCAAGACATGCCACCCAACATTCTAAAACCAAAGGGAAAACTTCATCTCTCTCTAGAAAAAATTCCAAACTTCTCACTCCACCCAAACCAAGGCAGACTTCCTTCCCATGATTGGGAAGCCCAATTTCCAAACTATAGTCTTACTCACAAACTCATAGCAGTTTGAAAACTTAAGTAGATTGCAGAAATTAGCCCAAGTTCTACCATGATAGAACTCAGAGATCATTCAGTCCTGGTTATTCCTACAAATGAGAAAACCCAGACTTAGAGACATGCAGTGCTTGCTATGGAGAGCTTAATAACAATGTCAGGAAGAAAATTTGAATTCCAAACTCCTAGACCAGTGCTCATTTTCCCCTGAAAATTCAGTCTTTCCAAATAATCACCACAGCAATATGTTCAGAAACCCCAAATGGTATCAGACACTTTTAGCCCTCCAATTGCATGGTCCAAAAACTTGATAAACATAGTCCTGACATAACCGGGGGGGGGGGGATGAAAAACAGATGTCAAGGTGGTTACATCAGGCATTACACTCTAGAAAGATGCTCGTGTTATTTTTTAGTCACCTCCATGAAGTCTGTGAAGATTACGGGGTTCACAACTAGATAAAATAATTATAAGAAAAGCTAAAGTTTTCTTGACTATTTTAAGAAAATAGAGTTATTTCTCTTCATTTTGATATGAACATTAAACAAAAACAGACATTTGCTTGAAAACTAAGAAAATCTGGATCAAAGCATGGACGTTAGTCAACACTGCATTTGTTAATTGTGACAAAAGTGCCCTGCTAATGGTAAGTTGTCAGTAAATAGGGGAACCTGGGTGTAGGACATATGGAGACTCTCTGAAAACTCTCTCTTTGTAAATTTTTCTATAACTTTAAACTTTTCTAAAAATAAAATTTATGCATTTATGTATTTATTTATTTATTGAGATAGAATCTCACTCTGTCCCCCTGGGTAGAGTGGTGCCATGGCGTCATCATAGCTCACAGCATCTTCAAACTCTTGGGCTCAAGAGATCCTCTTGCCTATAGCTGGGACTACAAATAGACGACCACCACAACACCCGGCTAGTTTTCTATTTTTAGTAGAGGAGGGGTCTCACTCTTCCTCAGGCTGGTCTTAAATTCCTGAGCTCATACAATCCACTCACCTCAGCCTCCCAGAGTGCTAGGATTACAGGAATGAGCCACTGTACCCAGCCAATAAATTTTATTTTAAAAAATAAAATAAAAACAAGCACAAAATTTCCACCTATCTTGTATCATTTTCTTAGAACATGGACCATTCACAACAGTAAGAATGGAATCTTGGGAGCACTTAACTGGCAGGAAAGTCCTTGCATATGTGACTATATTTCAGGTTCTCTTGCTCCATTGCTCTAAGACCTAAATATCATTCAATGTAAAATAAGCATATCACATGTGTGTGTAACAAGATTTAAAGACTGGCTTTGGGGGGAGTGGGGCTTTGTAAGGGCAAATATCCCTTGTATTGGTTCAGAAATGAAAGTCTTGTTTCTAGAAGAGTTATTTCATACAGCCTCAGTTTTTACTTAGGACTTGTTAAAATATAAGTGCTGCTCTAATGTCTAATTCTTCCATGAGAAAAATAGATAAATTACACTTGACGTATGCCCAAACCAGTAGCCAAATATCGTCAATGTATTATATAGTAGATTTCTCCCTTGAGAACAGTTGGCTCTTAGAAAAACACATGCATCTTTATGCTTTCTTTCTAAAATTTATTTTAATTCCACAGATCCATAACACGGTTCTGATATAATAATTTGATTTTCTGTGTAATGGCCTTCTGATCATGATGAAGGGCTTACCAATTTCTCCCAGACATGCTTGATTTACTCCCTAAATTTTCTGAAGCAACAGATTTCTTCAGTAATTTTATACACATTTTATTTATTCATTAATTCAATTCTGGTTCCATTTATAGGCACTTCTAACAGTCAGTAAAATGATCCATTAGGATGACTACATCAATAAACCTTCAAGCAGCGAATGCATTTAATAAGTGTTATATTACTTGAGTTGATGAAGCAAAAATTAGCAAATTTGCAGATAGATTTATAAAGATTGTGCCATCTGAAAAATGGAGAGGAAAAAATAAAAATTCAACAGAGAAACGTTGGACACCATTAAGAACACCAATGTACGTGTAAAGGGAGTTGTATAAAGAGAAAAATAAGAAGAAAACCCACATAAAGACATAATGGCTATTTGGGAGACTCAGGCTGCAGGATGGACGAAGCGCCCTGCAATCCGGAGAGGCCACGTCCATCTGAATCCTGACTCAGCCCCAGCCTCAGCCGCAGGGACCAGTTAGCACAGCCATTCCTGGACATGCCACCACAACAGGGAAGGAAGCCAGGACCAAGTCAGTTGCAACCGCGTCTCCCCGCCTGGGGAAGATAGGTGCTTACCTACCGACAGCTGTTCTCGGAAGAACATTGTGAAACCACAGAGAAGCAGTCGGCGACTCTCCTATGGGGCAAGAGAGAGTGGTTCGAAGCATACATGAGGGGAAATTTAGCAGCATGGAGTGCGCTGGGGCACCGTGCTCACCCTGCTGGCTCTGTGACAGGTTGTAAGAATCCTCTCTCTGCTGCCACAGGTCAGGAACCTGTCCAGAGCCTATGCAGGGACATTGCCCAGGACAACAGCTGCAGTGGGGATCCAGCCGCAGCTAAAGCCATCCAGGGCTCTGCAGTGCATGGAACCAGGTCAGCACTGGACTCTGCTTTGTGACTGTGGCCTTCATGTTGCCCTCATTGGGCTGGGGAGGGAGAGGACCAATGGGAGGCTCCTCCAAGCTGTACCCTGTGGCTGAAAGCCAACTGCCCCTTTCCAATAGCCCAAAGGGATCCGAGCACAGGAATTGACTAGGGCACTACAGGCTCTGACCTGGGCGGCTTTGGGTGACCACTGCAGCGGGCCCTGGGACATGTAGGGAGAAATTCACAGACCCTGGGCTCTGAGCACAGACCTCTGCTCATGTGACTTGGCCTCTGGCCCCAGAGCCTGCCAAACAGCCCACCATCTGCTGGGTCCTGACTCCATCCTTCAGGGCCCTACCACTGCTGCCTGCTCTGCCTGGACTCTGCCCTCCAGGTCAGATCAGCCCCACTAGCCCCATAGCTGTCTTCCAGGCTCAGAGGTCCTGCTCAAAAGCCCTGCTTCTGGCTCCTCTCCAGAGGGCTTTGAGGCTCACGTGCCAGAGCCCAAGGCTCTGCCTGTCTCCACAGCTTCTGCCAGGCCAGGAATACCACGCCTAAGATTTGAGCACTGTACATGTGCCCCAAGATCTCACCCCAGATCTTCCATCAGTCCCTTGGAGCTAGCAGAATTGCTCCAGGGTTTAACAGCCTGCCAGGGAATCCCCAGCCTTGAGCCACCAAGACAACTGGGGTCTGGTATGAATAAATCACAAAGGAAATTAGAAAAAATACTTAGAACTGAATCATGCTGAAAACACTAACGGGTAGTCGGAATTAATCAGTTCATTGGCTGTGTCCAAGGAGGAGTTAGTGCTTACCCAGCCAGGAACTTGGAACTGTTAGGACAGAACTAGGAAATGGGTCTTGCTATGTCTTATTGAAATTGGGTCCCAGCCCCTTACATCACCAGAAGAGACGGTGCTTTCCCAGTCTGCACATCTAGTGGTGGGGTTTCCCTCCCCAAGTGTGACATCTGCCCTTCCACACTGCCAGGGGGGTGGGGACAGGGCAACCAAAAGACCTGTGTGCCTGACTCTACCCTGTCCTCAGGACTTGTTGCAGATTCACAGAGTTCCATTGTTGCAAGATAAATATATGTTAAAATTTGTGTGATAGAGCTAATGTAATATTTCAAGGAAAATTTATGGTTTAAGTAGATTGTATTAAAATGAAACTTGATAATGAATGATTTAGACAACAAAAATTAAGACAGCAAAGAAAAGAAAAACAAACAAAACGATAGATGAAGGGAAATAATTAAGATGAGAGATGAAATTAATAATAAGAAAACACAAATACAATGTAGGGGATCAACATTGTCAAAATTATTTCTTTGACAAGGATGATAAATACAGCACTCCCTTCCAAAAGTGATTAACAAAGAAAGGATTAATCACAAATAGAAAATTTTAAAAGAATAACATTTCCAGATGCAGTAGAAATTAGGAAGTGAAAAATTTTTTTTAAAAAACTCCATGCCAGTAAAGTTGACTTCTTATATAAATGGGCAAATCCCTTAAAAGTACGATTTATCACAATCACTTCAGAACAAAGATTTAAAAGAAGAATGATATTATAGCCTTTAAATAAGTCCAACCACCAGTAATAGATAACAAGCCAGTTATCTGTTGAATTCTGTTATGTATTCAAGAGATTAATAATTTGAACAAAGATTTAAAAGAATAGTATAAATAAATAATAATTATTTATTATAATAAATAATATATAATATATATAATATATAATAATTATAAATAAACAGAACAAAGCTTTAAAAGAAGAATGATATTATGGCCTTTAAGTAAGTCTGACCACCATTAATAGATAACAAGCCAGTTATCTCTTGAATTTTGTTAAATATTCAAGAGATAAACAATTTGAATATTATGTAAAATCTTTCAGAAAAGTTTAAAATAAAAAAGTCTTTACCCTCTTACTAGGCCAAGAAGAAACATTCATTAAAATTTGACAATCACTTATCCCACATCCTTTAACAAATTGCGAATGGAATGGGATCCATAATAAATTTATAGCCAACATCTGAGCCAGTGATGAAATTTTAAAAGCACTCCATTTACAATCATAAAATAAAATGGCTGCCATCGTGCCTCCTAATCCACAAAATACTGAAAGGTCCTAGATAAGGCAACAAGACAAAACACAGCAACACACAGAAATTAGAAAGTTAGGAATCAAATTGTCACTATTGGAGAATGATGCAGTTACTTGCATAGGGAAACCTCCACTAAAAATATATAAGTTCAAATTATTAAAATGTATTAGAGTTTAGACAGATTGGTTAACGTAAAAAATAAAAAGTCAACTGCATTGTTTATGTGTAATAGCAAAAGATGACCAGAAAATTCAATTTTATTTATTTATTTATTTTTATTTTATTTTTTAAAATATACTTTATTATTTTTTTGAAGCGGTCTCATTCTATCACCCTCAGTAGAGTGCCATAGCATCATAGCTTACAGCAACCTCCAACCCCTGGGCTTAAGCAATTCTCTCGCCTCAGCCTCCAGAGTAGCTGGGACTACAGGCACCTGCCATAATGCCCAGCTATTTTTTGGTTGTTGTTGCAGTTTGGCCGTGGTTGGGTTTGAACCCGCCACCCTTGGTATATGGGACCGGAGCTCTACCCACTGAGCCACAGGCACCACCCAGAAAATTCAATTTTAAATAAAGCAGCATTTATCAGTGCAGCAGAAAATAAGGTAATTAAGAATAAATCTAATGTAAATGTACAAAGCCTTGATGAGGAAAATTATGAAACTTAATTAAAGGACATTTCAGGTTGGGTGCTATGGCTCATGACTGTAATCCTAGCACTGTGGGAGCCCAAGGCAGGTGGATTACCTGAGCTTAGGAGTTTAAGAACTGCCTGACCAAAGTGAGAACCTGTCTCTACTAAAAATAGAAAAACCAGCCAGGCATTATGGCAGGTGCCTGTAATCCCAGCTACTCAGGAGGCTGAGGCAAGAAGATAACTTGAGCCTAGGAGTTTGAGGTTGCTGTGAGCTATGATGCCACAGCACTCTACCCAGGGTGATAGAATGAGACTGCTTCAAAAAAAATAATAAAATATATTTTAATATATATATATTTTTAATGTATTTTATTATTATATATATGAAATAAAGGGCATTTCAAAGATTCAAAGAGAGGCTAAATTCATAGATAGACAGCCTCAACACCAAAAAGATGTTAACTCTTCCCAATGGAATTCAATACAATTCTAATAGATGACCCAATATTTTTAGTTTTTATGGATCTTAATAATTCTTTAATGTGTAATGAAAGAGTACAGAACCAAAATTAGCAAGATATGCCCCTGAAAGCAGTGGATGGAAGTTAGCTATCAGTAATGAAGATTCTTTATAAAACTAAAGAAATACATTATTTATTCAGGAATGTATAAATAAGCCAACGAAAAGAACAGCCTCAACATACACGTACACACACACACACAGAGACAATCTGATTTATGATGCAATGGAATTGAAAAATGATGAAAACATATCTATGTGAAAAAATAAAATTGGGCCCCTACTTCATACCACCCACAATTATGGTGATAGTTAGAATTCTAGCACTTTATATATTAACTCACTTTAAACTCACAACTATAAAATTACAGGGACTTTCTTTTACAATTCTGCTTAATTTATAAATGATAACACTGAGAGAGAGGCCAAATAACTTATCCAAGTTGAAATCTGCACAGAGTGCAATTTACCGAGTAGGTGATAAAATCTGGGATTCAAAACCCAAATGGCCTAATTTTAAAAGTCCTGCCCTTCACCGCTATTCAAGCTGTTTTTTATTAATTCCAGACAGATTAAACATTTAAATGGAAAATCTAACTTTATAACTTATGGAAAAAGTCCACAAAGATATCTTTATAACTCTTCCGTAGCAAAGAATTCCAAATGAGGCACAAAAAACACGCACCATAAAGGGAAAGATACACTTACCAATAATAAACTTGGCTTCATCAAGATGCATTAGAGACATAAACCTTTGAGCCACTGAACTGGGAAAAGATACGTGGAACATTTATAATCAACAAATATATTCAGATATTTTTATTCTTTTGAGATAACAATGAAAAAATTGTTGTAAAAATCCCTTATCAGTGAAAAAAAAGATATCATAAGCATTTCTTGTACAAGCATTTCACAAAAGATGAACCAAGAATTGCTCGAATACTGAAGCTCATTATCCTCTAACTCATCCTTAGTCAGGGAAATGCGTAGTAAAACCAAAATTAGATTTTACTCTATACCCCTCATACTGGCAAAAAGCTCTATAACATCAAGTATATAGGCTATCAAATAATAAGATCTCTGTGCATTGCTTATCAGAATATAACTCTGACCAGCTACTTTAGTTTTACCCAGTAAGGAGAATAAAACCCATAGCTGTCTACCCGGCAGTCCCAGTTCTAAGCTATGCACAAGAATATTCTGGGCAACATTGTTTATATTCACACACACACAAAATTTTTTTAATCACACAAATATTTTTTCAGCAATGAGGCAGATATAGACCTGTAGATGTATTTGTGAAATTAGACATCATCTAGCAGTGCAAATTTAAAAAAGAAAAAGTCTACACTTAATGTGAGTGGATTTCAAAAACTTAAATTTAATGAAAAAGAAAACAAATATAAAAGAACACAGACTGCAGGGGATGCTGTTGATTAAAGGTAAAAATAGACAAAACTAAGTAAAGTATTGCTCAAGGATACTTATGTGAGAAGCAAAACCATGAGGGAAAGCAAAGAAATGATGAACAAAAAGCAAACAAAATAATTGCCACGGCCCTGGGTGAAGCAGGGGTGTGAACTGAGGGAGGGTACTCCAGACCACTGAGATTCTCCTAATGGTCTCTCTTAAACTACACATTGGACACCAGCATGATCATGATCATTTTATCATTATTTTCAGAACTATAAATATGCATCAGATACAATGTTTGAAATATATATAATATTCTTTGAAGTGTAGAGTTTACATTTAAGAGTTTTCTTAAAAAGAATAAGAAATAAAACAAGTCTGGAATGAGGCAAAGCAAACTGTTAAGAGCTTCTTTCTTTCTTCGGGTGTATTTGGGGGTCAGAGAGGAGCATCCCCACTTCGTTTCCTGCCTTTTACGTCATTTGGGTCTTTTTCTTTCTTTCTTTCTTTGCTTTGTTTTTATTAATCACATATTAGTTTTTAACTGAAAATTAAGAACAATAATGTTTTAATGTCAATTCTCTATAGTTCAGTTACATTCCTAAAGAGTTTCAAGACGTAGTAAAGAAAACAAGTCAAACAAATGTCTTTCAGCAGGGAAATAGATAAACTAGCAGTGATCCATGCATAGAGAATGCTACGTAGTAAAAAAAAAAAAGAAAGAAAGAAAGAAAAGGAAATGATAGGTGTCCCTGCATGCAACACTCAAGGAAAGTATGCTTTTTTGAAGCCAGCCTCAAAAGGTGATAAACTATAGGATTCCATTTTTGCAACACTCTCAAAAAGGGCAACTCTAGGAAATACAGTAAGGGAGAACAGATGAGGGGTTACCAACGGGGAGGAAGGGAGTTTTTCAGGAAGATGAAACTTTTCTGTATGCTGATTATGGTGGCAGTTTGATAAATCTATACATACAAAAATACACACATACATACGTCTCAACACACACATACACACACAACACACAAACACACATCAACTTTATTGGAAGGAAGAGAGGAAAGAAGGGAGGGAGGGAGGGAGGAGAGAGAGATTGAGAGAGAAAGAGGGAAAGAGAAGGAGGGAGAGAAAAAGAGAAGGAATTTATCTTTCAATGCCCTGTGGTATTCTAGATTGGGTCTTGGAACAGAAAATGGACATTAGTTTTTTAAAAAGGTGCATGATGTCCAAATGAAACCTGTTCTTTCATTAATAGTAATGTACTGATGTAAATTCCATAGTTTTGCCAAATGAACTACAGACACGTAAGATGTAAACATTAGGAAACTCATTAGCTGAGTCAGGGGACAAACTGTATGTATTATATTTGCAATGTTTTGTCGATCTAAAATTATTTCCTTAAAATGTTTAGTTAAAAAAATCGAAAGATGGGCAGCGCCTGTGGCTCAAAGAGGTAGGGCGCTGGCCCCATATGCCAGAGGTGGTGGGTTCAAACGCAGCCCCGGACAAAAAAAATCCAAAGATGCGTGAGGATACTATTCTGTTTATATATATAAAGGAAGGAGGAACGTAATTGTATATTTGCTTCTATAAGCCATAGATTTCTCTAAATTAATATACCAAAGAAAGTCCTCTTCTGTGAAAGGACAGTGGGTCTGTCTCCAGAGGACCCGAGTGTCAGATATCTTTTTTACTATGCACTTTTATATTTTCAATCTCGTATCCTGTGAATATATAAACTATTTAGAATGAAATTAATTTTTAAAGCAACTCCCAAGTGTTGAATTGGCTGGCCAAAGGCTATGTGTCTTTTTCATTTTCCTACCCACAGCCAGATTGCCTGGGGAGGAATTTCTCATGCGTTGATAAGAAAACAGCCCCAGGCTTATTTCTGATGGTTTCCTTCATTCACAGTAACAGTCCTGCAACTCACTATTAATCTTACATGGTCTCAATGATTCTAGAGGCTTCGAATCACTGAAATCGCTGCAATGCTCAGCTCAGCCCTGTCCTGTCACCAGAACTCAGGCTGCAAAAATGGAATTTGCCTGGGAGGGTCCCATTTTGTTATGGTTTGAGGACCCTAAGGAGACACTCCCCTAGCATAAGATAAAGACTTTCTGCCTCGGAGGACAGCAGTTTGTCATTGACCAGCAACGCCTATAGGAGGGGAGAAAAATCACTAATCCTTTGAGTTTGTGGAAACAATGGACGCTTTCTGCAGAAGCTCCCAAGGGCTGGAACTCAGAGGGGGAACCCAGCCTTGCAATCAGTGTCCTTTTTGCAGATGGAGTGGGGGATGGGGAACAGATTTCTCTCCCACTGGGCAAATTATTTGGTATCTTTCCTCTATCTATGATATCAATTCATATTTTACATTCACTATAGGAATAAAAAAGAGAAAAAATTACTGGTAGTTATCTTCTAAAGTGGTTTTATTATTCATTTCTAAAATCTTCACTTTTGACAGAACCATCCATAAGTTTCAAGTGGGAGAGAGTGACTAAATAGCCTTTAAATACCTTTCCTTATCTGTGAGGAAGGAATATAAATGAGACAGTTTTTCACTGCTTATAACGCAGCCCAGACTTGGTAGTTCTGGAGGGAATTAATTGCACACCCGCTGGGGGTTTCAGTCAAAGGGACGGGGAATCATTCCTTCTTTTCTAATAATACGGTTGTGTTTTTTTGTTTGTTTTGTTTCAGTGTTTTTGCTGTTGTTGTTGTTTGGTTTTTTGGTTTTTTGTATTTTGTTTTCTATTTCTTACTCCTTAGTGCTGCCACCGAGAGCTGAGATGGCGGTGCACGGGCAGACCTCCAGGAATGGCCCTTCACAAAGACTAGGGGGTGAATAACAGACTAGAGTCGGGGGAAAAAACAACCCCATTACCTGTGTCTTATTGCCTGAAAACGGTGAAAAGATTACAAAATGTATGATTACAACTTCTGTGTTTTATCCTGACAAACAGACCTGGCCACAAAGCAAACAAATCTCGGAGCCATCCTCCTTTCTCCTTAGATCAAATGGGAAAGGAACAGCATGACTCATTGTATGAGGACCTCTCAAAGGTCCATATACCTTTGATTTCTTTCAAAGATTATCTATCTATTATACAGTCATTTGTCCCTTAAGGATGGGGACATATTCTGAGAAATGTGTCATTTGGCAATTTTGTCCATTATATGCACATCACAGCATGTACTTCCGTAAACTAGATGATATATCCTAGTACAGATGTAGGCTATAGGTTATCTCTTATTGCTCCTAGGCTATAAACCTATATGGCATGTTCTTCCACTAATACTATAGGCAATTGTAACACAACGGTAAGTATTTGTGCAGAAAAGCTATAGTGACAATATGACATAAAACAAGGGCACATCTGTAGAGGGCACTAGCTGTGAATGGGACTTGCAAGACTGGAAGTTGGTCTTGGGGAGTCAGAGAGTGAGGGGACAGTGAAGGCCTGGACACTACTGCACAGTACTGTAAACTTTATAAACCCTGAATGGGGCTTATATGGAAACACCACATTTATTTACTTATTTATTTTTATTTTATTTTATTTTATTTTTTGGAGACAGAGTCTCAAGCTGTCACCCTGGGTAAGAATGCTGTGGCATCATAGCTCACAGCAACCTCCAACTCAGGCTCAAGTGATCCTCTTGCCTCAATTTTTCTAGTTTTAGTAGAGATGGGGCTCTTGCTCAGGCTGGTTTCAAACTCATGAATTCAAGCAGTCTACCTGCCCTGGCCTCCCAGTATGCTAGGACTACAGGCATGAGCCACCGAGCCCAGCCCCCATTTTATTTATTTATTTATTTATTTATTTATTTTTTGCAGTTTTTTTGGCCGGGGCTGGGTTTTGAACCCACCACCTTCAGTATATGGAGCCAGTGCCCTACTCCTCTGAGCCATAGGCACTGCCCCCCCCAATTTTTTTTTTTAAGAAATCATGCTATGATGTAACTAGGCAATAGGAATTTTTCAGCTCCATTACAACTTAATGGGATTACTATCGTATAGGCAGTCTGTTGTTGACCTAAATGTCGTTATGTGCCACATGACTGTATTTTAAAAGCATTTCTTCATTCTGTTTTTGGGATTCCTATGGAAAGGATACAAAACAACTATTTTTCCCTTTAATTCATCATTACTGTAAAAAAGAACATCACCTAGTTTGTCACAAAAGTTCTCTACTGATTGCTATGAAACAGACTTCCCCCCATATCATTTGGGAATCAAGAAGCTCTTTGTAGAGGAGGAAGAGATGAGACTCAGGCACATGTGGAAGGTGGGTACAACTTGCTAATGGACAAAGCTTTTCACCAGGTTGTGTTACAGAAGGAGGAACTTTTATCAGGAAGTGCATATAATCATTCCTTGGTATCTGTCAGGGATTGGTTCCAGGATCTCTGAGGACACCAAAACTCTGTGCTTAAGTATCTGTTATAAAATGGTGTAATATTTACATATAACCTATGCACATCCTCCTATATACTTTAAATTATCTATAATTAGAATTTTTCATTCTGAATATTTTCAATCCATGGTCGATTAAATCCACAGATGCAGAACCCATGGATATGGAGGGCTGGTGGTAGAGCATTTGAAGGGACACAGTGAGAACAGAGAAGCATGTGGGTAGAGGTTAGAGGACCATGTTAGAGAAGGCCCAGAGGGGTGGGTCACTAGCAACTTCTCTGGGAAGAGGCTGCCTATAAAGGTATGAATTAACCTGAAGCCAAGAGGGACCTTGAGACTTAAGGAGAAAATGACCTTGGGTCAGACACACCATCAGGTTCTTGCTAACTCAAGCTGAAAAGTCTTTATTGGAAGACCAGCAGGCAGGCAGGGAGGCTAGAAGACTTGGCTTGGAAGAGGGAAAGGAAGACTGGACATCAGATGCACAGTTGTAGAAATAGACTGGCTAGAATGATCTCACCAGCACCTCTGACCTTGTCACCCAGTGCTACTTGGAGTGCACTTTTGTTATCACCACTTCAGTCTCTTGTGAGATTGGAGCAGCAATACCTATATTTTTGTACCAGTTGCTGAAGAATTACCATCCCAGGTAATTACCATCCTTGGCTAAGCCTAAGCTATGTGACCACGTTCTAACTGTGAGGGGACAGCAAAAGAAAGGAATTGGCTCTTTGTTTATGCATTGGTAGGAAGAGGTGAGGCGATGCCACCCACCAAGACTCAATCAGAAACCTTTCAAAGAAGAAGTATTTGGTTGCTGAGCAGCCCCAATTAAAAAAAAAAAAAAAGCAGCAAGTAAACCAACCCCCATAAAGATCTGCACTACTGTATAGGAGGAAAGGAGACCTGGGCCTGGGGGATGGAGAGGGAAGTGAAGGAAAAGAGATGGAGGGGATGACTATGGAAAACCTGGTCCAGAGGAAGAAACTGGACAAAGATTTTTTTGTGCGTGCCACTTAAAAGTGAAATCAAAAGTTAAAGGCAGGGTGTCTTAACCCAGACTCCACCCTGCCTCCCAAAGCAGTATCTAGACCAAGGGCTTGCATGCATGCAGGGCATTTGAGAAAGCATCACCAGAGAAGTTGAGAGGGGAAGTGAGAAGAGAGGAATGGAAGAGAAGGAGAACCAAGACTCCAGTCCTGCTGAATCTATGCTGTTGGTGACTGTGGATCAGTCCTACACCCTGGGAGGTGCTGGGTAAAATGGACCTTGGCACTGCTCACCTGAGCAGTGGAAGAGGGCAGCAGTCATTCACCTGCTCCATTCTCCCTTGTTCAAGATTGCCCTATGGACATTAGTGTCCTTCCATTTGTGACTTCTGGGTGGCTTCTTGCAGGAATGCCATTCTATAGAAGCCAGATAGGAGGACATACAGAGTGGAGCTGAGGATGTGGCTGTTGTGCAAATCTGGTTATTCCTGTAATGGCTGGAGTATAAGGCAGGTGGACAGAGTATGAAGCTGAGCAAAAACGATGTCCAAATACAGCTAGAGACTTGCAACTTATTAATTTCAAAATGTGTGTATTGAAGGCACAAGGGCTCACGCCTGTAATCCTAGCAGTCTGGGAAGCCAAGGTGGGTGGATCACTTGAGCTCAAGAGTTTGAGACCAGCCTGAGCAAAAGTGAGACCCCATCTCTGAAAGTATTCAGTGTTGTGGCAGGCATCTGTAGTCACAGCTATTTGGGTGTTTGAGGAAGAGGATCACTTGAGCCCAAGAGTTTGGGATTCCTATGAGCTATGATGCCATAGCACACTACCAAGGGCAACAAAGTCAGATTCTGTCTCAGAAAAAAACCCAAAGTAAAAACAAACAAAAAAATAAATGACATATATTGAGGCCATGACCTTGAATGTCCATGATCTCCAGAGAGACAAGGTTGAGCTCATAACAATCAATGATAATCTGTTAATGGTATAGACCTCTTACTCCTGTATAGATAGTTTATGTCCTTGATCTCATGGAGTCATAGCATGCACATAGAGAAAGGAATGTTGTCTAAGAAAATTATTAGAAAAGGTGAGGGTCCTGAGGTGTGAATTTTCATTCTTCCTGGCAGTGCGCATGGGAAGTTACTCAGAGAAACAGCAATGATCACCAGCTTGAACTGGTCCTCTGGTGGTCACTCCCTTTTGCCAGAGCTATGAAATCTCAGTAATGATCAGAAAGGGAACTAAGTCATGGCTTCTAGAATTTTCTAACATCTACTCATCACGGGTACCACATACATTTCTAATTTCACACAATCAAACATGGGAAGAAATAAAACAATTATGCATTTATTCCATCTCTCAGGAGGATGCTATGAAATCTCCCTACAGGGCCTCAGCCGCCACCGCATGGTTCTGGCCTGCTATGCACATAGGTAGGGCAGTGAGGAACTTAAGTCCATAAAGGAGGCTGAGTAGAAAAGGTCAGAAGTGTAGACAGAGATGCAAGTGGGTCCTGCAAGCCCAAGGAGACGAGGGCTTCAGAAGCTAGTCAAGTGTCAGGTGCTGAAGGGCAGCTGAACAATCTGTAACAGGTGGTCTTGAATCTGGTCCTTCCCCACTGATTCACCTTATTTTTGGATAAGATTTATTCATCTCAACTCTTTTCAACATTTGGATGAATTCTTGCCCCACAAATCTCTGTAAGACGATATATCTTATCAAACAGGCACCCACAGAAAGCTTGAAAGATATGTATTTGCACCATGTGTGCAGTAAAGAGCCATCTAGGGGACCCAGGCTGCACAAGTAGCATGTGAATACACTTGGTTTACATAAGCCTTATTTTTAAAGGAAACTGGATGGGAAATGTGGCTAGGACTGAAATGGTAATGCAATGATTCATGTAGGCAGGGATCAGATAGCAGCAACGAGGAACACAGCATCAACTGGACGTTCTGTACCCAAGTGAGTGTGATGGTACTAAGAAGGAGAGAGGACTGGGGAAGATGGGGGAGGGAAAAAGTCTTCACCCAAGTGCACATGTGGTAGTAAAAGTCAAATGAAAGCAAGCAGGTGGGAAGGCCTGGGAGCAAAAGCAATTCTTGTAACCAAAACGTTTATCCCCCCCCCATAATATTCTGAAATAAAAAATATCAATGAAAACAAAGTCTCAAAGAAAGAAATGGAAATGGACCAGCTTTCTTTTCTCCCACTATTGTCCAAAAAACTAGAGTTCACAAAGAGTAGGATTGTTCTTCCACATAAATTGCAAAATGCAATTGTTTCTTCAAATTATTCAGGTCTCAGAAAGGGAAAGTATGCCCTCTGATGACATGTTTCCTCCAAAGAGCCTCGTGCTGGGTGGGAAAGCCACTGACTGGCAGTATGCATTATTCATCAGATCTGGAAAGAGCCTAATCATCCGTTCAGTTGTTAATGGCCTGTAAATAGTTGCTTTTGACAAGAACATTTAACACCAGCAAGAAGGGGAGTCAGAGGCGGAGGAGAAAGCAGGACTTGAAATAATAGGGCTGAGAAACAGTTTGGAGCATACTTATTATGGCAGCTGGAAGCTGGCGCTGGAAAGGCAGATGGAGTGGCCGGGTGTCCTTGAAGACCTGGAAAGAGAGTTAATCAAGCCACAAGATAGAAAATGAGAATGTTACTAGTGATGATCTACGGGGGATAGGTGCAAAACCACCCACAGCACCGGGTAGAGACACCCCCAGCCTTCATCTCATACTGTCTCTGAGCACAGCCCTCTCTCTCTGCTCCTCTCTTTCTTTTCCTAAGATATTTCCCGTAATCTCCAGCATCTTCATCTGTGTACAGCAGGATGCAGAGGAAAGAGACCTGGGACCTTTGCTCCAGAGCCATCACTGGTCAGTATAATCTCAAAAAAGGTGTTTCTAAGCCTCCCTTTCACTTTTGGTCATGGGATTAAAAAAAAATATCTAACCTCCCAAATGGCCATATGACTTGGATGGGAAAAACCAGGTAAAATTTATGATGCAGTGCCCAGAATACATTCAGTTCTTAATAAATGATAATTTCCTCATCTGTTTCCCTTATCTATAAGTCAGAAATGACAACACCCTTCCCAGAGGTGTGTGGTGGAGGTTTGTGTTGAAATTCACCATTTCAATGTAGGGAGAGTGAACTGTTTTAATAAGTTTAGACATTTGTTAGGAACAGAGTTCTCTATATTCATTTCTCTGAAATTGGATAAAGGTTGTTGCTGGAAATATGGAATTAGCACATGGGACACAAAGTCTTGGTTAAAACAGCAGAGACGTAGCCAGCATGCTCCCAGGTACAGCCACTTTGTAGAGTGTCCGAATGAAAATCCTCTACCATTCCCTCCTCCCTATGGGTGGCAGAACCTCTGACTTCTAGTCCTTTCTCATCAGTTCTCGGAGGTCCTTGGGTTGTTCTACATGTGCTCACAAGTCTCCTGTGGCTGCCCCAGGCCTCTAGCTTATGTCACTTGCAGAGAACCTAAAATCTTTCTTGAGAAAATTGACATCTGTGCTATCAGTGCCATCTGTTGGGCCTCTCAAAGTCACCAACCCAAGCAGTGATTCCATCCCTTCTGTTCTGGCTGGACCAGGGACAAGATATGTTCTGAGAAGAACGGAGACTACCTCCTCACCTAGACCCGAACAGGTGCCAAGTCGCACAGGGTCCCTAAAGTGTTTCACCAGAGTTTCTTGCCTGCCTTGCCTCCCTCCAACAAGCTCAACCTCTGTCCAAAGAAATCTTCCTGAAAACAGAAGCATCCAGGCCTCTCCACCTCCCCGGCACTCCCCACCCAGGCCCATATCTCTGCCTCCAAATATTTGGGAATAAAGCAGCTTGCAGGACACCATTCCTGTACACACACACACACACACACACACACACACACGAGTTTTATTTAAACCCACAGATAAAATCAGATTCACATTTACCCAGGGAACAGTTTCCTCTGTCAGCCTATTTTTTACCTTGTTTGCTCTAAAACTGCTATTCAAATGAAGTATTTCTCTCCTTCCATAAAATCAACAGGCCATTCCAAAGGAAGCAAAGTTCCATCTATATCTAATTTCTTTTCAAAGCAATATCCCCTTAGCATGCCTTACTTACTATTGGCTTTGCAGATGCCAGATACAGACAGTTTAAAACTCCTCCCATCAGTGACTCAGCATTAGGGTATAATTTTAGCATGTGGAGTTGAGGACAATTCAGACACGTGGTGTAGACGGCCAATATGCTCCTAATTTATACTTTCCTTTTTCCAGCTACTCCAAGCAAAACCGGGCTTGGTGCCTACTTGACTCAAAAGATTGCTATATTATAGACCTGGCAACCAAAGTTAATTGGAGCTGAATGGTCTCCCTAGGGAGATAAAACCAAGGGAAAATTAGAGAGAAAAAATTATAGACTTTATATCCATTTGCTTAATCACCACCCCTTGCTCCTTGGTGCGTGAAAGTAATAGACACCTCATTGTAGCCGGGTCTCTATTTGCATTCACTGCTTTATCTCAGCCTTCATCTGCATTACCTTTCTGTTCTTCTTGCAATACCTGCACTGTGAGAAGTTCACGTGTCTTGATTTCCTTTCAAGGTTGCATCAGATCATTTAAGAACACCCCATGAAAGAAAGTTAGGGGCTGCGTTCGGCACATCGATTTTTCTCAGAGCAATTCACATTTTGCTCTTTCTGCTACCCTCAGTTTCAGTAATTGGAAGATAAATATTTCTCTTTCTCAAAGGGAGATTCTTAATCAGCCTTTCAGAGGCAAAAATGCCTCTGGAAAGGTTTTATAACAAAAATAATAAAATAACAAGACCGGAGATGGGGAAGATGAATGTGCCTATTTAGCCCTCGCTCTGAGGCAAAATGCTATTTAATTCCTTCTGACTCTCGTAGGTTGTGGCTTAGTCCTTGGCCTTCATAAACAATTTCTCAGTTTCTAGTGAACCTATACAAAAACAATTGCATACAGTAGAACCTCCACAGCTGACCACCTCCCTACATCAACCTCCTCCTCCAGTTGACCTAATTTTCAAAGACCAGATATGCACCACAGGTATGAGTCAGCACAGCAGGCCTAGTTCCTTATGGTGACCATATTGTTACAGTTCCTTGGGTCGTCAGCTGACAGAGGTGCTACTGTATTTTTATTGTGGTAAAATATACATAACATTTACCATTTCAATTATGTTTTGGTGTACAGCTAAGTAGCAGTAAGTACATCTACACTGTGGCACCATGATCACCACCATCCCCATCTACTACATTTTTATTATTCCCAACTGAATAATAAAGATACCTATTAAATAATATTCCCATTTTGCCCCCCTCCCAAGTCCCTCACAATTACCTTTCCGTTTTTTGTTGCTATGAATTTGACTATTCTAGGTCCCTCATGTACTAGGATCATATGATATTTGCCCTTCTGTGTCTGGCTTATTTCAAAACTCACGATCTGAAATCAGGGGTAACACAGGTAGAAGGAGATAGTTGATATTATATATTTTATATATATATATATATATTTTTTTTTTTTTTTTTAGTTTTTGGCCAGGGCCAGGTTTGAACCTGCCACCTCTGGTATATGGGGCTGGTGGCGCCCTACTCCTTTGAGCCACAGGCATTGCCCAGATAGTTGATATTTTGAAAGACACAACTCCTAAGTTAAATTCCACCTCTGCCAGTAGTTTCCTCTGTATTCTTAGGAAAAATCCTTTATATCTGTTTCCTCATCAGCCTCCAATTACAGCATTAGTAAATGTGGGTCGTGCGGCTGTCAGGAGGACTACTGTGCTCCTAGCATGGTCTAGGATATAGAGTGAATTCTCAACACACAGCATGTCTTCTTCCAGCTCCTAAGCCTATAGAATTTGAGATAAATTTAGATGTCTAACTTTTGAGTTACTGAAGTCTTAGGTTAAACTACTGCCTATGTGCTTATCAGTTATAAACTGAAATAGAGTCTCATTAAAACAAGAATGAATAAGAATATCTTCTTCAAAGGTTTATTGTGGTAATAAAATAAGATTAAACATGAGAGCTCGATATATAAAATTCAATAATGGTTGATCCGATCGCAAGCAGAGGGATTCCAGCACAGCATCAGACGATCTGAGATCCACGTGATAGAGGGATGAATTCTCAGCGTCACCAAGCCTGGAGAGAAGGAACGATGGAGCAGCATTCATAGTATGAAAGGAGAAAGGATGGGCCTGTTAAAAAAAAGCCATGTATTTCCTGCAGTAAAAATACTGTTGACTGAAAACCCATGCCTGGTAGAATCTTTTTGTTTTATTTTTTTGGAATAAAAACTAAAGGTCATATATGCCGACATTGTCATTCTGGTAATGGCTCTTGCCTCATGTCTCTCAATATTTTTTTACCAATAGAGTGCTATTTGTTTTACTATGCCTCTGAAAAATATGAAAAATATCTTGCCTCCCAGCCAATGCAATGACATTTTCTCTTGTGTTAGTACATTATTACTGAACTCTAGCCTGTATCTGCCATTTCTGAGAGGGCTTGATCCCAAAGAAACTAGGCAGGGTTGTAGAGTCAACAGAATCTAACTTCTGATTCGGGAGTTACAGGAGTGTGGACATGTTTCCAGTGACAGGGGAAAGGCAAGATATCTGAGTTGTCAGCTACACAGCTGAAGAAACTCATTGGAAGCATTCCTTGGAGAATAGAGAGATGAGCTTAATTATTGGGTAAAGTGCATTCTAAGCTGAAGGGAGGTGAAGAGAGTCATATCTTCTACCAGGCTAAGCCAGTGGGTGGAGAAATTACACAGAGTTGCTCAGACAAGATGACTCGTGATTTGAAATTAGACAAATAAAGAAGAATTCACCAGCTGATAGGGAGGGAAAGACATGGAAAATAGTGCACATAAAAACATGATTTGGAGATGGGAACCTGCCTAATGTCATCAAGCATATACCTGAACACTGGAGGGTGAAGTCAGATTCTGGAAAACCTTGGATGCCAGGCAAAGTGATTTGCTCTCCAAGTATTTTTCACCAAACATGTATAATCTTTTCTTCCCCTGATCCAGCTGACTCTGTTAGTAGTCATAGATAGTAGAACACTGGCCATATTATAGATGACTTGACTGTTCCAATGTAAGCCATGATTCATCTCTACAACAAGCAATTACAGAATTTAAAGCATGGGTTTGTTCTGTGGGATGAGAGTGATTCTTTAAAATCTTCTGGCTACAGGGTGGCGCTTGTGGCTCAAAAGTGTAGGGCACTGGCCTTATATGCCGGAGGTGGCAGATTCAAACCCAGCCCCAGCCAAAAAAAAAAAAAAAAAGTCTTCTGGCTACAGACCTAGTGTATTAGGCAGTGGTCCTCAACCTGTTGGGCACCAAGGAGTGGTTTCATGAAAGACAATTTTTTCATGAACCAGGGTGGGAAGGGATGGTTTGGATATGAATCTGCAAGCAATTGATTTAGTATGGTCTGTGTGTAATCAAACCTCTCTACTAAAGATAATCTGTATTTGCAGCTGCTCCCTATCACTACCATCACCACCTCAGCTCCATTTCAGATCATCAGGCAGGAGATTGTCATAAGGAGAACCTAGCTCCCTCACACGTGCGGTTTACAGTAGGGTTCACCCTCCTATCAGAATCTAATGCCCTCCAATCCAGCAGGAGGCAGAGCTCAGGTGGGATGTGAGCAACGGAGAATGGCTGTAAATACTGATGGAGCTTTGCTTGCTCTTTCACTGCTCACCTCCTGTTATGCAGCCCAGCTCTGAACAGGCCAGGAACTGGGACTGTCCATTCCCTGGGGGTTGAGGACCACAGAACTAGAGGATGATGTAGATTCTCCATCCCTGGCATTCTTTTAGTGTTGAGACAGTTTCAGGCCAATCTCGTCCAGGCTTGTGAGGCCAGCCTGTGTGATTGCGTTTGCCCCTTCTAGTACTCAGGATTTTTGTAATTATAAAACCTTACAGTGCATTTAAAGGGCAAGCTGAAAATAAACTGCTGGGGCAAAATTAAATCAATGCACAGATTTCATTTCATATTCATGCCCCCATTTATGGTGCCTTTAAAAGCTGTAACATTTCCTTTGCTATATAAAAGCTTTGTAGCACCTTAAAATTAGGCAAATAAGATACCTTTTGTGGATGTCCAACTAGTAATTTTATCAACCATCCAGTAAAACAGCCTCAAGCTTCTATAACATACTTGCTAAACTTTAATTACTGAAAACCTTTTACTTTTATTCTTATAATGAAAGATAATACCATTGTCATATATCCAGCAATAGAAAGTTAATTTTATTTGTCACTGCTTTCCATCAGGGCAAATATTGCATTTCTTACCAAGTAGAATATTTGTTTGGGAGTAATTTTACAGCTACCTATAGCCAGAATCTTTCTTCAAAATGATGAATTTCCAAGGCCAAGACTTGTATGATAAAATCACAGTATATAATATAATGATTTAGAAGAAGGGTCGGACCATCGTTGAATTTATAGACTCTTTGTGTATTAAGAAGTAGACATGAGCTCAGACTTCTCCATGATGAATAGGTCCAGGGGCATGAACAGCAACTATTCATAGAAGGCCAGGGCCTCCTCAAATCATCCCCTCTTAGGGTCAAGATGTACACAGACTATCGCAAATTCTCTCATCACTTATTAAAAATGTAAATACCATGGGGTGGCAAAGCCCATAGCTGAAAAGAAAGGAAGTTTGGTGGCTTCTTGCCATCAGCCTGCAGCCCTCTAGTGGGATGATGTAATCCTGGGCATGAACTGGTTTTTACTGTGGTATAGGTCATACTTCAAGCAGACTCTGGAGAGGTCCCAGGGTACAGGCTATCCTTCACTGTTGCAGTGTGGTTGAGGGTTGATGGTTTGACCAGCAGGACGCTGGACAGCTTTGGTCAGGAAACACAGCAGGCCATCAGAAGCAGCACCTAGAGTTGTTTTAGATTCAAAGATATCATCCTTGGGTTTTAGAAAGAACTAGTTTGCTCTTTTTCATTCAAAGAAGAAAAAAGTTCTGTGTGGTGCCTGTGGCTCAAAGGAGTTGGGTGCAGGCCCCATATGCTGCAGGTGGTGGGTTCAAACCCAGCCCCAGCCAAAAAAAAAAAAAAGAAGAAGAAGAAAAAGAAAAATACCAAACGTTATTTCTGCTAATAACGCTGAGAACAGGGGGAAAGCCATGGGAAACACACTGCCTCAAAATAAGCAGCTTATTAAACAAGTCAATAAATCAGATGATTTGCTGGAGCTACACAAGGTCAAATTGCAAAGCAGATTGACTTTTTCCCCTCACCAAACTGTCCAGCTTGGGACTCATAGCAGCAGAATGCTTGGCAAATTATTTTAAATATTTACAACAGAAAATAATTAAAACATAGATTTAAATTCTCTAAATGACTGAAAATAAAATAATCGCACACCAAAAATCAAAACCCAGAAAACCAATCACCAAAGAATATCCCCTAAACTAATATATAAACTAGAATTTGTCTCCTTTTTTTTCCTTATGTTTATAACTTCAACAAAAGAAGGTATCAGCAGGGCTGAGAAGATGAGTGAAGAACACACAGAAAAAGGGAAATACAGGTGAGCTGAAGGAAGGGACTGTAACGTGACCAGCATTTATAACCCAGCAAGCATGTGTCTGTGATTATTCCAGGTCCTACGCCTATTATTTCACACATACAGCAGCTCTGTGAGATGAATACTTTTATCTTTGTATTACAAATCAAAAACTGTGGTATTGCAAAGTTATAAAATGTATGCAACAAAACCCAGATGTGAAGGATTCAAATGCAGGTGTGGGGAAAGCCCTGGTGCTTTTCCAATGTTTCATTCCACCTCTTCTGTCATCTGGTCATCTTCTCTCTAATTCAGCTCTCACTCCAGCATCCCAAACCTACCTGAACACAAATGGCAAAGGATTGTCAGCCTTCAGTCTTCGAGGGTGGAGGCAGGACAGCCTACACGTGTGTGGGCAACTGCCATCAGGAGAGATTTAGGAGGGCAGTGTTACAGAGAAGATCCACTTTAGTAAACCTCCATTTCTCACCTGTGAGGTTGCATTTGCAGGCCTTCAGCCTATGCTGTACTTTCCCCCCAATTCTCCCTCTTTGAGATTTCACAGGTGCCATCTTGGAGTCTTCCCAGAATCCTTTGCCCCTGCACTCTGCATCTACAGAGCAGAGGCAGCGGGGCCACAGTGAGGTAAGAAAGCACAAGAGGAGTGTCTCAGGAGTCCCACTCCCCAGGTGGGCTGGAGCTAAAAACATTTCCACGCTTACCATAAAACCAAAACTTTTTCAAGTTTGATAAGAAACAAATTTGAAAAAGCATGGAAACCCACTGGAGACAAGATGACTTATTTTAGAAACTGCTTTCAGAATGTATGTTTTCCAGCAAATGAACCAGGAATCTAGAAAGCAAGACATATTTAAAGTGGAAGGAATGCACTTTAGCACTGTTTCTCTGGGTTAACAGAAACACTGATTTTTATTTTTCCAAATGTCCAAATTTTGCATCTCCTAAAAAACAAGTCTATATGATTTCTAAACAGAAGGAATAAAAATTAAATTTAGTTTAAAAAGCCATAGGAAAAAGTGTTTCCACCCTGACAATTTCACCCTGAGAATACTTGCAGGGGGTTCTGTGATGTACACACCATGCACTATTGCTTTTAAGATTATCTTTGACATAGATTTGAGTTACCTTGGTCAATAAATTTCAGTTCAGGGAAGAATTTTCCTCAAGGCTGCTTGGCAGGGATCTTACATACTTTTCACCTTTCCCTGGGAGAGTCCTGGGCAGGGCTCTTTCTCATTTGTTCCTATCTATCAATTTCTCACATTTGACAGCGATGCCACAGGACAAGAATTCAGCTGCTTTCAATCCAAGTTGCCCCAAGCAAGCTGATGCAGCTTCTTCTAACTCACAGAAAAATGCCTTAAAAAGTCAAGAAGAATCCAAATTAAGAGATAGAGACTCATCCGCCAGAAATTTAAAACAGCTATCGTGTCAATTACATTTAAATTTCCCCCTTGATTTTAGAATAGTTTTAGATTTATAGAAAAATTGCAAAAAGAGTACAGAGAGTTCCCATGCGGACGACACCCAGTTTCTCTGATTATTGGTGTCTTCATCATGGTGGTGCATTTGTCACAGTAAATGAAACCTTGCCCACACGTTAGGATTAACTACAACCCACACTTGATTCAGATGTCCTCAGTTTGTACTTCAGGGTCTCTTCCTTTCCAGGATCCCACCCAGAGTCCGCCGCACATTCAGTTTTCAGGTTTCCCTGGGCTCCGCTTGGCAGGTTGGTTGTCAATTACTTTTTAATCTTTTGAAACTCAGAAGAGCCAAAGGGATATTGTTGCTATTGTTGTTGTTGTTTTAACACTTTACAAACTTATATACAACTACATATTCTACATATTCGTAGGAAGGTCTCCGAATCCCGAAGACGTGCATAAGCTAACAACAGCCATTTAAGTGCTAAGCATATTAGAGAACAGAAGAAGGAATCTACAGCGTATTTACAGAAGACTGGGTGTCCTTTATTTCATGCAGTTGTCTGATAAATTTTAGAAGAGCCCATCTGGTTGAATCTGGTTGACATCCAGTGCTTTTTATAAAGAAGAATTCAAAGACAGGGTCCACCCCACAGGTGAAAACAGAATCTGCCAAGTGCCTAATGTGGTAAAGCAAACAGGATACACAGTGTCATCTGGCACCCAGCACAGAGCAGAGTGCCTGGCACATGTGTGGAGTAGATGAATATAAATGAATAAACGCACTCCACAAGTGCCTGTGGACGGGGCCCCCTTGCAGCAGAACTTAACTTCAAAAGCTGAGATGATTCATGTGCAAAGTAAAATCTACCGTCAACTATAGCAGAACATAAACCAAACTCAGAGTATTGTGATGTTTTTTAACTTATGATTTTAGAAAGATAAACACCACAGAGATGAAGGGGAGGTAGGTCATGAATTACTCCTCTTTACTAGTTGTGAAAACTAGTTATTTAAACTCCTTGAGAGTTAGTTTTCTCATTTGCATAACCCAGTGGGTGATGGTTCCTATGTAGATTTGTTGAGAGAATTCAATAAAAATATCCAGCATTACTTGGCCTAACAGAATAAAATATCACCGTCTGAATCATCATTATCATCATCTTCATCAACTTCTTCATCACAGATGAGAAAATATTCCCTTGAATTGCTACTCCGGGTGTGCATGCAAAGTAACAACCACTTTTCTAATTGCTTGCTCCATACCACCGCTTCTCTCCAGCACACAATGTTCATTTCTGGAGCTATCATATAAAATCCTGTGATCCATATGGCAAATTCCCAGTCACCCTTTGATATGCATCTCAAAAAGCATCCCCTCTGAAAGCCTTTCTGTGCCTCTGCTTTGGGCTTCCTGGACACCAGGTTAATGGCTCTGTACAACTCATTTCAGATACCGAAATCTGGTTCACAGCTGTGCCTCTGGGCACCTGCTTGGGAGCTGCTGAAGAGCCGGGGTGGAGACAGGTTCATCTCCGCACACACCCAGGACTCGGAACACTGTCTATACAAGCTTCCTGGAGCTGCCAGAAAAAAATACCAACACAAAGGACAGTTCTAAACAACAGAGAAATGTTGTCTAGAACTCTAGGTTCTAGAGTCGAGAAGTCTAAAACCACAGTGGCAGCAGGCCCACACTTCTTCTGAAGCCTCTGGGAAAGAATCTTCCCATGACTCTGTTTTATGGAATTGCCATCAAGTATCGGCGTCTTCTGACTTACAACGGCGTAACTCCCATCCCTGCCTCTGCCTTTACCAGGTATACTTCCCTTCATGGGTCGCTGCTTCCTATGGTGTCCTCCTCTCTGTGTCTGGCTCGCTGGCACTTCTTTTCTTATAAGAATACTAATTATATTGTGTTAAGGGCCTAGCCTACACCAGTATGATCTCATCTTGCCTTACATCTTAATTGTGTCTGCAAAGACCCTATTTCCAAATAAAATCACATTTATAAGTAGCAAGGATTGGGACTTTCACATATTTTTTTGTGGGGGGAGGGACACAATTCAACCCACAGCACTACCTAATGCATAATTGGTGTGATGTCCTTATGACAGAATGTGTACATCAATGACTGAACAAACGAGTCCCCGCTCCTACTGGCAGGGCGCAGACGCACAGGTGGTAGCTTATTCTTCTGTAACCACAACTATGCTTTAAAATCCTGTGGTTTCTTAGCGCCCACAGAATTCCGCCTTTTTAAGTCCAAGATTAGATAATACCATGCTAAATCTCACAGTAATTCCCTTCCAGGGCCCTGTATTTGTATCCAATTATGAAGACCCCAAGCCAGGGCCTCAAAGGCATAACTTTAAAACCTTTTCTTTTTCTTTCTGAGTTAGCTGCTGCAGTGAGCGTACTAATTATGTAAATCTTTCCCCTGTAGTACATTCTAACTTAAAGGCAAACCAATTCTTTGCAACCATATCCTACTGAGGGAGCAGAACAAGCAGTAATGTTTGAGGCAGAAGGCTGCTCTCAGCTTTTCTCAGTCCCTAACGCTGTAACATGTGCAGCGAGCATCTTCATTTCCTCACCTTTTCCCAGCGGTAGGTGCAAAATGATGGGAGATGCTGAAAATCGAACAAAAACCTAAACCTTATGACACCCTGGGTTCAGATTTGTAACTTTCCATTTCTTTCATCTCACTTCAAAATTACAGAGGTAGCGGTGGCCTCTAAGGTATTGGGTCCAAACTCGCATCGTGTCTTTCCAGTTTTTGTTGAGCAGTAGCTCTCTCCTCAACCCTCACTTCCTTCCTCCCCCAGCTGCCCCCCACACACGTGAGCAGATGCTCCAATACGTGACTGTCCTCAAGTCAGTAAATGAAGACTACAGCCAGCCTGCTTGCTAGTTATCCTGTTGTTTCTCCCACTTAGCTGGCTTGTTATGCTACATTAGGTTATCTGCTTGAAGTCCTAGGAACCATGAAGAAGGAATAAAAAGCATCAACATTTCCATTAAAGAAATGATTAATGCCACGGGCAACTTTATGCACATTTACTTTTACTTATGAAAATGGAAAGCATGACATCCTAAGAGATGCTTGACACGATTCTATCTTCTACTGAGGATGAGATACACAGGCGAGGGAGGCGTGGGAGAAGTGATGCTAGAATTTTCAGGGAAAAAACCAGTCCCAGGGGACTTTCTGCTGTATAAAGGATTAAATATCTTACTACTACAACAGTCACCAATATCATAACTCATGTGCAAACTTCTAGCGCCTTTTGGGATGTCTGTTATGGCTCAACCAATTTGGTGAAAAGAGACTGACTCTTGCTTCAAAACATCAATGCAGAGCTTAACGCCATCACTTTGTGAGATTTTAAAATAAACACGATCAATCATACATTTCCAAAGGTAAATATAATCTGAAATAACATAATTTAAGAATTAAAAGAACATTTGCCTCCCTGTTTCTGAAACACTGCATAGATGTCAGACTCTGGGCTTAAGGTTTTATGTGCGTATTTATTTGCATCTATGAGGTAGATTATGTTTTAATTCACATTTTATAGATGAGAAAACCAGAGTTCAGAGAATTTAATTACCTTGTGCAAAATGACTCAGATAAGCGTGGAAGCCCAATTTTGAATATACATCTATCTGATCCAAATAAATGCTCATGTTCCTGAGAATATACATTCCCATGGCTCAAAAGCATATGAGGACAGGGAGACTATACACAATGCTATTCAGTAAGGGAAGAATGGGAGGCAGACAGCAGAGGAAATTCTGCCATCAGTTGAGCACCTGCTATGAGAACCGGTGGTGGGTGGAGGGATGCTGCCCCGATAGGCCCTAGTTCTTGTCTCTGGGAGGGGCTCTCTAACCTCTGGCTCTTCTCGGCCTTAACTCTTCACTCTGAAAACTTTCTCCTTTTCCATTGTCTTCCATGACAACATCTAAAGTAAGCACTGGAGACTCAGCCCTCCCTATGGTGAAGCATCTTTCTTGGTTGGCGTCCTAGGCAAAGGCTTTGGCCCTTCAAGGGTTATTCTAAATATCAAATGATGCAGCATTTTAGTCCACCATTGTAGAGTGTAACTCAGTTATAAACATAGTAAGATGTTTAATCTACTGGTTTCAGTCTATTCAAACTCATATTTTAATATTTAATATATTTCTTTATCATCACTAGGTCTTGCCCTCTTTTGATGTGAAGTAGCATGAACTTACCAGACTTTAATGGGAGAACCACACGTTTAGTATCATTAATCTAAGACATTTTGTCTAGATAAAAGGTTATGTGGATATCACTTCTTAATTGGATTTTTCCTCTTAGACACCTTAATCACTGATTTATCCCCTCTTAAAAGGATGTGTTTTAATTGGCCATTTTTAACTCTATGTTTTGTCTTTTACCATGAGGGCTTTTAAAAATTCACTTCTTTTTACCCAACAAATCTCTGAAACACCTCTATTCTGTTTAATTCTTCCTTCTAAGCTAGCCACTTCTTTTCTAAGCTCATGTCTTTCTTAATGATAAAACCAAAAGCAACAGCACCCATTACATAGCACCGTTTCCAGAGTCTTGCCCTGGAGCTACAATTCTGTTAGTCCTGTCATTTGCTCTCGGGTATTAAGCACGCTTTCACCATTGCCCAGCTCACTGTCTTTCAAGCTTCAAGTACAGTTTTTCCCAGCAGCTAAAGAGCCACTATAGCCAATGTCCCATTTCTACCTGTGAATTATTCCCTCGGTCAGGATTGAGAAATTGGGACTTCTTTTCTAACAGCTATCCCTGGAAATACACATCACTGTGTTTTCGTTTCAATGGTCAAAGCAAATAAATTGTTCAGAGAAAAACAAACAAAATGTAAAAAAATAAAAAATAAAAGCAAGTCACATGGCCACACCTCCATTCAAAAGGATAGGAAAGTAAAATATCACCCATCATGTGCTCAAGAAAAAAAGTCAAAAATAATTGGCAGAGAGCAGTAGTAACTGCAAAAACATCTGTGAAAATCAATAATTCTGTTATCACATAAATCCAATCTACTTGGTTCAGTTCTATTTATCTATCCTTGCAGTAATAACATATTGTCTTAATTACTGTAGATTCTAATAATTCTAGATGGCTTGTAGAGTAAGTCTTTAGAATTTGTTCTTATTCTTTGCTATTCTTGGCACTTTTTATTTTCAAACAACCTCTATGGAGTCAACCTGCCAACTTCCACATAGAAAAAGCAATCTGTTGGGATTTGATAAAAATCACATTAAATCTTCAGGTCATGTTAAGGAGAAATAATATCTTCATGATACTAGGTCTTCAATTTTGTGAGTTTAGCCTATTCCCTCATTTCTTTGATTTTCTATCGTTTACATTCATGTTTTTTATTTTCTATATAGAGTTATGCATATGTTCTGATATATTTATTTAATGTTTTATTTATTTATTGAGACAGAGTTTCACTCTGTCAACCTTGGTAGAATGCCCTGGCATCACAGCTCACAGCAACCTCAAAATCTTGGGCTCAAGTAATCCTCTTGCTCTGCCTCCTGAGTAGCTGGGACTACAGGCTCCCCAGTACAAAGTCTGGCTAGTTTTTCTATTTATGGTAGAGATGGGGCCTCCGTTTTACTCAGCCTGGTCTTGAACTCCTGAGCTCAAGCAATCCACCCACCTCAGCCTCCCAGAGGGCTAGGATTATAGGCATGAGCCACCATGCCGGGCCTGAAGTTGCTTTCTTTCAAAGAGCATTTATGATTGATTTTAATGATTAAGTATTTTCTAGCCATTTGTCTATTATAAGGCTAACTCACAGTTTTATGTAAAGGATAAATTTTGGTTTTGACTTTTCTGGGAAGCATATTTTTCTTTTTCTCTCCATCTGTCAACAAGGTCAAGATGGTCAAATTCCTTGGCTGTCTCCTTGTGTGTGGCAGGTGTTTCTATGTATGTTTTAGTCCCCATCTATTCTTCCACTAAGGATGTAGCCTTTTGGGCTCCACACACTTGATGCTGGTGTCTCTTTTAGGTTTCTCCATGCTGAGAAAGCCTAGGATTTGTCATAGGCATGTCCTTTTGTCCATCCAACAACATGAAAATACGAGACTCAGTGTTTGGCAAGATCATCACCTGTGCGCTGAATCAAAGGCAACCAAGTGATTGGCTTATCCTGGTGATGTTAGCAGTCACCAGTAATCTTCGCCTAGATCAATTCATTTGTTAAAATTCACAAACTGGTGGCGTTTTATAGTATCAGTCTTTCTTCACTATTTCACAATAATATTTCTATAATGAAAATACTCTCCCTCATCAATCCTATTTGATTATCCTTAACAGAGCTGTCAGATTTAACAAAAAAAAAAGAAGAAGAAAAGAAAACTAGTATGCCTGAGTAAAAGTGAATTTCAGATAAATAATGAATAATTTTTTTAGTGTAAGTACAAATTTAGTACATTTATACTAACAATTTATTATTTGATTATCTAGGAATCCTGTATTTTATCTGGCAACCCAAACCCTGAGGTGCATATGCTTCACACATTAAAAAGAAAAGGATAGGCTCGGCGCCTGTGGCTCAAGCGGCTAAGGCGCCAGCCATATACACCTAAGGTGGCGGGTTCGAATCCCCAGCCTGGGCCCGCCAAGCAACAATGATGGCTGCAACCAAAAAAAAATGGCGAGGCGCTATGGCGGGCGCCTGTGGTCCCAGCTACTTGGGAGGCTGAGGCAGGAGACTCGCTTGAGCCCAGGAGTTGGAGGTTGCTGTGAGTGTGATGCCATGG
>NW_003852424.1:7459116-7472955 GCF_000181295.1 Otolemur garnettii
AAAAAAAAAAAAAAAAAAAAGAAAGAAAGAAAAGGATAAATGCTTGATTCTCTTACTTTATTTGCCAGTTACAAAGATAATGAAAACAATGAGTTGGTTGGAAGTGATACGGAAGCCTCAATGTATCTGGTTTTAAAGGTTGTTAGCAATGAAACATTCATAAAAATGGATATATATTACTTCATTAGAATCAGTAAATTCTAAAAATTATGAATACAGGCTGAATTTCTAAGTTCAGATAAAGTTAGAAATTAATAACCGAATTAGAAACAAAGCCCCCAAGCAATTGAATATCAGTATTTTCTTAGAATGTAATGATATCTTCTATGAAAAAAAAAAGTCCATAAATCACAATAACCAAAATGTTACATACAAAACTCAGGGAATGGGGCCAATTGAGTGAATCAGGAGATAATCCATAGACTAAGAACCCCAGGTTTCTATCGTGATTATAAACACATTTTTTTGTTACACATGCCATGTACTCACATCTCATAGAATTTCTGGAGACATGAAATCTGTTCTATGTCTAAGAGAAAAATGTCTTTGTGCGATTATTGGCTCTAAATTCCATGACCCTTAAAGTCATGGGATTATTCACTTTAAAAGTCAGGATAGGGGGCATAATGCTGTGTACAGTACCCTGGTGTCCTGTAGGGCTGAAGAGAGCCAGACTTCAAGCCAGAGGAACCATTGAAAAACAGACCCATTTGAGAGCTGGAGAGACCTGAACAGGTGGGCAGGGTAAAGGGTCAGAGGAGCTTTGGGAATGGCATAGGGGCAGCAAAGTAAAGGGATGTTCCTATGGACAGGAATTCTTCACAGTGACTAATGTAGATATTGAAAGCAGATGTCAGTTGAGTACATACAGGGATCTCTAAATAAGATATGTCTCTAGGGTCACAAAGAAAGTCAGCATCAATACAGATAATTTTTAAATTATCCTTACAGTCAAGTAAATTTCTTATTATATATACTGCTGCTTATACCCTTCTTCTAAGACACTGTCTCCAAAATCGATCTTCTGCAGAGGCCAGGGCCATTCTCTGTAGACACAGAGTTCACTGCCTTCATGCTTCCTGTGTGCATTCCAGGCCCCACAGCTCCCTGTCCCCACATATATTTGGTAATGTAAAATCTAACTTACAACTGTTTCGGGAGCTACCAGTGCACACCCCAGTTTGAGGGTGGCAGCAACAGTGATGCTGAAATCAATGCCTTCCCTTGAACTTCGCAACCTGCCTTCTCTTCTGCAGATGTTGACTTTTAACAGAGGAATGAGCTCTTTGTACTGTGATCTGCTTTCATCCCTGACCAGCTCAGGCTGTTCTTGGCAGGATCCTCTCACTCACACAGCCCATGGCCGACGAGGAAGGGAGAGGAGAGAGGAAAGAGACAAGGAGAAGGATAGAAAGAAAGATCGAACCAAAAACCTTACCAGGAAATGAGGAATGTCTACTCATGGAAATGCCTCCAAAAATGAACAAACAAAAACAAAACAAAACAAAAAAAAAGCTTTAAATCAGTTCAGCTTCAAAAATGAGGTTAATGGTGCAATATTTGGGATTGGAAGGCATTTCCCTAAGGAATAGAGCAAGATCAAATCTCTACTTCACTATTTGTGCAGACATTTATTTCTCCACCAGATATCTCTTTAGGAAGCTACCCATTCTCTATCCCCAGGATGGCCCCTATAGCAATGGGTACCTGCCTGTCACTGGTCAGAATGGACAGGAACAGGAGCTGGCCATGAGCCTTTGATGGAGCTGAGCTGAAAGCTCCTCTCCAGTCATCTGGAATTGAGATTGATTTTAGGCTGTACCTCTGGCTATCCAAATTCAGGGAACATCCTGGAAGGCCTGCAGTAGGTGCATTCTGCCACAGTGCCAAAAAGCGGATTGACTAATACACAGAGAAGAAGGTTGAAGATGTAGTGAAGGAATGATGTATCCGTTCTCTCTCCCAGAGAGACACAGGAGCAGACCCAGAGAAAAGAAAAAATAGCCCGGACAGTGGCAGAAATCCACAAGCTGACTGACCACCTGCCACAAGACGGCCTGGTGTCTCCGACGTATTCTCCCTCGTTTGGCTCAAACTAGGTTTTGTATTTCAAACTATATTTTTATATTTCTTTCAATGAAACTGCACCCTAATTAAGTTTTAGAATGGTTGCTATTGTGTAAGATGCACTCACCTATTCTGCCCAAATACCTCTTCCTGAAAATGTTAGCAACCCAGTTTGGGTAAATACCTTTCTCCACAGTTTTCAAACAGATTACAAGCATGCTGCAAACAGCTATTAAGTCTGTCTCATGCGAAGCCCAGTACAGTATCCGGGAAGGTCTTTGCAGGTTACCTCAGTGGCAACAACAGGTTACCTTCTTGGCGTCAGAAGAGGCAACTGCAGGACTCGACACACCCCAGAATCATTTGCCTTCTAATTAAAGTGAAAACTCACAGGTGTCTTCGCTATGCTTTAATAGGACGGGTGCTATTTTGATAAGTTAAATTTAATACAATTAAGAGAAGTAAATCTCTCTCCAGGAAGAGCTGGAGTCAAGTAAACACCATAGCTTGCTTCGTGACAACACATATTCTCGTAATTTTTATGCTAACATATTTCTTGCTTCAGAATCTGGCTATGCTATTACTAATGAGAGAAATACTAGAATTCTATAGAATTTTAAAAAATGGGAAAAAAAGCCCGTAAGTGTGAGTGAACCAATATTATTATGAGGAAACTGGTGAGTACTTTTTAATGAAACCATTCTTTTGCATTGTCTGATAAATGAACATGAATTTCCACCATTAGCTTCTTTTAGAGTTTTCTAGTGCTTGTCTCTCTCAGTAAATTCATATTATGTTTGATGCTATATACAACAAAAGGAGATAGAGGACATTTTTTTTTCTTTTGAAAGTCATTGACCTGCAGAAAAAGCACCAACGTAATCAGATCCACTACATAGTTGCTTTCGGCCCCTGCCTCTCTGCTGGCCAGCTGGTGGCAGCTACATTTGCATCCAGACAGTTTCTAACAGTCTTCATTTCACCTTGTCTCCTGCAAAGCCAAGAGGCACATCTATCAGCAATATTCTTACACATGCTGGCACGGACTCCTTACATGCAAAATTCAGTGTGTATAAATATTTGTGCTTTTGTGGGCCCAGGGTTCAAACTGTGCATCAGATTCTTAGTGAGTAATAACTGTGGACATTGGCTGGAAAATTAGCACCCAGGAGGCAACGTCCCAAGAACTTTAAACTCAGACTTCACAGTATTCTTATACTGTGTTGCTCTGGAGCACATATGTGTAGTATTCTTATAGACAAGTACTGTTCTTACCTGCATTTGACCAGGAAGGAAACTAATACACAAAAAAGTTAGTAACTCAGAAGCGGCACAACCTAGGCCTATTAGGGCTGAATCCAGAATGGGAACCCTGGCAGTCTCATGCCTTGCCTCTTGGGTTTGTTTTCAATGACTTGGTTTTTCCTGGCTTCCTAGGAGTGTCCCTGTTGTGCAATTAAGATATCAAAGCAGACCTAGAATTTGGAGCCTCCAGCCCGGCCTCTTGCCAGTGATGGGACACTCAAATCATAGCTTTCCTCTTTCTTTCCTGTTCCCTCTCTCTCTCACACACAAACACACACACACCCATATACATACACGTACACAGGCACTCATGTAATAAATGTACCTTCACTCAGACAACGCTATTCATTACTTCTGAGTTTTATTCTTGAGAAATGATGAGTCTAAGGCCATTGACTATAATTTTGGTTTATGTCTAGGAGCTTGTATGGGGCTTCAATACTTATAATTAAATAATTCCATAAAAATGACTAAAACTTTCTTTATATTCTTTAATCAGAACCAGCCTGATATTTCAAATAAATTATAGGTTGTTAATTCAAAGACATACATTTTATTCTGTCATTAAAAGTTATGCTTTTAATGACTATTTGCTCACTTAACAAAATGTTCATTGTGTCTTCACAGAGGAGGAGAAAAAGCATGCCACAAAAATTATTTTGCATAGCATGATCTTATCAAATTAAAAAAATATATATATACTTTGGAATTTTTTCCCTCTAGTCTCACTCTGTGGCCCAGGCTGGGATGCAATGGTGCTATCACTACTCACTAAAGCCTCAAACTAGGCTCAAGAGATCCTCCTGCCCTAGCCCCCTTAACAGCTGGGACTCCAGGCACCCGCCATCATGCCTGGCTAATTTTTAATTTTTTCTTCTTTATGGGTGGGATCTTGCTATGTTTCCAAGGCTGATCTTGAACTCCTCACCTCAAGTGATTCTCCCACCTCAGCCTTTTCAGCCACTAGGATAACAGGTGTGCACCACCATACCCAGCTATACATATGAGTTCCTGAAAGATAAAAGGAGAATGCAGATTTTTTCCTGTATCCATCTACAAGGAAATACTAAAATGCAGCCTATTTCAAGACATAAATGTATAAATGAAAGACTGGGACCTATTTCTTACCTATAATCACTTAATTGATTATCAGATAGTACAAGATGCTGAGCTCAATAATTTTACATTTGTTCATTTACCTAAGACTCATAATAATACTGTGGAGTAAATATTAGTTTTTTCCTTTTACAAATGAAAAACCAGACATTGACCTTAAAAGTGTTGCACATTCTCACTTAGCTTGCAATAGGGATCTCTTTCACTTTAAGGACTTAAACACAGTTGACACATCCATATTCCTCCCACTAAGCTAATTGCAACCCCCCACTCTGCCTACAATTTTACCCACCTCAAGCTCTCACCAACCTCTACCTTGCTCCTGCCACCCAGTACTCTGAAAACCAAGATTCCCCTCCAGCCCCCCAGCATCTCCTATGGTTGAGATCCAGCTGGTCAAGGCTCAGGGAATGTACACAGCACATCTTCCTCCAGGAAATTCTCTTGATACTTAGGACATGAACATTTCCCATGGGCCCAGGGTCAAGAGTTGATCTTTGGTAGACTTCCAACTGCCATTACCCTGTCTTCTAGGAGTCACAGTACTTCAAATTAGCCAGGTTCCCCTCGAGGTCAATGAGTCCCCCTCTCAACTTCTTGGCTGAATTAATACAGGTTTGCTACGATGGTGGGCAGGGAGAAGAAGGAGGGTAGGAAGAGGAAGGAGAGGAAGGGGAGGAGACCAGAATTCATTCACAGGATTTCTTCATCGACTCTTACACGGAAGAGGGGCAATTGCTTAACAGGCAAAGTCTGCCATCTGCTTGCTGGCTATTCGGACACTGTTCCTTCACCTGTAGCAGGCTGAACCAATTGTTTTTCCCATTAAGTCAACACCAGCACAGAAATAATCGTCATTATTAAGGTTTATGCAGGGTTAAATATGGTCAAGCTGTGGACTCAAAGTATCTGACACAGTTATCCCTTTTTGTAAAAATCAGATTTTGTCTTGCTTTTACAGTGTTCTGCCCTGGTGATAATCTGCACGAGCATTTGTGGATATAAATCAGCTAGATAATTGAGGTTTTAAAAAAATAGACTTTGGACCTTGCCAAATCAATCAGTAACAGAGCCTCCAGGTATATTTTGGAATCATTTGTCTGGGTAATTCTAATGAAAACAACAAAATCCAAACATATTGCAGGGAAGTTAATAAAGAGTTCAGAGTGGGCATGTTCATGTGCCACAGAGTCAATCAAAATAAAAAATAAAATCAAATGAAATGGAATAAAAGAAAAGTACAAGAACTCCAGTTCAACCAGAAGCAACTATCTCAGGATTCTGGCGTGCGTCTGCTTTATCTTTCCCAACTTTTTGTGATGTCTATATAGTTTCTGACCCTCTTGGACTTTCCTCTTATTCCCTGTCATAAACTTGGTTCTTCTTCTTGAAAACAAAATTTAGCATCCTGAGCTTTGGTCCTGGGTATTTCTTAGCTGGAGTTTTTACAAACCTTCTGGATTTTCCAGTCTGTGATTATTTCTGGTAACTCACCCATCCAATCCAACTCTCTTCAATCCCAGGAATCCCTTGGGATGATCTCCCACATCAGTGTGCCTTGATCAAGCTATCGTTGAGTTACATTCCAGCCTTAGGTTTACAACTTGCCCATGATAGGGAATGAATAAGATGCTTAACATATTCTAGACCAGTGCTTTTTCAACCAGTGTGATATGAGAGGATCATAGTTGCACAGCAAAAAATTTTAAAGATCATTAAGTATTTTTGAAGGATGTTCAAAGCACAGTAAGTATATTCTTTATTTTTTACTCCTTTTTATAACCAACATAATTTAAGTGTCCTAAATTTAAAGTTTAACTATAGTTTAACTATAGCTTCAAGTGTGCTGTGAGATTTAAATAAGGTTGAAGAACACTGTTCTAGAGCTTAGGTACCAGAGGCTGTGCGAGGGATTTATGGAGCAGGGTAAGATCATAGTGTAATCATACTTAGTATTTGCATTCCGTTTCTCAATCAAGAATAGCTCTGTTCATTCCCACTAAGTGCCCATTGTAATTTCTGCACATTGTGGAACATTCAGATGTTTGTAGGATATATGCACAGCTTTAGGGCCACAGAACACTTCACTCCAAAACCAACTGTGGCTGCATTAATCATACTATGTCTCGAGAAACCCCAAAGACCACCTTATACACAACACAGAATATTTTGAAAGCATGGCCCCAGCTATTTCACCCCACTTCTGCTTCAAATACAGCCCAAGGCTTCTCACCGAGGGGTGTTGGAAGAGGGATTCTGACACCAGAAATTGTTTTGCGTGGTCAACTCGGAGAAGGAAAATTTAAAACTGCAGGAACCACTCAGAAAAGCAGATCTAATTGGGAGACCTGACATGTGGCCAGGTCAACTGGCTTTATATGCCATTCCCAAGGCTCAAGAACGTTGGCTTCATTCTTATCCAACTGGCAGCAGCTCACAGAAGACAGGCCACTTACCGGCGAATAAAGGAACAGATTTATTCTTCTCGCCCCCTGAGCGGCACAGCTGCACCTGAACAAACTTGCACACTTAGGTTTGCCTGCAGTTCATGGAAACCTTCCTTGACTCCCTCCCACTCCTGACAAAGGCCAAAGACAAATCTAAGGCAGGTTTCCTGGCTCTGGCCCACTGCTCCATGTGACAACTCCTTGCACCTCGTTCACTGGCCTCGTCATTTAGCTGTCCCAGCACGGCCCGTTTCAGAACAGGAAGAAGTTCTCACATGTCGCTCATTGAATCTACACTAGTTCCTTTTGCACCTGGGATCTCCTTGGGGGCCTCTTAATCGAAGTCTGACTAAGCCTGACCTTGCCTTGGTTTATGAGGGTAATGAAATTACAGCCCCAGGTGGGACGGCTGCAGGTGGACTTGTTCGGCCACTCGGAGCCTTGTTATTTCTGTAATTTGTCACATGCTGTCTCCTGCTTGGGGTTGTACTTTACAACCTAATGAATTCGTGCTCTTATTAAGACAAACCTCGTCCATGCCAATCCAATTAAATCTATAAAATTAGCCTGGAAATTTTAGAAACATGGGTTGCAATGTAGCTGTTTTTCTTTCTTTCTTTCCTTTCTATTTTAAGTTGTTGGACCAGGGCTGATTATGGGAAGCAAAAAGTTTGTGGAAAGAGCAACTAACCTGGGGTTAGAAGGCCTAGGTTTTATTCCAATCTTGTTATGTGATCTTGAACAAGTTTCCTATCCTCCATGGGTAGTGGTCTCTTGACATTAAAGTTAGCGTTTTGAACATATTCGTGTGGATAATACCTTCTCCTGTGTTAGTTGCCTACTGCACCCCAGACATCTGCATGCAAGGTGGATGACATTTTGTCAATTGTGCAAATATAATCATCAGACCAGAAAAGAAAAATGGTTCACCAGCTAAGGCCAAATAGTGATGATGGGAATATGATCTGAAAGCCCATTCATTCATGCACTTCCCAGACTGATAGCCTTCTTCACAGACAATGAATCTTGGGTACAAGTTTGTGAGTAGCTGAAAACAGTTACAGGTTACAAGGCTGACTTACATGCTCTATTACCGAGATCCTAGACCACTTTATCACCTAACTGTCAACCACTGCCATAGCTAATCTCTCCTTTGATTCACTGTGCTAATTCTTCCAGGGGAAAGTGTGATTGGAGAATCAGAAAATAAAGAGTATGTTCTCTATCCTTAGTGAAAAGTACATTTTCCTGATGGGTTCCCAATAGCAGATTCAATTTGATTTCAATATTTGAAACCATAAAAGTCTAATGTAGAAATGTAGGAGTGAGTCCTTCCATTTTCAGAGAAGTTTTGAAATAAATATTTTAGTAATTATTTGTTCAAGGAGTTGATTCACATAATAAGTTGCCATTACCAGGAGAAAAGGAAGTTATCTATCCTTGAGTAGAGCATTTGTCTGCTTAGGTTCAAGCAATAGCAACAACACAACACGAAAGTTTCTTTCTTATTTCTTATAACTTTACTATGGTGAAATATGACACACAGAGAAAAATATGCAAAGTATCAATGGTTTATAATGGCAGAGATATTCTTCTCATTAAAATACTCTTAGAGTTAAATTCTTCTTTGGTTTAAAAAGTCTTATTAAAATGGGAGATGGAGGAAAAGATGAAGAATAAAGTCAAACATTCTTTTACAATCAGTTGCTATGATAATTTCAAGAAATTAAAAGAAAATATCACTATAAAAAAGAACATCTTTTTTTCTATTGTGTTGCATAAGTATTCATTTAATGAATAAAAACAAAACTATTACATTAATGAAAATAAACATGAGTTAATGAGAGATTACTTGTGCTAAACTAAAACTAGTATTTATACATTTGTTGTAGGTGATAATGATTTGAGGGCTTGCTCTCATGCACTCTATCTATACACAGACACACACACGTACACACATACATTCTTTATATATTTTTTTGGTTTGCTTACAAACTGAAGAAGCATGGAATTTAGTCTGTTTTTTTATTTCTTAAAAATACTCCTTTTCATTCTTTGTAATTATGTCAAATGATGCTTTACTGTTAGATTAATAGCAGAACAGTCCAATCCAATAATCTGCATAAACATACTTGAGGGATTAGGAAGAATTCTACTATACTTATTTTCCTTCATAGCTTAGGTCATTTGATTCAGATTTTCAACACCAAAAGGTCAATTCAATTTCTGTGATTGTTTCTGGGAAACATAGTCATTACACAAGCCAGACTGTGCCTGAGAAAACGTGTAGGAAATTCAATCCTACTAGCTTTATCAAAACGGATCTTGAAATGGTCGAAATGTAGCTTGTCTCTCTGGGCAAAGCAAAGAATGTGAAGAGGGGCATTCCTAAATTGAAAAATTTTCAAAAAAAAATTTCTTTTGTCATCCCCTGCTGTTGTAGAAAGTGCCAAAGATCTAAAAGAAATTGGTTCAGGAATTATGATAGGAACATAAACATTATTGACAAATAAGATTAATGGGACTTTAAGACCTAAGAGTTTTTAATAAAATGCCTTAAGGTAAAGGAGTTGCAGAAATAAATAAAAAATAAGCAGCATAAGAAATAAATGAAGAAATGAGAGGTTGCAAACATTGGAAGAAAGTGGGGTATATAGAACTGGGAGTCCTGATGGGGCTGGGGGTGGGGTCTGATGAAACACCTGAAAACAGAGGCTGCAGATCTTTCCCAGGGTCACTGCGTCTGCCCTCTCCCCCTCCCTCATTCCTCTACCTCCCAGCTTGAATTGAATTGAGTTTTCTCTCTTATGTGAGTGTGTATTAGATCATCTAGATCAGGCATCCTCTAACTACGGCCCGCAGGCCACATGCAGCCCACCTAGGACATTTATCCGGCCCGCCGGGTGTTTTTGCCACTGCTGCCTGTCCTGCTTAGCAGCCGACTCAACCCGCGGCCCACAGTCCAGCCCTCCGATGGTCTGAGGGACAGTGAACTGGCCCCTTGTTTAAAAAGTTTGAGGACCCCTCATGCGTAATCCATTCATTCAACTAATAAAGTTTTGGGGGAAAAACTAACCTATAACATTTGCAGGCATAAGCTGAATCCCAAAAATAAATTTCAGTTTTGAATTTTTCCAGTGACCTTAGATTATGCCAGAGAGGTTTGGTGAGGTGGTAAATGTCAAATCACAGCACTCAAGCTAGCAACCCTCCACACCTGTGTTTCCTGTGGCCCCTCATCCTCTCTGTCTAGAAAAGGGCTCTTTGTTTAAGACAGTTCATGTTTCCTCAGAGGCTTTGCCTTTGGATACTGCTCTGCCTTGATGTCTGAGGGTGTCACCCTCCACCTGGAAACCAGGGCTGGGCAGGATGATCCCAAAGGTTGTTCCTTTGGAGCATCAGTTCTGAATTCTTAAATGATTCATGAGACTGAGATGAGGTCAATGAAATCTTCGGAGGCAACCTCCCTTCTGATGGATGAGCTGAAATGAAAACCATTTCAGAGCCTACTTTTCAGCAGAATAATGAATTCTGTGTTTTCAATCATTAAAATTGAAATTATAATAGATAGCATTTTGTCTCACCGTTCATGAGACTTAACTCTTCAGAGGTCATAACAGATACGCCCTATTAAATAATGCAGGCCAGACAATGCTGACTTAATAAAACTGAAATGTCACTTTGGGTTTGAATTGATTTTCTTATTTAGGACCTCTTAGGCTTGCAAATCAGAACTGCCTTGGATTTGAACGTCTGAAGGAGGTTGACTTTCCCAGAGTTAGTTTAAAAAATGCAGACTGATGGGAAGGGTTTGTGTTAGGTCAGTATTGCACGGCTTTCTCTTGAGGCTTGAATTATTCATGAACATCCATGTGTTTTGGGTTTCTTACTTGAATGCTGTGGAAGGTGGGGACAGGAGGAGAATGTAGCCAGCTGCAAACAGATCACCTTCTTGAACAGGGTTAGCAGTTAGAGGGGGGTGGGGGCGAATAAGGGTGGAGGCTGGATCTAATGTTATAGGAATTTGAATCAATAACCTTGAAACTAAACAACTGGCCAACAGCTGACAATAAACAGTTTTAAATTGTCTACTGTTCATTTATGACAGCTCATGTTCTCTTCATGGAAAAGTAAGAAATTATCAAACCAACTGCCTGTTTTCTGATTGTGAATATGGCTATTTGGGGCTTCTCCTATGAATGACGTTGAGGTTGGCCAACTATTTGGAGATGAGTTGGTGTGCAATTGGAGTATGGATACAAGATCCGACACCCTATATCTACTCCTAAGTTAGCTCTGGGGTTCCGCGTGTACACGCTAGGCCATTTCTGAAACACAGATTCCTCTTCTACAAAATCATGCATTTTAGAGCTATTTTTCAGTGTTTCCATTTCATTTGCAGGTGCAGAGTACTTTGTTCAAAGAAAACATTTCCTACAAGCCACATGTGTGTATGTGGAACAGATATTAATTAAAGCAAGGCTGTTGGCACCGAAGTGGAGATGGCGGTAGGGGAGTGAACAGGGAAGAAGATCTTGAAATTCTCATTATCCCAGCTGGTAGAATTGGGGCTTCCTAGGGATTTTCCCTGGCCCCATCCTCCAAACACTAAGCCTAGGAAGTCAGGAGGAGGACAGAGTCAACTCTGTTTCACCTCTCTGATTGTCACTCCTTGTCACTGTCACTTGTCCTTCCCATGGTTTGCAAGCTTTAGGAATTAAAAACTTTTCAGCTGGAAAGCTGGGCGTGTTCTTGTCGGTTAAGGACACCCAGAATGAACCACGCCAAAAAGGCTTTACCTTCGGGCCCTCCTTTGCCTTAAGAAAAACCCTGTCTGGGTTCTATTTTGAGAGCAGTTAGAAAAGGAGAGAGTGGAATGAAGAGTAATGAAAGTGAATAGAAGAAAACATTCTGGGGTGAATGCTACAGCTTTGGACCTGCGGGCTAAGGATAAAACTAACCCAGTAATTTAGAGAAAATCAGTTTACTCCAAGGTCTGAGCACGAGAGGCTGTGGTTCTCCATCTTTATTCCCTTGCCAAATAAATGCCTTTGAGGAACCAGCACTTCCCCTGTAGCAAATGGTGACCATACTATTGTAGAGGTACACATATTCTAAGGTCAAGTATTTGTCCTTTGTCATTGGAGTCCTTATTTTGTTCTCAAATCTGGACAACAAAACAGTCTTATAATAATTATTTCTTTCTAACAGAAAATTGTATCACCTTCTACTGGAATGAAAATTTAATCTAGACAAGTGAGCCAAGACAAAATATTCAGGGAAAACCCTGTGTTGGCCTCAAAAATCCGCGACCTTAATATTAAGTGCAAAAAAGTGATCTTAAAAACCAAAAAAAAAAAAAAAGTCTAGAGTTCAGTTTATTTTTTTCTTGCTGCTAACGAAGGCTATCAGAACAATGACCTTAAAAGTGTAATATTCCTTTAAACAAGGGAAAGGAATAACGACCTGCCCTCAAGATCACCACTGAAGGGGCAAAATATGCATTGATTATGCATGCAATTACCCCAAAGTTTGTTATTTTACCAAATTGAATTCGTTCTTGCTGAAGTCCAATGCTGGGTAGTTAAATACAGACTGTACTTAATTTTGTCACTGCACAAATAGAGAGGTTATGGAAAGTGTATGTCTTGTAGTCATTAACATTCCACTGGTGTTGGAACAGATTAGCAAGTGAAGAACCCAGCAGGTTAGGATCACAGGAATGAATCTATTCAAACCCCACATAATGAATGTGAGGAAGAGTGATTTGAATGTCTAATATCAGTCACTGAGCAGAACTAAAAAAAAAGAAAAGAAAATTCTCAGGCTTACTCCCTGGGCTTTTAAAAGGTTGTTTATTTCAAAAATTTTCACTCACTTACTATTATAATCAGAAATATGAAAATAAATTGCTAATGATCATAATGCTAAATGAACTAGTTTTTTTTTTTTTCTCTAGAAAATTTCTCAGTTTGCCATGCTGTGGCAAGAATCCCTGTTCTGTTTTGTAGCTCTTTTTTTTTTTTTTTTTTGAGACAGAGTCTCATTCTGTCACCCTCGGTAGAGTGCTGTGGTGTCACAACTCACAGCAACTTCAAACTCATGGGTTTACGTGATTCTCTTGCCTCAGCCTCCTGAGTAGCTGGGACTATAGGCGCCTGCCACAACGCCCCGCTATTTTCTTGTTGTCGTTGTCATTGCTGTTTGGCAGGCCCAGGCTGGGTTCAAACTCGCCAACGCCAGTGTATGTGGCCAGTGCCCTAGCTGCTGAGCTACAGGCACCCAGCCTTTTGTAGCTCTTTCAATTGCAAGGATTCAGAGCAGTTGCCAGCTGGGGGGGATTCATATATGCTTCCATTTTAACCCTTCCCTCCACTCACCCCTCCTCAGGTCCACATTTGTCCCTTAGGAATCTAATAACCTGATTGGTTGTTTTCACTCTCTACAGGAAATGGCTAAAGTGCATAGCAATAGCCCTCTTCTTTACTCTTCTGTGAGTTGTTCTAGGTAAAGTTACTCAGAAGAAGGAGTTATACACTCTAATTAGGGGATGAAAGAGAAATTTCCCAATTCCAGGATGAATTAGATTCCAAAATCTATTATATTTGGAACACTTAACGTTGGAGGTAGGGAATCAAATAATAGGGAAAGAAACGGACAGAAAATAGCAAAATGAATAAGGAATGCTGGTGGAAAGGAAGAAAATAAAATGAGGTTGTTACGAGCCACAGGGAGGAGACTGCAACTACACAAAGGTCCCATAGCATCTCCCTTCCAGGGTCAGATTTTCTCCCCGAAGATATGATGGCACCATAATTATGGGGAAACAGAAACAGGTTTATCATTAATTCTACCATTAGAAATCACCATTTTCTCCCCAAAGATATGATGGTACCATAATTAT
>NW_003852424.1:7472975-7506106 GCF_000181295.1 Otolemur garnettii
AATCACCATTTTCTCCCCAAAGATATGATGGTACCATAATTATGGGGAAACAGAAACAGGTTTATCATTAATTCTACCATTAGAAATCACCATTTCCTACTAAGTCAAATCTGTGACCCTCCTGGGGATGTGGATGCAGACAGAAGAAAAACCAAGATACAGGTGACAAAGTGTCCTTCAAACTGAGAAAGTCACTAATTTTAATGTTACCAATGTGCTACCTTGACTTTGCAAATAAAAGTAAAAATTATGGCCTTTATCTCTGGAATGACAGCAACATGTAAAAACCTCCTTGTATGCTAAAAACACTAATGCTCCAATGTAATGATGATTTTTTAAAGAGGAGGTAGAAGAGAAAAGGGGAAATTGTGCTGTGTTTCCTATGAGTTTATCCACCTAAGGGCACAAATGAGGACGGGTTCTTTTTTATCCTTCACTGGCTCTTGCTTTTTCCTGTGGCCAAAGGAACTCTATTCCCTTTAAAACCTCCCCTCTGTCACCAAAGGATTTTAGGAGTCCCCAGGGCATGTCTCCCATGTCCTCATAGACATGGCCATCAGAGTCCGTGGGACATCATTGTTAGCTCTCCAGGAAACTCAGATCTTTGATGGTACCAGGGCTACTATCATCCATCTAGCTACATGGACTGTAGCTACACACAGTCTCTCGTACAGGCTTAGCCACTAATGCTAAGAAAGTTCTGCCATCTTCCTGAACACATTGTAGAATTCCACTGAGTAACACTAGTGGAGCTAGAGGTCATTATGTTAATCAAATAAGCCAGGCACAGAAAGACAAATATTGCATGTTCTCCCTCCTGTGTGGGAGCTAAAACAGAGGACCTCATGGAGGCAAAGAGATTCATAACCAGAGGCTGGGAAGGGGGCAGGGGTGGGGATGAAGAGAAGCCTGGTCATGGCACAAACATGACTACAGATAGAAGGAATAAGTTCTAATGTCTGAGAGTACAGTAGGGAAATTATAGTCCATAATGATTTTTTGCTTATTTATGATATACAATATTGTAGTTTATTTTATAATTCATACCTAGAAGAGAAGAATTAGAATATTCCCAGCACAAAAGTGTTTGTGGTGATAGATATTCCAATTTGATCATTATATGTTGTATACATGTATCAAAATACCACATGTACCCCAAGAATATTTACAACCATTGTATATCAATACAAAAAATTTTGAAAGAATTTTATTGAATGTAGCCTCCTACTCAATACCACCCAATGCCTGAGGCCCCATGATGCTCAAGCTGGATATGTCAGTGCTGGCTTACCCTGGCTTACATAGTTTAGATGGAATTGCATAACCCTATTTTATTTTAAACTTTTTCTGCTTATAACCAAGACAAGAGCCCCTTTTTGGGTACTGTGCTGGAGTCTAATGCAAATGTGTTCCCATCACTCAATGCTCACATGGCCCTGCTCCTGCTCTCGGGCTCTCTTTCCTTAAAAAAGTTCTTACCTAAGAGACTCTTATGCAAACAGATTCCTGATGGACCTGCCCCAGCAGCCTGTCAGACCTGCCTGACTGACCCTCAAGTGAAGAAACAATATAGACCCAGTCACCACAAACACCAGCAAGAACGTGGCTCACTTCATCCCCCCGCATCCACCCTGAGCATGTTTACCTTTTCGAAAAATATGTTCACGTTATTCTTGATTAATTCTTTTTCATTGAAACATGACACAGAGTTGCAATTACAGGAATATTCTGCACTTCTAAAGTCTCAGTTTATAGGAATGTTTCTAGACACCTGAGCAAATAGAATTCAGTGCCAAGGCAAGAACTGATCTGCAAGTTTTGGCTTTTAAAATGTATCCCATCTCTACTAAAAATAGAAAAAATTCACCAGGTGCACCTGCAGTCCCAGCTACTTGGGAGGCTGAGGCAAGAGGATTACTTGAGCCCAAGAGTTTAAGTTTGCTGTGAGTTATGATGACACCACGGCACTTTTCCAAGGTGACAGAGTTAGACTCTGTCTCAAAATAAATAATAAAATAAAATAAAATGTACCTCCTAGTCATGTGTTAATCTATTATCTTATGACTATGGAAAGACATTAAACCCCTCCCTTTTTTGCAGTATTATAACACTAACATTCCCGTCTCATTTGGCCCTGGCATGGCTATCATCAAAGAGAGATATAACCTCTGAGCTTCTGAGGCAGAGTGTAGCTGCTCTATCACCACAGGTATCCACACTGCATTGTAATTTATCTTTTATTCATCTCTGCTTCCCACCAGCTCAGGAATCATGTTTATCTTGCTCGCCAGTGTATCCCCAGTGCTAGCCCTGTATTTGCCACATAAAATACTCATAATGAATACCTTTTTGAATGAATGACAGTAACCTCTTCTGAAATTTGAGTTACAGTTTCTTACCTCCTTCACTTTTGTCTTACCTCTGCCCTCTTTTTAGTGACCAGAAACTTACAGATAGTGGTAGCTAAATGAATAATTGATGATAGAATTCTGTTTATTTCTCTAGGTCTGACACACATAAAAGAAAAAATTGGCTTAACTTTCCATTGGATTAATAATATAAAGATATTTATATAGTTTATATAGGGTGCTACAATTCCCAAATAGGATATATCTTTAGAATTTGGGAACAAGGAGATTAGGTACCAGGCTTTCAATATATATTATTAAGCCTTAAACATAAAAATGAATGAATTTTGCCACAATGAGAAATGACCCTCACCAGAGAGATAGTTTCTAGGTGTGTTATGTTAGGACTAGAGTGTGTCTTAACCTTCTGTCCCTAAAGTCCAGGAACTATACTATTCTAATCATGGAGTCCTTTGGTGGTTGGGGGGATTGATTCTGGTTAAGATGAAGCTATAAACTTCATCAAGGAATAAAGGTCCTTCTCAAATTACATGCTCCTATCCAACCAAATTAGAATTTGTTCGCAAATTCTAATCTCCTTGTTCTATCCAGAGTGTGAGTCAGTCCCTGGGGTCCAGTCACACCTGAGTAGCCTCTGCAGAGCACAGAGGTTGTTAAGAAGCCACTCCACTCCACCCTGATGCCCACAAGCAGCAGTCCTCACCTTCTTATGTCTTGGGGGTTGCAAAATTATTGCCTGTTTGTAGTGATGTTTCTGCCTTTCCTTTTCTCTGTGACCACAGGCCATGCTTATCTCTAAAGCCACAGCTTCCTCATTGCAGAAAAGCAGTTACATTCAAAACCTGTTCCCTTACAATAACATTGGATTAAATCTCTTCTCTGAAATGCTCTTTCTTGGCTAGCTTAGTCAACTTCGACTCTGTAACTCTTTTTTTTCCCCCACAAAATATTTATTAATTACAAAAGAGAAAAATTACCTTTACAGTGAAAATTTCGCCCTAATCATATGATCCACATTTAAGTACTCTTTTGAATGTTACAGACCAGATACTCTGTAAGATTGTCTCTCAGTTTGCATTTCTTCATGATTAGAATCAGGTCATGTATATTTGGCAGGAACACTACAAGGGGAGTCTGGAAAGTTGAGGAGAGTTTGAAGAATCTATTCCAGATTTTTGGAAACTAAAGAGTAATGACAACTAAATCTTTAGTTATAAATGGCATTACCAGGACAACTGACCAGATTTGACTAGGATCTGAGGATCACACAGTAGTAAAATATCTATGTCACTATTGTAATGTAGAAGAATACCCTATTTGTAAGAAATTTATATTACAATAGTTTTAGCATGATAGGGCACTATGTCAGCAACTTAACTTTTTTTTAAATTTCAGATTGATATGAGAGTACAAATGTTTTGAACCTTACCTTGTTTATAACCCTAACTCTAACCCTAATCTTGTTTCTAAGATAAGGTTTAAGTTGTAGTTCAACCCTTTCCCCAAAGGAGCACTTTGGCACAGCTGGTGGGATTGCAATCTAATACAACCTCTATGGAAAGAAGTATGGAGAATTCTCAAGGAACTAAAAGTTGACCTTCCATTTGATCCCACAATATTACAAGTTATCTACCTAGAATAACAAAAATCATTTAACCACAAGGACATTTGAGCTAGAATGTTTATTACCATTCGTTCACAATTGCCAAGAGATGGAAGTCACCCAAGTGCTCATCAAGTCACGAATGGATTAACGAACTGTGGTATATGTATGCCATGGAGTACTATTCAGCCATAAAAAAGGATGGAGACTACATCTTTTGTATTTACCTGGATGGACTTGAAACACATTCATCTTAGTAAAGTGTCACAAGAATGGAAAAGTAAGTATGTAATGTACTCAATACGAATATGAAACCAATATATAAATAGCCACATGCACACGCAAAAGAAAAACACAAGTACAGTCTAGTGAGGGGGAGGAGGAAGGAGAGACATGGGAAAGGGAAGGAGGGAGGGCGATTGGCAAGTTCTCACCTAATGTGCACAATGTAAGGGTATTCGGCAGAGATGCATTGTCAGGTGAGCAATGGGTGGAGAGCTCAATGACTCTGTAATTCTATGACTTCATCTGAAATGAATGTTCTATCAGAAAGCACCTTCTAGGGCCTCATGCACACCCACCAGACCTACACTCATGGGTCTGTGTGATCTCCAAAGCTGAGCACTGACATCTCTGTGGCTGTGTGTATTGCTGGCCAGGAATGTCAGGACACTGACATCCCGTGAGAGCAGCCAGCAATCAACCAGTAATTCACCCTTCAGCTGGGTTGATTCTGAGCTTTGTTCAATGCCATTGCCTGTGCTCTCCTTTCAGGATCAAACACCAGGGAGCCACCGTGGCAGGCAGCTTAACAGCGCTCACTTTATCTGCTGCCTTCCCCTACCCTGTATCCCTTCTCCATTCTCTACACAGCCCCACTAAACCATTTTTACTTAAATTACATCTCAGGGTCTGTTTCCAAGGGACTCTGAGCTAATACACATACATATATTAAACTCAATCAGAAGTAATGTTTCAGGTATTTGAATGACTATTTTCATGTTTTCTCTCTTCTTTTAACCTCTGAGCATGGATGGATGAAAAGTCAATACCATGGGAGATGCCTACATGAATTGGATGTTACCACTTGGCCACCTTCCCTGCAGAGTAAACAGCCTAACATGCTGGGGCATAAAACCACCTAACCCTATGGCTGCCTTTTCAGCCCAACAAGATGTTTCATATATATTCACATCACAGTCTGCTGCACAATCTGACATGCCTGCAGAGCAGCCATAGTTTGTGATTAACACAGCCAAGGCAGCCTTATAGTTACCTAAATAGCTAGGAAGAAATACAAAGCCAGGAGAAAGAACTAGAAGTCAAAAGGAATTAATGAAAAAAAGGATCCTTAAATTCCATAAACGTAATCCCATGACCCTGAACCATAATATATTTATAAATTTCCACTTACGTAATTTATGGACTTTGTAAGGATGGTACAGCTCTGCGCTGTTTAACATAGCACCACCGAAACTGCCACCTGCAGCGCGAGAGCGTTTGCACTGAGCTGGTTCAGAGTGAAATGGGCTGTAGAGAGAAACGTCTGCTTTCAAAGACTTTCGTGTAATAAAAGAGAATGGACGGTATCTCCTTAGTGATTCCTTATATTGATTACATGATTAAATGAAAATGGTTTGGATGCTTTAAGTTAAATATATTGTTAAAATCAATTTCATCTGGATCTTTTTACTTTTGTAATGTGGCCACTAGACATTTTATGATTACCAACACAGCTCACATTATATTGCTATTAAGCCACGCTGGTCCAAATTATACTGTGGTAACTTAAACTGAATTCTCAGAATTAACATAAGAATGGTTAATTTCTTAGTATGATCTATACCCCCAAATGATACAAAATAATACAAACACAAACCCAGCGAGTTGCTGTATTCTGTGCAATCTCTCATGGACCTGGGCTGTGGGAAGCACTTCCATTTTGATCAGATAAATGAAAATGAAACTTCCTCTCTTGTCCCCAAAGGGGAAGAGAGTGCTGGGGGATGTCACCCCAGGACAAAAGGTTTTGACTTAAAAGGGGACACACATCACTTCCTAGACCATGATCAGAACTTGTCCAGATGCAAAAGAGGCACAGAAATATCACTCTCTCATGCATCGGAAGATTGGTCCAAATGAAAAGAGGTGTGCATACCCAAAGTGTCCACCACAATGTGCACAGCTTGATGATGTTGAAACTTCCAATCTCACCCTTTCCAGGCCAGAGTATAACAAAGTGAATGTAGCCAAACGGCATCGTAAGATGTTATTGACAAGAACCGCTTCAGCATCTTTTCCTGAAAGATTCTGAAAACCGACAAGAGAGGCATTGTCAGGTGAGCAAAAGAACCTGAGGTTGAGCCACTGGAGCAGAACTGAGAGGTTAGCAGTCCAGAAGGCCGACTTGCCTAGCCGCTCAAGGTTTTCCCAGCAGTGCCCTGTGTCTTGGTGCAAATCTCAGATCAAATGTCACCTAATGAAGGCCACACAGTAGCTTCCACCAGACACGCAAGGTGAACTCACTATAGTCCAAGGTCTAATTATTAGGTAGGCTTTGTTGGAACACTGAAAGGACCTTCATCTCTCAGGAACGAAGTCAGATTTAAACAGAATTCCACAATCTGAATTAACAAGACTTGAGGAATTCCCACATTGTGGAGAAATAATTTGCCTAGGAGGAGAACAATGCTTAAGTCTGTTTGGCTGAGATCTGCTGGCTACTAGGTGGAGACAAATAGCACTGCCCATGACCTGATATTCTGCTTATTTCATGCTTTCATGACTGATACCATCTATTCCTATGGGCTTCCTACAGAGTAAGCAGAAGTAATGAGATTTCAGATGGCTAAATTGCATTTGTATCCATTCCACCCTGCCTCTCTGAGATGACTTCCAGAAAAGCTTAATTACAGTTTTAGATGTTCTCACCTCCCTCAGAGCACATTCTCCTTACTTAGGACTTGCAATTTTTCTCAGTATAACTCTCAGTAGGCACCAATATTTCTAAGTTCTCATGAATACCTCTCTGTGACTCCCATGAAAAAAGATGTTGTCTGATTTGAATTAATGCAGTGACTTTATTTCTATAGAAAATTATGTCACGTTTGGCTTAAAGTTTTTGTACTCGGACCAGAAAGGGAAAGTTCAAAAGTAGTTCCAATCATTCTAGACCATATGAAAGATTTAATCAAATCAATGACCTGCCTCTTATTTAAAATAATTTAATAAAGATGGCTTTACCTTTCAAGTTTCTTTTCTCTTCAAATACTAATCAAGTATTTGATTTTAAGTATTTGAAAGGTATTAAGATTTTATCTAAATAGAATGAGTAAATCAAATGTTTGGTCAAAAGCATCATACATAATCTATAAGCATTAAAAAACAATTAAAAAGAACCCATGCTTACAGAGATAAATTTTCTACTAGTGAGAAGTTTTCAACATGATGCCGAGAGCAGGCCTGGCATAATTCCCTCTGCACTGGCTCTGGGAAGGTCATGGAGTGATAGAAACACTAAGGACAGGTACACTTCATAGCAGTCATGCTTATAGGTAAACAGATGGCTTATTATACTGCACGATTCTAAAATGATAGATAGCCTCCCTGAGAAAGAAATACACTCTTGTCTGAAGCCTGACCAAACCTGATGATCCACCCCTTTAATATTCATGAAGAATAGAGTTGAAGGAAGGACTTTAGCAGTCTAGATTTACTTACTTATCTTTGGGGCTAAGTATTGCCCTTCATCCACCTTCCTGTTTACCAATGCAAATGATACCAGGACTGGTAGCAAATCAAGACCCTAGTGCTTTAATGTCAATCGGCGCACACCTTGGACCAGAAAACCTAAGTTGCATAAAGTTATTAGCTGCCTCAAGAGAGGCACAACAAATGCAGTCTGAAAGTAGGGCCTGAGGATGGATGAGTCAGAGAATAGAGTGCAGTGGGCACCATCATTTTATTCAGTGTTTCTCATAAGTGAAATATCGTTTCAAACAAGTTTTAAAACCCTGAAGAAAGAAGCTGTGCATTTATATTTCTTTGCGTTGCCCTCAGCCTCTCGTAGTGTGCTATAAAGATGGAAAGGATTGGATAAATACTAGTTCATATACTATTTGCCATTTTTTACTTTATAGATAGTAACAAGTATTGGAGGAATTGTGGAGAAATGGAACCTTCATATATTGCTGTTGAGAATATAAAATAAGGCAGCCACTTTAATAAACATTTTGCTGACTCCTCAAAAAGTTAAGCACAGAATGACCACAGATGACCCATTACTAGGTCTATAGCTAACAGCACTGAAAATATACAGAAGGTACCAAAAAATGATTACACTTTTTTATGAAATGGAAAAAATGTATTAAAATTGTAATGCTAAAGTCACATTTGACTTCTATGATTACAAGAGGTGCTTAAACATGACTTTATTCATCGTTTGTCATGCATATATATTATTACAATTTTAATACAATTTTTTCCTCTCCTAAAATGCATGTACATTTTTTACATCCTTTTCATGTCTACTCAAAAACTTGTACATGAATGCTCATAGTAGCACTATTCAAAATAGCTAAAAAATGGAAATAATCTAAATGTTCAACAGTTGATGAATAAGCAAAATACAGTAGAGCTTTGGTAAGTTGACCACCCAAGAGACTGGAACAAACTGGTCAACACATGGAACTAGGCCTGCTGTACTGATACGCACATGTGGTCCATGTCTGATCTATGAAAATTAGGTTAACTTAAGGGGGTGGTCAGTGAAGGGAGGTTGTCAGCTCTGGTGCTTCTACTGCATATGACCAAAAAATGGAATATTATTCAGCCACAAAAAAGAATGATGTCTGATTTATGCTACAACATGGATGAACCTCTAAAACATTATGCTCAGTGAAAGAAGCTAGAGGCAACAGTCTTGTATTGTTTGATCCCATTTATATAAAATGTCCAGAATAGGAAATTCCATGGAGACAGAAAATGTACTAGTGGTAACCTGGGGTAGGGGTGAGAGAAAAGAGAGAATGGAGAATGGCTAAAGGAATCCTTTTAGGAGTGATTAAACTCTTCTGAAGCATTAATTTAGCAATGATTCACACAACTTTGTGTACATGCTGAGAATCACTGAATAAAACTTTAAAATGGAGAATTTTATGATATATTATTTATTATTTATAAAAGAATTTAGACAAACTTTGCAGTCAAAGAGATTAGTCCCCCCCCAAAGATGGCTGTCATTTCAGACACCAGTCATAAATCCAGGGGTCCCTAGGGCTCCCTCACAGATCAGCTGGTTATAAATTGGAGGAGTTTCCCATGATTATCTTCAGGTCTGATAACTCACTAGAATGACTCGCAGAACTGGGGAAAACTTTGTATTGATAATTATAGTTATATCATAATAAAGGAATGCAAATTATAACCAGCCAAAGGAAAAGAAGCAGTGTGCTGTCTGGGAGGTTTCCAAAGGCGAAGCTTCCATCACCATCAGGGACATGTTACCTTCCCAACTTCAAGGTGTTACAATACACGTACACTTTGGTGTCCAGCATTTTTGCTGGGGCTTCATTATGTAGACATGATTGATTGAATCATTGCTCACATGATTGAATGTAATCTCCAGTTGCTCCCCTTCCCTCCTCAGAAGTGAGGTTAATATCACAAAGTTCAAATCCTTAACTCTCTAATAACTTGTTTGATCTTTCTGGCATGACCAGGCATCACCCAAAGACATAGCCTATTTTCTGTCTTTTTGGAATTGCCTATTCTAGACATTTTGTATAAACAGAATCAAACAATATGTGGTTCTCCTCAGCATAAACTATCAGATGTGGTCCAAAGAACCCACCATGAAAAACAAAACCACTTTCATCACTTTGGAAATTCCCAGGCTTTAGAGAACTATCTCCCAAGACTCAAAACAAAATTCAGCTCTCTCTTTAGGTGAGCCAAATTCCTTAGTACACAAAATTATACTTCAATAAAGATGTTACTAAAGAAAAAACAAGAAAGAAAAGAAAAGAAAACCCTGAATGTTGAATCCAATCGATGATATGGCCTAGATACACACAAAATGAACATAGAAATTTAGAATCATGCTGGAAAATTCGGGCCAGATTTTTCAGAAGGGTAATATGAGTATATATCATTACTGTGATCAAAATATTGCCAAAGAAAAAAAGGAAATTTTAAATCACTGGAAATAAAAATGAATTTTTTATTCACATCTTCAACTAAGGACCGTGTCCCCAGATACTACCTGAGAAGAGGAATGAACAGATCATAGTCCCAGGTCTCCATAAAACTCCCTTTCACAGGGAATCTGTCTGTAACAATTGCATGGCCCTGAAGACACTGATTTTAATCTTTGTTTCTCCTCACAAATGAGCTGGGGGGGAGCATCCTGCAAACAGTACCTTAAAGTAGACTCTTCTCAAGGACAGAACTTCTGAAGACAAATTCGGGTTAGGAAATTAGGAGCCATATGAACTTCATACATGGTCAGGAGCCAAACGGAGCAGGACACCCAGGCCCAGTGGCATCAGGACCTCTCACCTCCCCCTGATTGGAGTTTACGGCTTCTTGAGTAGTACTATTTGCTTTCGCAAGTTAACATACAGAGGAAAACAGCTTTCTAGAAGAACACTATTTTTATGCAATGCCAAAACCTTGGTTGTATATGAAAAAAATTATCAGAATAAATGTTATAATAAAATTCAGACATTAATTAATTCTTTCACTTATCCAAAGTATGTACCTTGGAGCATCTACTGATCACTTATTCACATAATAGGGATTTATTGAGTGCTTATAAATATCAGACATCATTTGAGTCCTTGGTGGATGAAAATGAGAAGTGAACATGCCAAATAAGACAGTCCTCTGTACTCAGGGACCTTACGTCCTAAAGGGAACACAAGCACTAAGTATCCAAATACGCACGCACAGGAGAACATAGATATGCACAGAAGAAAGATGATTCATACAGTGACAAATACACGAAAATACAAGAGGGAATGATAGGGAGAGTGTCTTAGGAGGGGAATTCTAATTTCAATATGTTAGATGAGAGAAAGCTTTGCTAAGGCAGTGACATTTGGATGACATTTTGCATGGAAGACAGCCAGGCAAAATCTGGAGGAAGAGTTTCAAGCAAAGAAAACATCAAGTAGAGAGGTGAAAACATGCTGGGGATTTTGAGCCTCAGAAAGAGGGATGGAATGGAAAGAATAGGTCAATTTACAAGGTGCCTCCCAGGCCACGCGGATTGCATTTTAAGTGCCATAGGGCAGGATTATACAGTCACACTCTGCTTTCCTGAGACTTTAGTCTAGACATGGACACACACTGACCAACAGTCACAAAATCAAACATAGATTGAGAAAAGCTGCAGAGAAAAGCTCCAGTTCATCCTGGGTCTTTATAAGCAAGGAACCTGATTTAATGTAGAGGTGAAGAGGGCTCTTGGAGAAAGAAGCCTTCGTGGAGAAATTGGAAGGGAGCTGAGCTGTATTAGCATAACTAGTTATAGTAAATCTATTTTATATATATATATATACACACACACGTGCATACTCACACACACACACACACATTAGAATTCATAAAATTCACTCACTTTAATTAAGATAAAAAATGTTAGCCCTAATAAGACTTCTGATAAAAAAAATGACAAATTTTCCGTCAAACAGAATACATCTCCTCAGACATGAAAATTTTATTCTCTTTGCAATGACAGATTGATTCACCATACAGGACTTCATAATATTTGAAATTAAGAACACAGCATTAAAGTTCACGAACTGATTACCGTAATTACAGTTCATTTGATCTTGATTGCTTTTGTAGGGACTCCTGATTAAATCTGTCTGCCTTGTAATTCCTAAGGCTTGTTTCTTGCAAAGCTAAGAATTTCTTGGGATAATAATTCAATGTTTTCCTTTCAGCTTTTCCCCTCCTCCTATGCCATCTTGTGATAGTTGTTTTAATACTAAATACATTTTTAAAAACAGTGTTGTAATCGTTCTTTCATGATTTGCAAAGATTTTCAGGGACCTGGAATAACCTGGAGAAGGCAAATGGGATTAATTCTATTTTATAGATAAGGAGATGAGGACCACCAAGGCCAGGTGAACTATTGTGACCCTCATAATCAGTAAGTGGCAAGGCTGGGGCTGGGGACTGGGCATAGATCTTCTTGCTGTTATTTTCTCTTCTTCAAGTTGCCACCTAGCTCCAGGACACTGCTGGACTCACACAGGGCGCCATCGAGGCATTCTCATTCACCCACAAGGAGATACATGTGGTAGTCACTTTGCTCCTTTACTAAAGAATAGCAGAAAGGGCAGAATAAAGCAAAAGGGCAGAGAACAAGAACTCATTTAAAAGCAAAGATCTTTTGATCCAAATCTCCCTGCCAACCTTCTGAATCTTCAGCTTTACCTTAAAATTGGGATCTTGAAGCCAACTAATAAGATAGTGACTGCTCCCTGAGGCCTGGGAAGAGGCTGGAAGGTAGAGGAAATTTGTCCCTCTGCAAATATTTACCACCAAAGAAGATTGCTATAGGGCAGCCCCAACTTAGCCAAGAGTGGATGGCTTAACAGGACCCCAAGGATGCCAAGGTGGGGCATCAGTTGGTGGGTGCTATTTGATCATGAGGAGTGAAAGAGGCTGAGAATGTAGGAACGAGACCAGAAAAGACAATAGTGAGCACGAGGTGACTGCCAGAAACCCACCTCCTCAAAAAGCAGCAGTCTCATAAGAAGACACTTCCCTTTCAGACAAGACCACAACAGCTCAGTTGCTGATGGAGAGCTGACCTGGTGTGGGGGCATGCACAGTGAAGGGCTGTCTCAAAGATAAAGTGAGGGCTGAGGAGTTATCTACCAAGGAACAAGGCCACCTCCTCTCAAAACAGGTGTGGGACAAAGGGAGAAAATAAGAGAGCCAAAGGCATTGTTATGGGATGAGTTGTGTCCCCATCAACAACAAAATTCACTTGTTGAAGTTCTAAACTCAACTGCCTCATAAGGTGACTGTATTTAGAGACAAGTCACCTAAAAAGGCAATTACATTGAAATGAGGTGATTCGGGTGGGTCTTAATCCAATGTGGCTGGTATCCTTATGAAAAGAGGCAATTTAGGACACTGGGGTACAACTGGAAGACGCTGTGAAGATATAGGGAGAAGTAGCCCATCTACAAGCCAAGTAGGGAGGCCTCTGTGAAAACCAGTGGAACTGACCCTTTCCTCATGGACTGCCAGCCTCCAGGACTGTGAAAAAACGAACCTGTTGTTGAAACCACCCAGGCTATGGGACTGGGTTAAGGCTGTCCTAGCCAACTAATACCAGTATGGCAATGTTTTTCTAAGCCCATATTGCTCTGCGGGAGGGAGAATGTTTTTATAACATGCACCCAGCCCCAAGGGGGTTGACTAGAAAAGTGAGAGTGGTCAGGTCTGATGGGGGGATTCAGCAGACTCATCTGTGGGGAGATAAAAAAGGGAGTTTCTGGGAATTCAGGAAGGAGATGTGCTTTGCCTGTTGTGTTCCTATAAATTGCCCAATGAGCAGTACGAACAGCCTCCCATGGAAGAATGCCTTTCTCTCCTCTTTCAAAACACAACACACAAAGGGCCAACCCACATTCTTCAGAGTGAACAATCTTGTTGAGTTTTATGGAATAAAAAAAAAAAAAAAAGTCAGGTTATTCAAGTCTTTCCAAAACACCTTGGCACAGACACAGGGAAAAATCTAGAAGAAGGAAATCAAGATTTTCAGGGTGAGTCTTTTCCAGAGTCTTGCTTTTGCCATTCTGCTATTTCCTTGTCTTTTTTTCTTTCTTTCCTTTCTTTTTTTGTTTTCTTCATTCAGAATCCTAGCCACCCTGGATTGGCAATTCTCAACTTGCCTTGGTTATGGTACAGGCTTTAAAAAGGCCTAGGAAAGCACTCAGAGGAGACATGGTCAATGAGAAATGAAAATAGAGAATGAGTTACTCGAGCTCTGGAGGAACCCAGGCTGCAGGGCGTGTTGGGGCAACACTGCAGATCTGGCGCTCCTTGCACGTTTCCTGGTAGACATCCTGAACTGAGCACACAGGCAGGCAGAGGCAGCCGGGAGCTTTCCCTCTGCGGAGGTGGGAGCCCTTCCTCTGCCCTTGACCAGCTGATCGTAATCATTCTGCATCAGAGGAATCAGCAAGGCCATCATTTGGAGATTTAATTATCTCTTCTTTACTCAAATCTCATAATGAATGATTCCAGGAGGTTATTAATTTTTCATTCCAGAATGAGCCCATGAAGGCTACCTAGTAGGAGGTTCTGCTTCCTTTGAAAATTCCATTCATGCCTTGGTTCTGCACTGTGAATGGACTGTACATGCTCCCGATTAAGGCGCTGAATCACACTGGCCCTTACTGACAAGGGTTTAAGGCAAGGTCACACTTGCATATACCAAAAACATCTGTTAACTTCAGTCTTGCTAAACCCATGCTACCTTCACATTGTAATATCCAACATTTCCAGGCAGATACAGGAGACCTCATACAGTATCTAACACTTCTCAATGTGTTTTCACTGCTGAATTTCTCCTGCCTCTGACTTAGTTCGAGATAAATCCTCTCACTTGGACAATGACATTAGCCTTCTTCTTTCCCTCTCGGCCCCTCCTTGTATACCCAACCATACCAAAGACATGAAGTTGCTGGGACATACCACATCAGCATACTTCTGTGCTTTGCAAATTTTTTTTCTCTTGGCTAGAACTGCCCTCCTAAACTTGTCCCACCTGGCTAATTTGACTCCTTTAAGTAACAAGGAGCACGAACCCTGAGAAAGCTTTCCACCTTTATACAGACTTCTCATCACTGCCTCCTCTGGACTAGACCATTTCTTATGTAGAATGATTCAAACGGATTTGAACACCTCTTGAAATATATTACTCAATAACCAGGCAATATAAGCATATTTGGCATACACCAAATTGTGGTTATACTGACATTTTTCAATTTTTTAAAATAAATTATAGCACTGGACTGCCTCTGGCATAGTGCCTAATCAGGTTGCATTGCCACCTAGATCATGTAGGGGACCCTTTGCTCTGTGACCTGTTCTCCAGGCAGATGTATATATGATAAACATATCTTAAAGTGCATTTATTAAAAAAAATACATGGTTGCCTCTGCCAACATGGGATATAGCATTCAGTAGTTTCAGAGGCAGACTCATCTAAACATCTACCCACACATGAATTACACTGTTGAGGCCCCAGGAAAATTCTTTTCAACATCTCTTGTCCTATGTCCTTGACAAAAATGACTGCAAATGCTGGGACAGTTTTTGAGTTACATTGTTCTTGAAGCTGGAGATGACTGCTTCAGAGTATGGAGAAGATTTGACAGGCACAAAAGCTTAGGTAAGAGGACAGACAAAACAATTAATTTGTCTCATCTGCTTTCTCAGGTACAAATGCAACGGGCTGTGGCATGTGAGTCATTTCCCAACAATGCTGAGTATTCAATTTCTTGCTTCTCTTTGGTTTCGGTTCTTCATGCTAAAGGTTTTTACAGATTAATGTAATATCCGCAATAGCTGTTTATGTTGACAGAGCAAGATTCTGCAAAATAAAACAGTCACTTATGCAAACATCGCTAACACACCAAAACAAACACCTAGATAAATTAAGTCAAAAGTTTCATTGTTTGATATTTTGTCAACTTTATATGTAATAAAGGCATATTGTACACCAATTTTGCCATAATGAAGGTATGTTTGTCCAATTTGTTGCTGTAACATAGAACTTCTACATAATTAGATATATGGGTGATAGGACTCCATGTATCCTCTTATGTAAATGTTCAGGCCAAGCCTGCCTACACCTGAGACCCTGAGATTAGCCACATGAATGTCAGGATCCAGAAATATCGGGATTCTCAAGTATGAACCAGCTCCTTACCATTGCCTGGCGGAAATGAGTTAACAAATTACAATGTAGTTGACTGTGATTAGCTATAGAAGTTCTCTGATATGCTATGAAAGATGACTAAGGCTTCCGGATTAACGCATACCATTTGAAAAGCATGGTGCATGAGCACTTATGCGGTTATACCAATAGATGCGATTTCTTCCCGACTAGTTGGTTGTAACAGTGTGCACACATACAGCCCAGCTCCGAATGTGCTTTCTGAGTGTTCAGTTCTTTCCGCCTGTCTGTGTGGGGCTCTGCTCTTCCTGGTTATTTTGCAGTTACACATGTGCATAGCTGACTCGACTCCTGGAAAACAGGGACCAGGCCATAGTCTTCTCAGACACGCAGGACTCTCTGTGTGTGTCTTGTGTTTAGTCAAACTTCTTGCTATGTTTCCTTCCTGATGGAATAGTGGAGATGAAAATGGTTTTGTTAGATGAAAATACTTAATCTTTGATAGGAAACAACAGCTAAGCAGTGATCTTCTGCAATGTAAACCTTTCCCATTTTGTTTTAAATTTTAGGGTTGGTGTTTCACAAATGCATATGAAAGAAATAATGAACACCTTAGGAGCCACTCACCACTCTGGACGTGCGGTATCACACTAGGGACAGCTATTTCCTACTTTTAACTTGACTTTTTAAATCACATCAAGGTCTCGTTTTCATAGCATTTTATCATCTCTATTCTTTAGTCATCAGTCACTTATTTAGCATTAACTAAAGGCTCCAACTTATCTTATATATTGGTTTAGCTCTTTATAGCTTTTCTTCATCAATGGACTCTATGAAAGAAGAAACTAAAACCTACATCTTCACTGTCCGAAAGCAGCAGGCGTTAAACACACCTGTGCTGGACGGACGACCGTGTGATGCGGAGCCAGCATCCCAACAAGCGATGGTTTTCGTTCTTTTTTCTTCCCCCAAAGTTCACTTCTTTACTCAATACAAAGGTGGCACCTATTTGCTTTTAAAATAAGAATGACAACAACAAGAACAAAAAAGGTTGTTTGGAAAGGCTCTCAAATCAGCCTTTTCCTGATGGTGATTTATGGGCCGACATTCGCTTTCTCACCTGTTTCTCTCCTGAAGCACCATCGTTGTCACACAGACCGTGCACTGCAACTCGCTTCTGCCCCGGCTGCTGTAACAGCTGCCACGGTGATACTTCAAAGCCCAGCAAAATCTGGGTCCAGCAGCAACGCAACCAAGATTGGGATTATTTCACAGCCACATACCACGTGTTTGGGATAGAGCTTGTAGGCTATTAAATCTGACTTTCTGATCCCTGCTCACGGAGCATTTGAAGAACCATCAAAGGGACACTGACAGTATGACATGTATTACAGTAAGCCCTTGACAATGGCCGTTAATGCCTTATATGATGGGGAATGTGGTCCAAAGATAAAAATAGGCAGGCGGGCAGGAATCAGCCCTGTGGACTTAATTTCACACACGTACAGCCCCTGACATGCCTGTGATGAGATGAGGGAACGTCTTTGTTGGCAAACAAGTTGTAACTTTTTTCAAATGACAAATCCCTAATTAGTTTATAATGTGGCTTTGGCGCAACTAAGTAGATGAAGGAAAGAACAAATATCAGTTAATTCCAAAGGAGCCCTCTTGTTTAAAAAAGCTTACCCACGAGGAAGGCAAATATCAGATAGAAATGTGCACAGAAAAAGGATTCGCAGTTCTTTTGTTTTAAAATAGTTGGAGGAGCAGATAAGCAGGACAGTCTGAACATGGCTGCTGCTGTCAAGCCCTTCTCTGTCCTGCCTTCACAGCTCAAAAGAAAATCCTAAATTTGCGTAGTGCCTGTGCTTTGTCTGTAAAACCACATTGTATGTTTCTCACACAGCACTAAACCTCCAGCTGGTTATATGCTGTTTTCTCTGACATGAGAAAGCCCAACTTAGGATAGGGAGGAAGCACGTTATAAAAATAGCACAGTTAGATACAGCCCGTGGTTCTGGTGACCAGGCACAGCTAAGATGCAGAGAGGCCAAGATTGGAAACACCCCGCCACAAGCACACTACTACGTACCAGGCCAAAAAAAAAAAAAAAAAAAAAAAAAGGCAAATAAATAAAAGCCATACAATTTCTAGGCACTGCTGTCCTATTAGAAGTTTGTATATAGGCAGTGACTTATAAAGAAAAGACAGGATGTACTGGCCACAGATGTGAGGTGTGCATTAGACGCACTTCTCAGAATTCCATGTGAGAAGAGTTTGATCGGATGGGGGACAGAAGGGACCTAAGGAGACAGAAGGGTTGAGACTGAGGACACTGAGTCTTAGCCCATGTGCTCAGGTTACATCAAAGCCTTACGTGCATCCCGGCCTCTGTATTTCTGCACCAAAACTATGAAATCTTTGTTTTTCTTTGATACAGTAGCAGAAGAAAAAGCAGGTCTTAAAAAACATACTTATTTTAGTTGTTTCAATACTCACATGTTGAATAGAGTATATTTTCTTTTTTAATTCTAAGTATTTGCTGCACATCTCTTCATTAAGTCATAGCAAATTACATGCAGGCGGTACAGTGGCGTTGTAGGTGGATCTTTGTATTTGGGGGATGCCTGCTTTTACAAATATCTGAACTTCATACTGGCTGAGACTATCCCCATGTCTGACGGGAGAGGTGCGAGGAAATGTACGTGCAGCCTTATCTTGCGTGATAACTGTGTTACTTAATAACCGAGAGTGAGCTTGGGGCCATAATTAATAGCCATTCTTACAGATCTTTTAACTCTGCAATCTCCAAGGAAATTGCTTTCCATTAACATTTCCAGAAATAGCTTACTTTACATTATCAAAGTGCTGCAAGTGATAGTTTCCAAATTATTCCTAAGCTAATTATTAAAAAATGATTATTCGAAAAGCTTCTCTCACTTTAAATTGTACCCTTAAGTGCCTTGCCGTAAATATGAAGATAGAACCGTGGCCCACGGAAGCACCTCTGCTTATGATATAGTCAATTCCATTAAGCCAGTCTCCAGCGTCCTCTCAAATGTGTTTTCATTACAAGAGATGGTGCTAAACACCGTGGGAAATGAGATGCAAATAAGCAATATTAACTATGCCAGTTAAGACAAGCCAAACTCCTCTAATGAAGGGGATATAGCCACTATAAAGCTATGTTTGGGGGGTATTTTTAAGGTTAATTAGACTGCCTAATTATCCCAAACTGAGAGCATATTATTCTCTTGGAAAAGCAAGCATAATTAACTTTGAGAAGCTTCCACCACAAGCAAAAACAAATACACAGAAAAACTTCTATTGAAGTCTAACGAGTGGCTTGATATGCAAATAAGAGACAAAACAAAGAGAAATACAAACAACGATGGCTGTTAAGTGTAGCCATCCTGAGAGTTTGCAAACACACAGGTCCGATTCCAAATACATAGCCCATAATGTCTAACTTATATAAAATATGCTTCTCAAGCAGATGAAAAGAATATACTCCCGAGGGAAAATATATGTGTTAGTCATTTGTTGCTTTGGGCTGCCTGACAGTCATCCCTGGGTTTTCCTGCTGGGAAACGACCCATTGCACCTGACTTGCAATTCTTTCTCTCTCCTTGCCCAATCCGACTTCCCTCACTCTCTTGCAGGTAAGGTTCCCAAGAGAACCCTCCAATAAACCAACCACACACAAACGTTCATTTTAGAGTCTTAGGGATGAGTTCCTTTCCCAGGGAAGGCAAGAGATAGCATTGGTGCCAAGATGAGTCTAGAAAGCAGAATCTAAAGTAGGATTTCAGAGCTGGCTTCACTTGCCAGCTGGCTGACGGTCAAGACCACATCATGTGTAATCTGTGGGCTATGGAGACCAGCACTGGTAGTTGGGATAGAACTTACAGCTGCCTGTAGGCTGTACCAGATAACTGTTAAACTTTCATTGGTGGTGAACTGCACAGAGCACGGATGAAGGGAATTACTGGTGGTTGTGATATCACAGGTATCTGTGGATTTCAGAAGAAAAAGCAATTATTAAGACAATTAAATTTGAAGGTTGTTGAGCCTCTTGATGCATCAGAGAAAGATGAGGAAATGCTGACAGTGATTCAATTATTCATTTATGACAGATTATGGGAGCCAGAGGGCCCTCTTGGCAGCCTTATAGAGATGTTCATCTGCTGTAGCCAGAGGGCAGGGGAAGCTGAGGGTTGGGCCTCAAATTAACTATAATTAAATAACTTTCAGAGAAGACTGAAACCCAACCCCCAAAAGTCTGCCAAGCTACGGCCAGCATGCTGATTGGGAAGGAGTGAGACCCTGAGATTGGAACCTACTTCTTAAAAGTTAGGGCAACTTGCTTAGAAAAGGCAGTGGCGAATGACTGGAAAAGTTTTTTAGGGCAAATGTATTTGTGGAAGAGACATGTGAATGAACCTCAGAGTAAGATATTTATTTTGCAGGTTAATGCTCAGCAAGGACCACCTATCACAGAAGACACTGAACAACCAAATAGACAAAATGACTTGGCCAGTAGATGTCAGCCAACCTCGGTCACCAACCACCCCAATGCTGGCACAATGGCTACATGAAGACCGCAGCCAAAGCAGCAGAAATAGAGATTATGCGCAGGCTCAGCAGTGTCGGCTCCCATGCACCTGTGCTGTTCTAGCTACTGTTACCGCAAGACACTTAATCTGCTGGCTACAGAGACCAGGGCTGAGCTCACTGGATAGCACCACTACTCAGACACTAATTAGCCACTTTATGGCAAGATGATCACATTGGGGATTTTTCACCTTGCTAAGGGACAGCAAGTCATGTTCACCTAACCTAAGTGTGGGCTTCCCCTTTTAGACTGCAGGGTCTGGGCAGCATCAGTGTATAAGGGCTTACCAAGTGTTGGATCTACCAACACAGGATTCTTGCCAACATTTCATCAGCCCTAGGGCCCACTTCACAGCAAAGGAGGCAAGGCAGTTGACACATAACCACAGTATGTATCTATCTGATACCACACTAGAAAATGTTGGCATGAGAGTGCCATAGAATAACATTTTGAAGGCACAGAGGAGACATTGGCTTGGAAATAATATCAATACCTACAAACATGGGCACCACACTCCAAGACCTATTACATGCCCTAAACCCATTGTATGGCTCTGAATCCCAGTATGCAGAATGCATAAGTCTGAACACTGGAGAGTAGGACTAACTCTGCTCATCATCAGCCCCAGTTAGCTGCTGGTAGAGCTTCCCCTTCCATTTATACAAATGGAATCTCCTGGGTCTTAAAGTCCTGATTACCAAAGGGACAGAGGCCTGGGGATAGTCCTGCTAACCTGTAAAACTCTGGCTGTTGCCCTCTCATTTCAACTTCCTGTGCCAAAAGACCAGATGGCACAGGAAGTTTACCCTGCTGGAAGGAGTACTTGACCCTCATCTTTAGGAGGATATACACACACATAGTTACACACACTGGTGGTAGGCGAGTGTTCTGGGGACTTATGCTTATGTAGAGCTTTTTTAATCTTCCCCTGAAGAAGCATTTAGGACCTGAGAAGGACACAGTGACCACAGACCCCTTAGGGATAAGAGTCTGGGTCACCCTGCAGGTAAGCCATGCCAGAACAGATGCCGGCAGCAAGTGACAGGGTCATAGCAGATCATGTGGGAAGGAAATGAGCATCAATTGAGGCCTCAAGATCAATGGCAGCAGTGGGGCTGCGATTTGCCCCACTAAATTTCCCCACGGAAATGAGATTAACTGGAATCCTAGAGGGGCTATTCCCAAGTGGGTGAACCTACAGAGCACAAATGATCCCAGCAGTGCAAGGGGCAGACTGCAGTCAATACCTGAATTCCCTTCACTAAAACAGAGTTCCTCTGTCCTCCTGCAGCTGAGATATATTTCCTGATCACAGTCCAGGCATGAATTCTCAGGGAATTGCTCTCTGCCAATCTGAGCTTGCTCATCTAAAATTATGCTCTGTCACGTTAGCCTTCCCCAACAACTAGGCAATCTGGGGGTACAAAGGCTACAAAGACCTACATCTGAAAGTTCATTCCAGCTTCAGAACTGCCATTACCCCATAGGACCATGTGAACTGAGGACCTGTTTCTGATATTTACATGCTCTGGTTAATGTGGTATTAGGCAAAGCAAAGGCCGCCTGTCTTTTATACTTTTAACGTTACAAAAGTTTTTAGTTATACGAAAATCAAAAAATGTAAAATCCACATGGACAGCAACACATAAAACCCTGCCAGCAACACTGTTAAGTCGAGCAAGTTGAAACTTGCACAGGTGAATCAGAAAAGATGCTGTCAGAAAGTGAAATAACGGACCATCAAACAGTCTGTCTCAACCCACACGTGGGCTACCTAAGATAAATTTGTTTTTCCTTTGTCTTCAACCAAAGAACCTGCCGTGGCGTTTGTACATTTCAGTGGGCTTTCATGTTCTATGAAAATATATCTATTATGTCAAGTAAATATAAAACAAGAACAACGTCTCTTCCTGGAAGGATGTTGTGTAGAGACCTGACTGTCATCAATCTGTATCCAAGCAAGTCTTCTGCAACTGAAGGAAGAAGAAAGAAAAGGAGGAAGAAGAAGAGGGAGAGAACTAAGAAAAGAAAGAGGAAAGAGAGCAGGGCTGGGATAAAAGGAGTATTTCCCGATTCTAAGTTTAGCAGCAGACAAAAAAGCTCCTTAAAGATGACTTCTTCTCATTTGCTACTAACTTACCCCATTGAACAACCTGACTTGGAATTGCCAACAGCCCTTGGCTCCTTAATAATTTGCTCAGAATTGGTAAATATTGAAATGATTGTCTCTGCCCAAGAGCTTCTTCATCATCAACCTGTAAAGGAGAGAACTGTGTGGCCCCAGCTCAGGCCCATGGGACCTGACCCATTACTTGCTGGCTGGTCAAGCAGTCCTGCTCTCTAACTGCAAACGCAACCTTGTCTCGGGGTCCCAGGATGTTTGTAGTAACTGGAATGTTAATGTGACTCAGCAAGCCTAGAACAGGATTTGAGAGAAAACTGTAAGGATGTGGAGGTAAATACTGAGACTCAGTTTCCCCATCTGAAGGAAGAGTTGGTTTCCTGATCCCTTCCGGAATGACTTCACCACGTTTCTATGGCCACCACAGAGAGAAGATGACACTGGGTTCCTTTCTCCAGCCAGGGGCAGAAGCACTGATCCTCTCAGCTCTCCATGTGAATCCGCAGAACGCCATTCACAGCATCTTTGTCATCTCTCCCCTAGCCTGGAAATGTGACAAGTTTCCAGGACTCACACACAATCCCTTCCCTTTCCTCAGCAGAATGCTGTTTTCAACCCATGAGAATTTTCTCCTTCAAGAAGAGCAACTCGTCCTCTGCTTCCTCTGTTTTTTAAAGACTAGGTTCCTGCCCCTAATCGTTCACCCCAGTGAACTAGCAACAACATCAGAAATTGAAATAATTGAAGTGACCATTTCTACTACCAGAGGTCAGAAGCTGCTCAAGGCCAAATGTTACCGGGGCATTTGAGGCCGAGAAAAAGCAATTTACTTCTCATAACATTTTATCAGGGAGTCAAGAGGAGTCACCTCATTAAAGCGAGTCACCTCTTAGACTTTTCCTCAACAAGCCGATCTCCTCAGTGAAGAAAAGTCCTCATGTTAAGTGCACGCAGCCTTGCTTAGTAGCCGTGGCTCCTAAACATTAGCCTTCATTAAAACACAGTGTCTGACCCCCAATTCACGAGTTTCTGACCCAGTGATTTGGGGCAAAGCCTAAGGATATGCGTTTCTGACATGCTGCCAAGGAGTGCTGACTTCTGGCTCAGGGCTCCCTGCTCTGTGCCTCCACTTTGGACCACACTGAGTCCCCACTACAGGTGTAGGTGCAGTGAGTTGCCCCAACCCAATGGCTCTTCATCAAGGCTGCTTGGAATGGGAGTTTAGAAGAAGAGGATATTTGGTTTATATTCATGATCAGATGTCATCTGTTAGAGATTTTGATTTAAATAGATCATGGAGGCCAAATTAATAGGAGCAGAAATAAATGAGTGTGGGGAAGAAAATTGTGACCCTGTGATACTGTCTTTCTGGTCTCATCCCTGACCCACACCAAACAAGTGAGGCAGTTTCAAAGGAGATGATGACAATGAAGAAAACCTTCAATTAGCACATCTGCAAGCAGAGATTGTCTCTGAATATTTCTTCAGTTCAATAATCTTATCAGCCAGGCTCCGGAAGCCTACTCAGGGAAAAAGCTTGTCATTGTTTTTATCCACCCTGAAAACTTAATGCCGGTTCAGATGAGAATTCAATTGATTTGCAAACAGTGTTTACCTCTTTTCCTTGTCATCACACAGACAGCCAATTAATGACATGAAACATTAATTAATGGGCAAGCTTGTGCACTGGCTGCCAAACAGAAGTCTAAACCTGGAGTTACGTGCTTTCTTCCTAGAGGGGAAAATAAAATAACCTCAAGTAATTAAAGGTTCAGAGACAACTTCTGTCCTGGGCACCAAGTCCATCCAAGTGAGGATGGGAAAGGTCAAAAAGCCAAGTGTGGAGACTTAAGCCACAGCCAGATTTTTGCCACCCAGTGGCACCAGTTAGTGAATCATATGAGCCAGCCAGCAGCTCACCTTCCCAGGGAAAAGGGAGTCATTACCTTGGCCCAAGTGTGCCCTCCCTCCCAGGGGAACAGCGGCAGGACAGAACTGGCTCACCATTCCTGCACCTTCCAGCTCTTATTATCACATCCTACTCCCCTGAAAACTCTTAATCTAAAGCCATCTTTCCTCAGGTGACAATGCAGAGGTTACTCATCTTTCAAAAAAAAAAAAAAAACCTGACATCAAAAGTCAAATTCAATCATTTTAAAAATGCAAAATACATAGTTTAACTAAGGTTGGGAGAAGGGTGTAATCTCCCTGCACCATCCTAGGCCACTGCTACTAGTTTACTCTGAACAGCATTTCACAGTTCACTGCATGCTCTATTCTATTAAATAATCCGAATGGCCTAGAGAAGTGAGCTTTATTGTTCTTTTTTCTCAGATGAGGAAACTGAGCCTAAGAGAGCTAAATGACCTGCTTGAAATTTTTTTGCTATTGAATGGAGAGCTAGACATTCTGCATCTATCATTTTTACTTTTCATAGTACTTCCCAAGTACTATGGGGTGGCACCTGTGGCTCAAGGAGTAGGCACCAGCCCCATATGCTGGAGGTGGTGGGTTCAAACACAGCCCCCCCCCCAAAAAGTACTATGCATTTGTGGTCATTTAAGGTATAACATACCTACAGGATTTAGCAATTCAACAAACAATGGGGCATTTGGAACCATCTGGTAGGAAAAACTTACGATTATTCAAAATCACCAATGTCAAATCCATTCTTGATCTAATCTCTAGGCAATGAGGCTGAGTGCCAACATTAAATAAGATAGCTCCCTACCAGGGTGCATGACTCAGATTTGATCCATTTGGCAAATGTTAACCAAGCTCTTTGTCTATGTCTGGCCCTGTGCTTAGCACTAAGGATGTAAGAGGGGAAAAAAAATAACGTTTGCCTTCAGCAAGCTGAAGACTAGAGAGGGAAACCTGTGTCAATCAAATTGTCACACAGCTTACAGCATTGATACACAGGAGGGGTAATTTCAACCATGAGCACCTATAACACAAGTATTTTTCTTTCTTGGATTGGCCAAGAAAATATTCTTAAGTAAGTATCTTTCAAGCTAAGAACATGCAAAAGCAAAATAAACTGGGAAAAGATGGAAAAGAACAATGTTCTAGGTAGTGAAAATAGACGTGCAAAGATCCAGTGGCAGAAACCCAGAAAGAAAGTGGTAGGAGGAAAGGTACAGAAGGTTGTGGCCAGCTCTATGCACCACAATCTTCTGAACAAGGAGAAATTAATGAAAATTTCAAGCAGAGGTCTAAGGGGGGAGATGTATTCATCAGTACTTTGTTGTATGACAAACAACCTGTACTTAAAACGTATCATGTGGTTAACCAACACAAATTTCCTATATCTTCTTTCCCAGAAACAATTTTTCAATAAAATTTTTTTTTTATTTATTGGGAGGGCTATATAATTTTAAGACGTGTCGGAAGTAATTCCAGTTGAGGCATTGAAGAAAATTTTACGAAGGAGGTGACATTTGAGTTGAACTATCAAGGCCAGTAGATGTTAAGATAAAGAAAAAGCATTTTGAGGTTCAGGAAAGTGCTCAAACAAATAAACCAAGAGAATAGCATGGAGTTAGGAAATGCCACATTGGGCTTCAGGAATTGTAGGCTTGACTTCAATGAGAACTTTTGTGTGTTTTCTTTAATTTGTTTCTCTCAAAGAATAAATGAAGGCACATTTCACAGTAAGTTTGTTAATGCACCATGTTATCTTATTTAGCATGGGCAATTTTCCCAAGAAGGCAAATATCTATGAAGTTGCAATGTATTGCAGATGAAAGATAAAATTTGCTCCAAGTATAATTCAACAGAAGAATTATAATGGTGATTAAAAAGGCCATTGATTGCAATGCATGATAACATTTAAAGTAATTATCAGAAAGGTTACTGAGGCAGCAAAAGACGCTGCAAATCAGGAAAAGCCTAGTATTGGAAATGGCTTGGAACCGATAACTGTAGTACTGAGAACATAATGAAGAGGAAATGCATCCATTCAAATCAATAGGTAACAGTGTCTTTCTCATGCAGTTAACTGTTAAAGTTGCCATATTTAATTCTCCAGTGAAGTTCACCTTGCAGGTAGGTAGTGCTCATGATGAGACAAGCAGCCTGAGTTTCCAAACTTCCATGAGTGTCTGCTAGTATGAGAATACCCCAGAGATGTTAACATCACAGAGTAAGGGAGGACTTGGGAGCTTCTTCCAATACCCACTAAATGTATTGAATGAATGGGGAAACTAGCGGATCTAACCACACAGTACTGAAGGAGATAAAATTGTGTGTATTAGGCCCTGAGAGGAAGGAAGAGTTAAGATTATTAGTATAAAGGTAAAAGAATGGAAATAATTCAGTTTGTACAGTAACAACAACAAAAACCACCTGCTATTTATTCATTCTGTAAATTTTTGTTCAACACCTACCATGCAGCAAGGGACCCCAGAAGTAATAAAGCTCCTGCCCTCCGGAGAAAATTAAAAAGACATAAATCAACTTCTGTAGTGATAAATACTACACAGAAAAATAAAGCAGGAGTAGGACAATTTAATGGTCATGCTAGTTTAGATCAGGAAAAGTATCTCTTAAATTTGAATAATCTTTAATTTTATGATGCACTTCCACAGACTTGGTTGTTTCATTTAATCGTGACAGCCAAATGTAATTTCAATATTATTTATACTTTTATAGATAAGAAGACCTACAGAAGTTAGCAGAATCACCTAATGTGGATACTTTCAAATACTGTCTTATATAGTCCTCAGACAATGTTTTGGTTTGTTTTTTCTCTTAAAACTTCCTACGTTAGATTTGAAGTTATTCCTACCACAATGTGGTAACTTCAGATCCTTTCCATATCCTACTGCTTGGGAATTTCTCCATGATGGATCAGGATATCTTATAAATCTATGCCAGGGTGTCCACCCTGTGGCCTATGACCCACATGCAGATCATTTGAGGCCTGTTTTACTTATCTGTGATGTCAGATATCAAGAAAATTATGCACGAACCTCTTTTTTGCTCATCAGCTTTCATTAGTGTTTGTGTACTCAACACGTGGCCCAGGACAACGCTTCTTCTTCCAATGTACAGCAGAGAAGAAAATAGGTTGGACACATCTGACAATCTGCCTATCCATTCCCAGCTCGAGAAGGGTAGTGTAAGTTGGTGGATGGGACGTTAAGTAGAGAAGTGTTCGATGTTTGTAAATTACTTACAGTGTGATACTCAAACCATTTTCATATCTCCCTTTGTTGAAAACACTAGATACTCAATTTTTTAAAAATCAGGATAGATTCAAAATCTCCCCCAATGCTACATATTTTTACATTTACCTCAGCCTGATGTCTATAACACAATTGAGTTTTCTTTTTCCTGCTAACTTCTAAGTGTATTGATGCCTCTTTTCTAATCACCACTGTGGGTTCCTTGCATTTGCCTATTTCACTAAATAACTTCCCTATTCTGTCTCTCTTTAAGAACGGATGGGCCATGAGAGAGAGAAGGGAAAAAAGAGAGAGAAAGAGAGGGAAACAAAATAAAATAGTTCTAATACTCAAACAAATTAACACTCCAAAATTACAAAATACATTACATATACAAGATAGTATGTCTAACAGAAATGACTAATGAAATATGTACAAGTTCAAAGTAATATTAATGTTGCAAAATGACTTGGCAAAGAGTTTTAAATAAGTATTTTTAGTAGTATACAATCAAAGAGATAAATAAAGGGATAGCATCCACTGAAAACAACAGAAAATGTTAAACAAAGAGAGTCACATGTTTAAAATCACATTGAAGTAAATAGAAGTCATCAAAATAGAAAACATAGTAATTAAAGTAAAAACCAAATCTCTGTAGGAAAGATAATTGCTATCATAGATAAAATTCGTGATTAAGTAAGAGGCTGTTCTTTTGTTTGTAATTTGCAATTTTGAACAAAACTGCTTCTGAACATTGATGAACCTACAATAGGTAGAATTCAATAGAAATCTTTGTTTATTCTTCAGCACCTTCAAATTGATAAAAGACACCCTTATAGGGCAGTGGGAAACATACATGTAGCAAGATTCAAAGAGAAAACCCAAATCATCACTAGATATATCAAAAGTTGTCAGACCCCACTCTTCAACAAATAAGTACAATTTCAAACAATCATAGGGTTCCATGAGTTAAAAAAAAAAATTAACACAAATAAGGATTGGTGACAATAAGGCAACAGGAAGTCCCATGCTCTACCAATGAGCACAAATTGATATATTTTAATTAAGGAGCATTTCACAACATCTAGAAAAGTTAAAGGTGCAAATAGCCTTCAACCTGACATTAATGTTGGAATGAAGGAAAGTAAGGAATGAGTTCATATGGGGATGTGATATTTTAACTGTATCTATAACATTTTATTACTTTAAAAAACCTGGAGAAAGGTGAGTAGATTAATGAAGCAGAACAGAGACCCCAGAAACCAGCACAAATAGAAGTGGTCCCTTGATTTAGCATATAGGACACCCTGCAGTGCCGTAGGGGAAGGGCCGGCTTTTCTGTGCATGGTCCTGGATACTGACACAGCCACGTGGACCAAAGTGAATCCTGACCTACCTTATACCAGACATAAAAAGCAGTTCCAGATAGATTATAGGTCTAATTATGAAAACAAAAGCACTACATTTTAAGAAAAAAAATATAGGAGGCTGTATTTATGACCACAGGGTATGCAAACATTTCTAAGTATCATACAAAAGCTCTAATCATAGGAGGGAAAGAAAGACAAATTGGACTAAAAAATTATGTGTAGAACAAAACTTTTGTAAGGAAGTGAAAAGCCAGACCAAAGTGGATAATGGAAATGCATACACTTACATCTATTGAAAATATGCATATACTGAAATGTATATATCCTACAAAAATCTCATGTCCAGAAAATAAAAAGAGTGCCAACAAAACAATTTTTTAAAAGCCAATCTCACCGGGGAAAAAATGGGAAAAGAACTTGAACAATCACTTCACAGAAGAAGATATCCAAGAGGCAAATACATATATAAAAGGGAGATCAGAGAAATATAAGTAAACTCACATACAGTATCACTTTCTACACATCAAAATACCTAATTAAAAAGACACTCTCCCAAGTGCTGGAAGTTCTGTGAGGAAGCAAGATCTTCCATGCACAGCTCAGAGGAGTGCAAATTAGTTCAACCATTCCACCAAACGCTTTAGCAGAGTCTGTTGGAGCAAAGCAATACCTTTGACACAGTAAGTCCATAATTGGGTGTCTACCCATCAGAAATGCAGAGACATGTTTTCTTAAAGACGTGGACCAGACCAGTGATAGCTGCTTTATTTGTAATAGCCAAAACCTGGAAATGACCCAAATGTGCACACACAGTAGAATGATGAACGGTGACCTGCTCATGGAGTACTGACAAGGAGCAGACCACTGCTGTGTACAGCAACCGATGAATCCCGCAAACATGGTGAGGAGCAAAGGAAGCCAGACAGAACATGGTATGTACTATACTATAATGCCAGTTATATAAAGTTTATAAGGAGGCAAAACTAACCTTTTGTGCCAGAACTTAAGCCACTGTGCTTCAAGGAAGCAGCTGGAAGGGGAGTGAGCCTGGGGAGGGATCCTCTGGTCCAGGTAAACATTCTTTGGTCTGTACACAGATTCCACGAGTAAGTTCACTTTCTGAAATTTTGTTGAGTAGATTACATATTGATAAAATTTTTTTTAATGCTTCAGGAAAACCAAGAAGTAAAATTGAAGAAACAAAAGAAGGAAGGCTGTATTCCCCAAGAGCTGAAAGCAGAGGGATCTTCTGCAGTGGCAGACCTCTCCATTCATGGAACTCCAGGCAGGCTCTATCCCTTGGAGTCCCCAGCAGACACAAAGAGCAGTCATTAAGCTCACCATGAGAACTGAAAGATGTTAAGCTCCATGTGTTCTTTGAGTAACACTTGATATTTTTATTTGATAAAGAAAAAAGCTATATGTTCAAAGCTTCTTTCGTGTTCTGTACTGACGGAGGCTGTGGCTCTTTCTATCAATACTGAAGCATGGCCTTGGTTTTGTCTTGCTTTCAAAGATGTTTTAAACTGCTCAGATAAAATAGAAAAGAGTACACGTTGAGTTGCTGAAGCCCTTCTTGGAATTCACCAAAGAAGTTGATTCTTGAATTCCCCTCCAAAAGCTAATTCTCGGCTACATAGCTTTGTCTGTGTGCTCGTTTAGGCAAAGCACTAAACCAGAAGTTCTCACCACCACCCCTTTGTTCTCTTTTAAAAGGGTACTGAAGCAATTTTCTAGAATGGTAGGTTTACTCTAAGCCAAATTTGAAAGTCACTGCTATAGATCAACCACAGTAAATGATAGATTCACACACTTACTTGCATGCTTCTTCAGCAAACCCATTCCACTAATGCCTCATGTACTGGGACAGTTAACAGGTAGCTTGATGTTGTAGAGTGAATGGGCTACAGCACAAAGGTCTGAAGCCAGGGAGGGACCTTGAGCTTTTAATGTCATTTCCAGTTCCATGGTCCTACCTCTCCTCACACCCCCGATACTCAGAGTACCTTCTTAAGCTGCTTCAAAGTATTCAGCACAAAGAAAAATAATCAGGGAAAGACCCCTCATCTAGTTCCCAAGAGGATAAAGACTTAGATAAGATGCGAGCCAGATGAGGCAATGAGGAATATTGTGGATTCTTTTCTTTCACAATGAAGAGAACATTAAAAAAATAAAGTTTCTCCACCAGCCTTTAGCTCCAAGATGGTGATCAGATCCCCATCAGTGTTACCGAAAGAGAACCAAACCAGTGTTTGGCCCTTTTAAAGGAGAGATAAATAAGAAAGCAGTAATATTAAGTGTTCCCCAAACATGACAAATGTGTTTTCCAGTGGACAGTCAAGCGTCAGTAAAGAATTTTCTCCTATTATGCTAGATAATTACAATGCCAGTGATGCACCTGGCAGACAGACACAGCGTTACCTTAGAGGACCTTTCTGTCACTCTCTGTAATACCCTTGACAAGTGAGCGTGCCATTGTTGAACGAAATTTGTTTCCCTATTAAACTAAGCCAAAAGTTCCTTCCCTGCAATTTTTGTCCTCGTTCTGAATTTTGCCTTTGGGAGGAGCATATTACAAGTTTAATCCCTCATTACTTTGACAGTTCTTCAAGGATTTAAAAACCACAAGCATATTACCTACCCTAAGCCTTTTTTGGTCAAAATTGGAATGTTATCACCTATTATTACATTGAATTCTCCAGCCATCATAATTTTTTTCAAAAACCAATTAAATGATGAAACATAACCTTTACTTTTGGATTATAAAATTGATATGTGGGTATTATAAAAATAATTTTAAAATCTAGACAAATATAAAGACTTTTAAAAAGCATTATTAATTCTATTACTTAAAAAATAACCATTGCTAATATTTTGTTGTATGTTTCTTTAAACTATCTTCTATGCATTGTAAATATAATCTGCATATTCAAAAATGGGTCCATGCTATACATACTATTTCAAACTTAGAAGAAGTTCACTTAACACATAATGAACATTTTTCCATACGAAAAGTGGCATATTGGATAGATTTCCAGTTCTAGAAAAAGATGACACAGACTCACTTTTCTCTAATCTAAATACAATACCTGGAAATTATTCAACAGGCCACAGTAAAAGGATTGTGAAACCTGGGGAAAAAAGAAAGCAGACTGGCTAGCGATCTCAGGAGTTGAGGAATGATGACGTGGTGAGTTTCCTGGTTGTTGTCTCACCTCCCAGGTCTTTCCAACTGGGCTCCGGAAAGCCTGCAACCTAGAACCATTAACAGGCATAGACAAAGACAGAAAAAGAAAAAAAAAATGAGGAAAGCCTGTGCTCTCTGGCTCGAGGACTGGGAAGCTTGGGAAGCCCAACTCCTGCTCCGCAAGCATCAGGTGGTCGGATCCACCTGCAGCAGAGCAGGAACTCCCAGGCCAAACCAATTCCCAAGCCACACCTAGGGCATAGGCAGGCAGCCCCCTCTGCTAACAGCAGTGGCAGCCATGAATCTCAGTGTCTTGCTGCTCTCCAGCCAGTGACCTAAGAGAGACAGCAGGCCCTGTAGCTCCCGCAGAAGGTAGAACAGAGATACGAGGAAACCCAGAAAAGGGTCTTCTGCCTTTGCAGACGTCACAAGCAGAAATTAGCAGAAACAATAGCTGCACCAGAAAAGCAAAGCAGACCAGAACAACAAGGTGTCTGAACACTAAAGCGTCATTGGAATTAAATCTTACAAAGTAGGCTAGAATCTACATGATAAACCTGAGCGAGGCAGCCGCTTCCTAACACAGAAGGTTTAAATAGGATCAAGAGTCTCCTAACATGATAACCAAACTGTTCAGGATAAAATAAAAATCATTTCCGTCAGGAACCAGGAAATGCACAATTTAAATTATAAAAGACAATGACTACTCGAAGATGAATCAGATTTTAGAATTATCTGCTAATTTTTTTTTTTTTTTTTTTTTTTTTT
>NW_003852424.1:7506126-7524344 GCF_000181295.1 Otolemur garnettii
TTTTTTTTTTTGCAGTTTTTGGCCAGGGCTGGGTTTGAACCCGCCACCTCTGGCATATGAGGCTGGTGCCCTACTCCTTTGAGCCACAGGCGCCACCCTCTGCTAAAAATTTTAAAACACCCACTATAAAAATGCTTCAACAATCTATTACAAACACTCCCAAAACAAAAAAGAAAAAGGGCAAATCTCAGAAAAGAATGGAAATGATAAAAAAGTAATCAAATGAAAATGATAGAACTAAAAATATCAAAAATTAAAACTTGCTGGATAGACTTAATAGTACAGTGAAGTTAACAAAGAATCAGTGAACTTGAATCAAAGAGATCAATGGAATTTATTTGATTTAAACAGAGAATAGACTGGGGGAAAAAATGAACAGAGCTTCAGGGATCTGTGGGACAATAAAAATAGATTGTAGAAGGAGAGAGAGGAGAATGTATACGAAATTGAAAAATATTTTTTTAAAAAGGCCTGAAAAAATTTCTCAAAGGGGGAAAATGCCATAACCTACAGGTTTAAGAAGCTAGGTAATCCTAAATAGGATAAATCTAAAGAAATTTATACAATAAACCTTCTGAAAACTAAAGACAAAGTATTAAAAACCGCTAGAGAAAAAAGACATGTTATACATAGTTTGATTCAAAAGACAGCAGACTTCTCATCTGAAATCAAGAAGATCAGAGGGAAGAGGTATAATTTTTTTTAGCTGATGAAAAGGAAACAGGGATATGCTCAGGTAAAGGAAATCTAAAAGAATTTATTGCTAGAACATTTATCATTAAAAATGGCTAACAGAAGCTCTCCATTGGAAAGATACTCATAATATAAGCAGGATAAATCTCTCATTTGACCCTACAATCCCACTACTAGGCATCTATCCAGAAGAAAAAAAATCATTTTAACATAAAGACACAAGAACTAGATTGTTTATTGCTGCTCAATTTACAATCACCAACACATGGAAACAACCCAGCCCATCAAGTCAGGAATGGATGAACAAATGGTGATATATGCATGCCGTGGAATAATATTCAGCCATAAAAAAGATGGTGACTTCACATCTTTTGTATTAACCTGGATGGAGTTGAAACACATTCCTCTCAGTAAAGTATCACAAGAATGGAAAAGCAATTATGCAGTGTACGCAATACTAATATGAAGCCAATAGATGATCTAGTTCTAGCTCCTATGCCCACATAGGAGAAAAACTCAAGACAATAGCTGCATCAGAAAAGCAAAATCTAGGGGGCAGGGGAGTGAAGGAAGGGCAAGAAGGAAGGGGGTGTTGGGGTACTCCCACCGAATGGGCACAATGTAGGCGTCTACCTAACAAATTCCAATACTATGATTTGTTCATTTGTAGTCTCGCATTAACTTTAAATAAAAAAGGAACAGAAGAACAACAGGATGGATAAAAATAAGCATAGTAGACTGTCATCTCGTCAGTTTCTTGGGTCATAGTTTATGTTCACATTGCTTATAACAAATGGGATGTGTGATCAACATATATTATATTTAAAAAATAGGAAGGTGAAAAGACCTAAATGGAAGTAAGTTTTCTACATTTGAAATAGTGAAGACATTCAGTCCAATAGCCTATACTAAGTAACACATATATATACTATAAGAGTACCCAGAACAATCTCTTAAAAAACTATACAAAGTGATGTGTTCAAAAATATTATAACTAAATCAAAATAAAACTCAAAAGCTGTTTTGAGTGGCCCACAGAAAGGCAAGAAAAAAGATCAGAGGCACAGGAAACAGAAAACAAACAATCAAATGATAGACTTACATCCTAACATACCTAGAATTACTTTAAATGAGGAGATGCTCTTCCAATTTCCAAAAGGAAGAAAGTGGATTCTGAAAATCACAGACTGATTAGCTTGGTGAAAATTCCAGCCAAAAACTCTATGATGAAATAATTATATGACAAGTTGACTCAACGGGAAGGAGAGTAAAAATTAGATACTATGTGGTAACAGAGCCTATTTTGTGAAATCTTATGGGCAGGGGTCAATCATTACTAACCACCTCTTGATGATAGAAAAACATATTTCAGTAATGGACTAATTCTCCAACTCATTAACTCCAAAGTGCCTTACATATTTATTAAACATGCATGTAGGTAAATTACTAGCTAATGGTTATAAATGTTTATAACACATAAACTTTTCACAGGCTTTCTTTTTTAAGCCTCATAGCAAAACTATACATAGGTATTATTATCTTCAAATGCAATGTGAAGAAATCAAGGCTGAGAGTGACTGCTACACTTTGCATGCTGCCAGAAAATGAGAGCGCTGAGACCCCAACTCAGGCCTTCTGACCACAAATGCCATCATTTTTCTATGTCATCCTGTACTTCCCTGAGTTCCAGGGAACGTGGTTATTATCAGCATTCCTCACAAGACTCACAAGACACGAGACATCGATGCATATAGAGTCTGTGATATTATAAACTTCAAGCTCACAGGTGTGAGTAAGCTGCAGTGAGAGAATAAAATCTTCCAATTTTGGAGAATTTTCTTAATATTCTAAGTTCAATGAAAGAGCTTTCACTAACTCTGAAAATGGGAATTTGAAAATTTAATATAAGCTTTATTGCACATTCATCCTTATACATGGAGAGAACTATGCCGGACATCTGTGGAAAAACAGAGTCCTTCCCCAAACAAGAAACGGGTGAATATGTGAGTTCTTTGTAACAGTGTCAGGCAGGGAGGCAGAGCCGCTCAGAGTGCTGTGGGATAAGGGGCTTATTAGAAGACTTGGACCTAAACAACTGTGGGAATCACCAAGGGAAATGGTCTGGAAGCAAGTGTTGGAAGGTCAGAGAAAAAGTCACTGACCAGGCTGCCTGAAGGCTTGGTGGGGTGGACAAGTCGGATGGGGAAGGGTGTGTCTGAGCCAGAGAAGGCTGGGAAAGGTCTAGGGAAGCCGCTGCCTCTGAGCACCCACAGCCCTGCGATCCACCACGGAGCATCTGGTGGTGAACCTGGGGTCACTCTTGGTGAGCAGCTTGGCAGTTAGGAAGAAAACCAACTTTACACCTGTGGAGGGCAGGGGTAAGCTGGAAGCTGCAGATCTCAGCATCAGTCTGGTCACACATTTCCCCAGGTAAAGATATTCGGAGAGTAACAGCAGCTTCTCTCCTCCCACCTTCCAAATTCCTCGTAGAACCCTGTCTTGTCCCGCTCTAACCTGGAACAAAGTAGAAAAGGAGATTCTGGGAAACGTAGGTCCCATCCCAGGATAACTATGTTGACACTAAAAATTCAGTGCACACAGTGAGGCCGGAGTTTGTGCTAGAGCATGGCGCAAATATCCCCCAGTAGGTGGAGGAAAAGGGGAGAGGCAGGGTCTTAGCTGCCAGCTCTGGGGGAAATCTCAGCCTCCCCATCTTCATTAAAATGCTCCATTGCCTCTCTCTTCATTAAAATGCTCTGCTCTAGAGGGGGTTATGCTGGCATTAAGGCAAATGGATAAAGAGGCTGAATCTTTATCAGCATGTGATCATGGGCAAGTGACTTAACTTCTGTAAGACACAATTTCCTCAGCTGCAAACCCAGCCCTGACCAAAAAAAAAAAAAAAAAGAATTATGAAGATGAGAAATTAGAAGCCAAAGCACCTCGTACACAACAGATACTCACAGAGGTTGCCCACCTTGTCTCCCTCCTTGCTCTCCTTCTTCAGCTACTCCCGCGCTCCTCTGGTCTCCGCTTATGACCTGCTAAATACATAGAATCTTACAAAATTCTCTAATTAAACACATCATGCCCTCTGAATTTACTTTTTAAATAATGTAAACTGTGTCTTCAAGACATTCCAACATTCATTTTCTAAAGTAGGATCTAAAATGTGTTAGGTCCTTAGAAGATCCCGTGGGCCACAGCATAGAAAGGGTGGCCATAAAGTTCATGTGCAATTTAAAATTGTGTGCCACGTAAAATTTTACTCAAACTTTATGGCCACCCTGTCTGTGAGTATAAAAGGGAAGGACATGAGTGTTCCATGCAGGTGTCTTTGTGGAGCAGTGATCTCCCCCGTTTCACTTTTACAGGACCCTTCTCTCATCACGGAGGGTCGTATTTTTACCCTGAGTCCTTGGGAGCTCTTCTTCATCTGGTCCTGAGCTATTCAAGATGTCTGGCAAAAAGCTTTCCCTGTGTAGGTGTGTATAATTAGGATCAGGTGGGCTGTCCTCTTTCTCCAACCCCTTTTCCATCTGTTTAGTTCCTTGCTTGTCATCTATCATGCCGGATAATTGATTCCAGACTGAAATAGTTTTACGTCTTGCCGACCACAGGCAGAAACTGAGAAACTTGCTCACACTGGTTTTATTTTTGCATGTCCACTTTTTCATTCCATTTTATATTAAAACCACTATTCTCCTTTGGGATAAATCAACTGAATCATAAAGAGGATTTTTTTTTTTTTTTTTAATGGGAATAGGGATCTTGGGACTGGGTCGGGCACATGACGGGAAATGTTCGCACATATGCAGCAGCCCAGTGGAAGGATATTGCCTCGCCCCATTCAGCCAAGCTGAAGAGAATTGATGAAGGGATTCCAACTGGCCAGATTTCTTCTGGAATCCATAAAAATTCAAAATGGGATTTTATGCATGAGCAGAGTACTCCATAAGTCGGAGCAAAAGCCTTTACGCCATATTTCTGCACATTAAGCTCATTTGTACATACCTACTCTGGAGCTCCGCAGGTGCCTTCTTGTGTGTCTCAGAGCAATTGTGCATCATGGATTTGTTGTGATGGAAGAAATAAGATGCATGAAGCGTTTGGAAATAGACGATGAGACTAAAGACGTCCCAAAGCCTTTATACCGTATTTCTCCACGTTCAGCTTATTTGTATACACGTACTCTGCCAACGTTGTAGAGGTTTCAGAGAATCACACAAAGCCAAGAATGTAAGAATATTTTAAAATAATAAATCACTACATAACTCTGAGGCATTTTTATTAGGCAAGATTGCTTAAATTATTTACCCATAATGTAAATTATTATTCATAAATCACTAGCATTTACTAGATGTGGAAAGTAAATCTATTAGCAGAAACATCAAAAATCATGTTTGAAAAATGACCTTTTTTGCATCTATCCGTATTAGACTAAAGTCAAATTGAATAAATCCAGTTTTTTCTCTCTAGGATAGTACAATCTAGACAAAATCCAATGGTGTTGACAAATACACAGTTAGGACAGGAAGTAGCTGTGGTTACTTAAATAGTGACGTATTTGCAGATTTGTTGCCATCTTAACACTAGATTCCAAACTAAAGCAACTTGCTAGAGAACTTCCCTCCTTCTCTGCCTCCAACCCCTGTCAATCCCTCGGTTCAAAGTTTAGATGAGGGAATTTCATAAAAATGGCCTGGTGATGAACAACTTGGCTTCTGGGCCCTGCCATATTATGCTGACTTTTTTTTTAAATTTCAGATTAATATAAGGGCACATATGATTAGGTTACAATGTTTGCATTTGTTAGGTAAAGTTCAAATTACAGTGTGCCCTTTACCCAGGAAACATGACATATGCCCGTACATTGTTCCTGCTGGGTAGGAACCCACTGACCCCCTCCCCTTAATCCCCCTCCTTGAATTTAATTGAGTTTTTTCTCATGTGACCACACTGTTGTTAACTTATAAGTTTCAAATTAGTATTGAGTCCATGTAATGCTTGTTTTTCATTTTTTGTTGTTTTTGTTTTTAATTTTCTTTTGATTTATTTTTATTTCAGAATATTAGGGGTACACAGGTTTTGTTTATATACTTTGTTTTTGTACAGATTGAATCAAAGTTATACATGTAAGTGTGCCCCTCACTCAGACAGTATGCACTGCACCCAACAGCTGTGAATTTACCCATCCTCTTCTCTTTTTTTATTTGTTAAATCATAGCTGTGTACATTAATGCAGTCATGGGGTACAATGTGCTGGTTTTATATACAATTTGAAATATTTTCATCAAACTGGTTAACATAGCCTTCATGGCATTTTCTTAGTCATTATGTTAAGACATTTATAGTCTACATTTAGTAAGTTTCACATGTACCCTTGTAAGATTAATGCTTGTGATACTTTGCTTAGGAGAGTGTTCTCCAAAGTCATCCAAGTTGTAACAAAGGATGAAAAATCTCCATCTTTTTTTACAGCTGAGTAATATTCCATGGTGTACACACACCACAGTTTATTCATCCACTCATGTGTTGAAGGATTGTTTTTATATCTTTGCAATTGTGGGTTGCTATAAACATTTGAGTTCAAATGTCCTTATGATAAAATGACTTTTTATGTTTTGGGTAGATACCTTGTAAGGGGATTGCAGGATGACATGGAATGTCTCCTCTTAGTTGTTTGAGGATTCTCCGTGCTTCTTTCCATAGAGGCTGTACTAGCTTGCAGTCCTACCAACAGAGTAGCAGTGCTCCCTTCTCTCCACACCCACGCCAGGATCTGTTGCTTTGGGCCATTCTCACTGGGGTTAGGTGATACCTCAAAGTGGTTTTGATTTGCAGTTTAACCAGAGCAAATCAACAAAAAAAAGAGCAAACGACCCCATTAAAATCTGGGCAACAGACAGGAACACATCTTTTCTCATGAGGACAGATGAATAGCAAAAAAACTCATGAAGAAACTCTTCTGCTGACATTTTTTTTTTCTGTGTGTGTGTGTGTGTTTTTTTTTATGCTGACTTTTTTTGTTGTTTTTTTTAGCAGTTTTTGGCCGGGGCCAGGTTTGAACCCACTACCTTTAGTATATGGGGCTGGCACCCTATTCCTTTGAGCCTCAGGCGCCACCCATGCTGACATTTTTTAAAAGAACCTGTAATTTATTTATCCAAGAACAGGATAAATATTAGCAACATAGAACCAAATTTAGGCTTCCATTGATTTTTATAGACCAAAAATTAGTTAATAAATGATTTCCCATGAAAACTTCTGTTATGTTTATATTTCATTTGCAAATTACATCAATGGAAATGTAGGGGGCCGTATTGCCTCCAAACTGTTGGCCAATTGCCCATTTCCTGATTTTTGCCTTACTCCATATTGGATATGGCTGGGAGTGGTTTTTAGAAGACTCTCAGAAGTCTTTGCTGATTAATAAGAAGGGTTCCATGTATGGGCAGAGTCCAACAGTTGAACTGGAAAATTAAGCATGTCTTGCTCCATACTCTGCACCAGTGTTGTCATTTAACAATTAGATCATGACACCTTTTACCTTAGTATTCTTTGCTGGTTCTGAGAAAAGGTTCAAGGCATTCAGCACAGCGTGCAAAGCTTTTTCAGACTTGGCTGTTATTGTGTCACCTATCCTATCTTTGCCCTATTCTGTCCCGTACACCCCAATCTGTAGCCTTGTTAAATTTGTTGCTATTACTTAAATACACAACTCTTTGCTTATGGCTGGAATGTTTTCCTACCACTTCATCACTTGGAAAATATCCTCTCAATTTTTAAGACTCTGGTTTAGATAGCCCTTGCAGGAGGTTAAAATAAGTGGCCCCACTTTAGCACTGTCTTCTCCCACTGTCTTCTGTACTTTTTGGTTATCTATTGCTGTTGCTTCCCTCTTACTTATTGGTCTGCTTCACTAGACTGGGGCATCCCTAAGACCAAGTCCTTCATTATTCATTATGGTATTGTTAAAGTTTGCTGTGTACCTGGCATACAGCAAACACTCAATACACACTTAATAAAGACTGAACTAATGGATGGAAACATGGATAAATGGATGATAGCAAAACTACGGTATCTATTTATAAGCTAGTATCTACCTGCCTCTCATAGTAAAGTGACTCTTATCTTATGATATACTGTGTAAAATGACTAAAATCCTTCCATTCCCAGTGCCTCTCTCACTTTCCCTTCACCTGAGGAATGTCTTGTTGGGAACTTTATCATTATTATTATTATTATTATTATTGGTGGAGACAGAGTCTCACTCTGTAGCCCCAGGTGAAGTGCTCTGGTGTCACGGTTCACAACAACCTCAAACTCTCAGGCTCAAGCAATCCTTTTGCCTCAGCCTCCTTAGTAGCTGGGACTCCAGGGTCCCGCCACAACGCTAGACTAGTTTTTCTATTTTGAGCACAGAGTCTGACTCTTACTCAGGCTGGTCTTGAACTCCTGAACTCCAGCAATCCACCTACCCTGACCTCCCAGAGTGCTGGGATTACAGGCATGAGCCACTGTGCCCAGCTATTGTTGGAAATCTTAATAAAAAGGTATAAAAATCTGAGATTCCAAAATAAAAATCTAAGTAAGTTGAAGCAGGAATCTCCTCAATAATAAAAATGCTGCTCCCGTGGTGTCATTGTCATAGGAATAAATACCCTGGCTGGCTTACATTTAAAATGTGTTGTATGCAGTTTTAAATATTGCTCTGCCTGCTACTCCTGCTCCTTTGTGCTTCTGATAAAGACAGAAAATGACTTCCACCCCGTAGCTACGCAGTTAGGACACCGATCACATACACCAAGGCTGGCAGGTTTGAACGCAGCCCCGGGCCTGCTAAAAATAACAATGACAACCACAAAAAATAAAATAGCCAGGCATTGTGGTGGGCACCTGTAGTCTCAGATACTTGGGAGGCTGAGGCAAGAGAATTGCTTAAGACCAAGAGTTTGAGGTTTCCATGAGCTGTGATGCCACAGCACTCTACCCAGGGTAACATAATGAGACTGTCTCAAAAAAAATGACTTCCACTGCTACTGAGTAGCTCTTCCTTGAAAAAGAAAGCTAGGCAGACTAGGAGGTTTCTATTCATCATTTTTCTTTGGCAGGAAACCCTGAATTCATGGGAAAATGTATTCAGCAGCTATCAACAATGCTCAAGCCATTTTAAAGTTTAGAGGACATTGACCATTCCCTTATTATCCAGAAGATGATCTCATTGGAGTTAATATTTGAGCACAGCTAAACCAATTTAAATCTTTATATTAAAAAAATGGAGTCAAAGACTATTAAGGCTAGAAGATACTTACACATTTTCATATAGTGTTTAATACAGTGCCTGAATTAACATTTCAATAGACCCTTGATGTCCTCCTCTAACAAACTGACCCTAATAAATTGGAAATTAATAGTAACTGGTTTATGGGATGATTTTGAGATTAAATGATATAATTTATATATAAACGTAGAATATTTTGGTCATTAGCAAGCATTTACTAAAACAGGGGGTTTACCTTTATATATATGCAAGGAATTTGGGGTACTGAGAAATCATGTGAATTACTCAAGTTTATGATGGAATTCATCTTAAGTTGTCCATGGTTATCTTCAACATAAACTGTGCTTGCTTGTAAGCCTACAAATTTTAAAATCCAAACAAAGTGAAATGAGCAACAGCAAGCACAATAAAAAAGTATGCTGTTAATATTAAAACTGAGGACGGATGAATGGAAAGTCACTTGCAGGCTCTCTTAGAATCGGCTTAGCAGCAAAGCCTTATCCAACATAAAGAAAGTATCAAACAGAAAAAGCAATATTAGAAATTGCTTTCTAAATGCCCACTTTGCCTGAAGTTGATAACAATTCTTCTATCCAGTTAAAGAAGAAAAGGGTGGAGGGAAGGCAAAGCTGAAATTTTAGAGTACAGGTTTGTAAATACAAGTTAGTAAAACCTTAAATGGGGTTATTGTTGAGTTCTGATATCCTGTTTTCCTCTGACCTTGGTTCAACCAGTTAATACCCACTCTGGCTTCCTCACAAGTACATACTTATTGCAAGAATCTCTACTTTTTCAGTCCAGAGTCCTCACAGGTCAGCAAATTTGGAGCCTTAATGGTTTTCTTATAAGCTTTCCCACACTCTTCGCCTTGGCTCAAACCTCAATATAGTATCATTTATCATAAGTTAACTATTTGACCTTCAAATTTAAAGCAGGACCTGGCATTGCAGCCCAACTACAATGGCAAAGAGAGCCTTGCTTTTCTCTTAAAAAGGCTCATTTTCATTGCTGCTTAAATTTCTTTCTAAGCAAAGACAGAAATTGGTTTTAATTTTATTGGCATTAAATGTCTTCTCCAGAACAAGGGATAGATTGGGTAAATTGCCCTAGTTATATTCTATCCATTTAATATTTCTGCACTTTAAAAAAGAAGCTGGCCCATTTTCCAAATGCCAGATCAGGAAAACTCCAGATATAGAGATCTTATACCAGCATTAACACAACCTTAGTAATGTGATCTTCTGGGAGTGGGGGGGATCTAGGGATGAATGAGGTGGCCGGGTAATGCTGGAGCAGGGTCTACATCACACCAGCCCATCACAAGGAGGGCTCGGACGACACTAGAGCCCTAGCTGAAGATGGCGCCAGTGAGGACAACCCAGGCACCAGGAGGGAACAAGAGTTACTTTTTGCTGAGCACAACCAATGCCCAGGGCTGGAGATTCTGACTGAGCATAAATGTCCCACATATAGTGGCAGGAATGGGTCATAACTTCAAAAGCCTTTATTCTCGCAGCTCAAAGTAGGGAGGACATATGCTGAATAACCCTTCCCATAGACAGCCTTAGTCCTCCTGTATGTACCTTCATTGGCTGAGAAAGGCTCTGAAAGAACAGAAACAGTCCCAGAAATTATTTCCCCCTGAGTTGATGTGGAAATCCAATCAGCTGGTGTTATGCTGAGTCTCAGAGTACCTGACACAAGGCAGCTACTTAACTGTTGGTTCTCTCCTTTGCAAAACGCCATTGTGCATCTTCTGTTATTTTAACATCAGATAAAGTCCAATCAGTAAAATTGCTGGGATGCTCCTTAGAATAAAATTAGTACATGGAAAACTCAAAAAATGATGCTGCATTTTAGACATTTTAACTCTGACTACACCTCCTTTCAAAGAAATCACTTTCATATATCCACCTTCAGTGGTGCTGACCATGCGTGACCTAGACGTCAGTATCATTTTCTCTCTTCCCATCATACTGCTAAATTCACCAGGACACACACACACCCAGAATAAATTAAGCTAAATAGAGAAGTCACAATTTAACTGAATTAAGATAAAAGGAAACGTGATAATGCTAACCTAATTTACATACTGTTCTGTATGGCATTCAGACGAATGGGAAAACAATGGATGTAACAGGAAGATTATATCAAGGATTAAATTTCAAATGGACCATTTGATATTCTGTCTGTGCCAAGAGCCAGTCATGTTGCATTAGATCAAATCCTGATTCCATTTCATTGCTGAGTATCCATCGTTGCATCCTCACCTTTGCCTCTTCATTACAGGGATGTAATCACAGGATGAGCCCCCGAGACTGGGTTGCTTAACAGCCCATGTGTGCATATTTCACTATTTGCCATTGTTACATGACACTGGTTAATAAGCAGATAATGGGATATGCAAATCTCAGGTAGGTGATGAGGAAGGGAAAGCATGCCTTTCACCTTGGCTTAGACACTAGTCAACTTCTTTGTAACTATTGAAGCCTCTTGGTGTTGTTGAATTATAGAATGCTCTGTTCAGGCAAGAAGCAATGCCCCCTTTCCTTTGGGAAATATAGGTAATGAAATAATTTTCTTGCAAATTTACAGGACTTGGAGTGGGGGCAACTCAGAAAGTTCTTTGGACAGGAGAATATATTTTTTTAAATGGGTACATTAAGCTATAAAATAAAATAAGCCCCATGTTGTAAAATGTTTTCAGCTATCCCCAGAAGAATTTATAAAATACGATGCCAAAGCTTGAACCAACTTGGAGATGCTCACAAAAGGTCAGATGGATGCTAAAACTCACCAGACAAAGAAACGATGGTGATTTAGCCCTGGTACCAAAGAAAATAAAAAGGTGGTTTAGAATTATTTTTAAAACTCAAGAGTTACTTGAGTTTCTGTATTAGTCTTCACTGGAGCAATGTTCCACTGATACAGCATTAAAATGAAATAACCCACCAAATCACCATTCAGAAGCAGAGGAGAGAGCACCAGGTTTGTAGAAAAAACTTCAGAGTTTGATATCTATAACCTGATAGGGTGTGGCACTGTGCCCCAGTTTCCTTACTTACAAGTGGAGAGAGTAAGCACAGCCTTTTCATAGGATCACAATTTGGAATAATTATGGAAGTTGTGTGTTTACTTGCCTCACTGGGCCCCAGAGGTCCCCTCTCAATTCTTCTCCAGCTTCCTTTCTACCCTGAGAGGCCCACCTGGAGAGATGTCCCATCCAACAAGGCCCCATACCTGGTGACTTCAAGCTGAATTAAGAAGGAAGAACACTAGCAGGAAAGCAGAAAGGAGGAGGGGTGAGGGTTTGGGGAGATAATCCTTTGACTCCCACCTGGCAATGTCACCCCAGGCTAGCCTTGTCCTTTATCCCAAGATGGCAGCACCTACCAGGTCTTCAAGTTCACCTACTCTCTCTTTGCAGGTTCCAGTAACTTTTCCCTCCCTTGACTCATTTTTGCCCAGAGGTGGTAATGGTGCCCCCCCCAGCTTGTTACTAGCCCAAGGTCCTGCCTTATCACTGGGACTTTGCTCTGGCCTGCTCATACCATCTTAACAGGCCTTTTATTAAACATTACTTAAATTATCCTAATTTGAATGCATTGTCTAAATAACACACACTCTAAAAATATTTTATTAGGTGGAAGAGGCAAGATGGCTGACTGAAGCCAGCTTTCAGCAGAGGCTCCCATCCAGAGGGAGAAATAATGGCCAGAACCAACCCAATAAAGCAGAAGATTGGGAGCTGAGCTGAGAGAGAGGTAGGTCTGCACCACCCCTGCTGAGGCAAGCTAGGACTCCAAGGAAATAAATTTCAGGTACAAAACCCATGCCAAAGAGGACAGGAATCCTACCCCTCCCACTAACTCCCCAGGAGAGCAGCTTGTGGGGAGTAGTAAACAGAGGACCTTTTGTTTCACCAAAAGGGGGAGAAGGACTTAGGGCATGGACTCCTGCCACAAAGAGATACTGCTGCAAGTGCAGTCTCTTGCCTGGGACAAAAGTTGAACTAATATTCTCTCTACCTTCCTAATCTCCCAATCCACCCTTCCCTAGGGCCCTGCCTGGATCCTGCAACGCCTGCGGCCTGTGGCCAGCAGCTGCACCCTCTGGCTCCCCATCTGGCTCCTGTGACCTACGCACAGCAGTACCCCAGACTTGTGGCACCACCCACAACAGTGACAGCACCACCCCTGACAGTGGTAGTGGCTCCACAGTCCCTCCCACTGGGGTCAAATTTGGGAGAGACACCTCCCTAATTTTTAGGAACATGGATGGAAACTGACCTGACCTGCAGGGGTTCCAGAGATGGAGTGTGGCCAAGGCAGAGGCATTGTCTCTGAGGGAGAGAAACATACTCCTCAATGGTAACCCCTAGCTGGGTACAGAAGCAGGTGGAATAGTCCCCAGTTTCCAATGATCACCAGAGGGAATCAGGCCTGAACTCCTCCCACCTATAGGTTGCACAGTGAGATGGCCCTGTTGAGAAGGCATTGTCTCCTCTTTGACTTAGGTGCAAATCCCTGGTGTACTTGAATATTAAAGAGAACTAGGCTGCAGCTCTGCAGGGTAACCAGTGACTGGGGGTGATGTTGATGCAAAGTGGGAAAAGAGGCACCAGACCCCTGGAAAAATTCTTCTGCTGGGTCAGCCTTTCTGACTCCACAGAACACTGGATGGAGTCACACTTAAGCTGCCAATGGACTCCTGCTGTCCAGTTGCTGGAGACCTTTTGAATTCTCCCTCTTGATCTGCATTTGTGCTGACTGGGACAATTGGTTTGGAACTCTTGATTTGGGCTAATCACCCAGGGACTCTCCAAGGTTATACACTGGTTGTATTGTGTGTGTGTGGGGGGGGCTGATTCCCCTCTACCAGTTATTGCCAGTGGAGGCAGGATGTCTTAATATGCTTATATTCCTCCATAGCTGAGATTTCAACCCAAAGTCACTGATCCACTGGGATCAGTCAGAGTCTAGCTAAATACAAGACAGACCCATCTAGCCCTGTCATACCAAGCAGGTTCCCGGAGTCTCAGGCTGTAGTATTGAATGGAACTTTGGTAAAACCATAGGGGAAAAGCTGCAGTCACCAGTCCCAGCACTCTGGTAAAGGGCTGGTTAATTACATCACCAGGAGCCCTCAATCTAATTCCACCTTACCAGCCTCTCTGAACAAATGGTGAAAAATAACCATGGGATGAAATCAGTGGAAAAACTCAGGCAACGTGAATAACCAGAGTAGATCAACTCCTCCAAGTTACAACACAGGGACTCAACAGAAGATCCCATTCATAAACGAATGGCTAACATGTCAGAAATTGCCTTCAGAATTTAGATAGCAAATAATATTAATAGAATTGAAGTAAAATTGGAAGTAGAAGTTCAAGGAGTAATTCAAGAGTTGTCTCAAGAATTCAATGAATTCAGAGATAAAATCACCAAAGATTTTGACAAAGTGAGTCAAGAATTTGCATCCCTCAAAGACCTGAGAAATACAGTAGAAGCCCTCAGTGATAGGATGGAGCAGGCAGAAGAAAGGATATCAGACATTGAAGACAAAGCTTTTGAACTCTCCCAAGCACTCAAAGAAGAAAAGAAATGGAGAGCAAAGACAGATTATTCCCTGAGAGAGTGTGGAACCACTCCAAAAAAGCAAACATTTGCCTTATTAAAATTCCCAAAGGTGATGAGAATGGTCTGAAAGGCACAGATCCTCTACTTCAAGAGATTTTAGAGGAAAACTTTCCAAACATGGCAAGAGATAAGGAAATTCATATAGCAGACAGTTTCAGAACCCCAGCATGACTCAACCCAAATAAAGTATCCCCTTAGACACATTGTAATTGACTTCACCAAAGTTAATATGAAAGAGAAAACCCTGCAAGCAGCCAGATGTAAGGAAACCATAACCTACACGGGAAAGAATATTAAAATGACTGCAGATCTTTCTGCTGAAAGTTTTCAAGCCAGAAGAGGATGATCATCAACCTTCAATCTCCTAAAACAAAACAACTTTCAGCCCAAGATACTGTATCCAACTAAACTGAGTTTCATTTATGATGAAGTCAAATACTTTAATGACATTCACATGTTGAAGAAATTTGCCATAACTAAACTAGCTCTTCAAGATATTCTCAGACCCATCCTCCGTAACGACCACCACAATTCTCTACCACCAAAGTAAACTCGCTCAGAAATTATTGATCAAAACCCAACTTCCACAGTGGTGAAAGGATTAAAAATGTCCACTGGTCTTTCAAAAAATTTGGCACCCAAAATACTACCAGGCTTATCAATACTCTCAATTAATGTGAATGGCTTAAATTGTCTGCTAAAGAGACACTGGTTGGCTGACTGGATATAAAAACTCAGGCCAGATATCTGCTGCATACAAGAATCTTATCTTATCTTAAAGGATAAATATAGACTCAGAAGGGATGGACATCTATAATCCAGGCAAACGGAAAACAGAAAAAAGCAGAGGTTGCAATTTTATTTGCAGATACATTAGGCTTTAAACCATCAAAAGTAAGGAGAGACAAGGATGGTCATTTCACATTTGTTAAAGGAAACACTCAACATGATGAGATATCAATTATTAACATTTATGTGTTCAACCAGAATGCTTCTTAATTTATAAGAGAGACACTAACACACATGAACAATTTGATATCTTCCAGCACCAAACAGTTGGAGATTTTAACATCCCTTTCCTAAGAAGAAACTAAGCAGGGGGATGGAGCCAAGATGGCGGACTGCAGCCAACTTTTTACAGAAGCTCCGGTCCAGAAGGAGGCTTAAAGGACAGAAGTTTAGCAAGTTAGCTAATGGTTTGAAGCAGAGCCAAGAGAGAAGATTGAAGAGTGCACTTCAACCTTCCTGAGGTGAGCTGTGACCCCCAAAATACAACCAAAAGGTACAAAATCCACCACCAAGAGGACACGAGTCCCCTCCCCCACAATAAGGGCTTGCAGTTTACTCCATGCAAACAAGCGAGCAGAATTCAAACTTCCTCCCACTCTATCCCACGGGCGAGACCCCCTAAAAACTGGACCTCCTACCCCTGCTGGCGTGCCACGGCACCCTCCAGAAAGGCATAAAACTGTAAAACTGTATAAAACTGTATATATTCTCTACCTGCAACATTGAACTCCAAGGAGTCCCCACCCACCCACTCTGAGGTCTGGAGGTTTGTTACCTATGGAATCCAGATTCTTGGGCATCTCCTTGAGAGAAGTGGAGGGGGAAAGGGCTGGTGCTGTTCTGTGCTGACAGTGGCACAGGCATGAGGAGAGGAGAGTCGGCTCAGGGGACGCCAATACAGCACTGGTGGCATCCTGAGCTGCAGGCTGATGCCACCCAGCCTCGTCTCTCTGGGGAGACAAAGGTTCCAGACAGCAGCCACAGGCAAAATGCAGAGAACTTTCATGGGTAAAGCACCAGCCCTCAGGGTGTAATCCCCTTGAGACAAAGACAGTGGCCAGGCAGAGGCTAGAATTAACACCTGAGTGTAAATTGCTATTTGTCTGCTGCCCAGAGCTGAATGCAAGAACTTGCAGAGAAATCTAGCTGGACAGAAGCCTAATTTAAAAGCGCAAGGCCCCCCTGCCAAACTGATTTCTGGCTAATTTTGCCAGTCATTAACCCTGAAAGCAGTGGCCTGGAATGAATAGGGTCACAGACCCACGAGTGACTGGGTGCAAGGTGGGGAAGGAAGTATTAACCTTCCCAGACTAACCCATTTGCTGGGTGGGTCCCTTTGCTCTCACGGAGCGGGGCGGGCCCAAAACTGCTTGCTACAGATGCACATCTCACAGGGCGGCAGAGGAGATCCTTGCCTCAGGCTCTGGCTCTGGGCAGGCCCAGAACTGCTTGCTAGTGCTGCAGGCATCCCGTGGGCAGTGGCGGAGGTGTCCTCCCTTCCAGGTAGACCCAAAACAGCTTGCTAGAGAGGTGCACACCCCACGGGGGCCAGGGGAGAAGTTCCCTGATCCAGGCACCCAAGCTAGGTGGGCCTAGAACTGCTTGCTAGAGCCACACGTGTCCTACAGGTGGTGGTGGAGGGGTCTACCATTCTGGGCGAGCCCAGAACTGTTTGCTAGAGCCACGTACATCCCACTGACAGAGGTGGGGGAGTTCCCCATTCCAGGCTCCCGCAGGGAGGGCACAGATCAGCTTGCTAGTGCCGCATGCATCCAACAGGAGATGGTCAAGGAGTCCTCCACTCCCCCCCCCCAGTTACTCTGGCGGGGCTGAACTAGGACTGATCTGGTCACTTGCGTACCCTGCGCTACCACTGCCATTTCCCCACCCCCTGGCTGCTCCAGGGTGCTGAACTAGGACTGATCTAGCTACTACAGTTCCCCTGTTCCACCAGTTGCCCCAGAGGGCCAAACTAGGACTGATCTGGCTGCTGCTGGTCTCCTGTCCCCTGGTTGCCCCGGCAGGCTGAATGAGGTCTAATCCGGCCATGCACACACCCATGCAGCTACTACCATTCCACTGTGCCCCAGTTGCCCTAGCACCCAAGAACTGGGAGAAGACAATAGACATACTCTGCCTGTCTCTCTGGGCAACCAGAAGAAGTCACCAACTGAATGGTTCTGATAAGGCCTCCAAACAAGGTAAACTCAGCATGGGGTGGAAAAACTCTGGCAACTCGAATAACCAGAGTAGATCAACTCCTCCAAGGGAAAATGGGGCAGACACAATCAAAGACTCCATCCACAAGCAAATGGCTAGATGTCAGAAGTCGAGTTCAGAATGTGGATAGCAAATAAGATTAACAAAATGGAAGAAAAGAAGGAATTAGGAGTTCAAGAAATTATTCAAAAGATCTCTCAAGAAATTATTCAAAAGATGTCTCAAGAACTCAACGATTTCAAAGATAAAATGATCAAAGATTTTGAAACACTGAGACAAGAGGTTGCAGCCCTCAAGGATCTGAAAAACATGGTGGAATCCCTCTGTAACAGAGTGCAACAGGCAGAAGAAAGGATCTCTAACATTGAAGACAAAGCTTTTGAAGAAGCCCAGGAGAGCAAAGATCAAAAGAAATGGAGAACAAAAACAGATCTCACTCTCAGAGAACTCTCGACAATTCGAAGAAAACTAATATTCGCCTTATAGGAATCCCTGAAGGTGATGAAGTTGCTTCACAAAACACTGAGGCTCTTCTTCATGAAATTATGAAGGAGAAATTTCCAGACATGCCAAGAGATTCTGAAATTCAGATA
>NW_003852424.1:7529213-7530320 GCF_000181295.1 Otolemur garnettii
TCATCAGCCTATGGAACATCCTCCCAAACTGATCACATCTTAGGTCACAAGGCTATCCTCAGCAAATTTAAAATTATAGAAATTATTCCTTGTATTTTCTCAGATCATCATGGAATAAAAGTAGAAAACAGGAATCTGCATACTCATAAAATGACATGGAAACTAAATAACCTTATGCTGAAAGATAGCTGGGTCAAAGATGAGATTAAGAAGGAAATTACCAAGTTTTTGGAACAGAATGATAATGAAGACACAAATTATCAGAACCTCTGGGATACTGCAAAGGCAGTCCTAAGAGGGAAATTTATAGTGCTAAAAGCCTTCCTTAAGAGAATGGAAAGAGAAGAAGTCAACAACTTAATGGGACATCTCAAGCAACTGGAAAAGGAAGAACACTCTAACCCTAAACCCAGCTGAAGAAAAGAAATAACCACAATTAGAGCTGAATTAAATGAAATCGAAAACAAAAGAATTCTTCAAAAGATCAATGAATCAAAAAGTTAGTTCTTTAAAAAGTTTAACAAAATTAATAAACCCTTGGCTAGCCTAACCAGAAATAGAAAATTAAAATCCCTAATTTTACCAATCATAAATGACAAAGGCAAAATGACAACAGACATCTTAGAAATTCAAAAAATTCTAAATGAATACTACAAAAAACTCTCAGAAATACAAAAAACTTCTCAGAAATACAAAAATCTGAAAGAAATTGACCAGTACTTAGAAGCACGCCACCTTCCTAGACTTACCCAGAAAGAGTTAGAAATATTGAACTTACATATATCAAGTACCGAAATAGCATCAACTATATGAAATCTCCCATAATAGAAGAGTCTGGGACAAGACGGCTTCACATTAGAATTCTACCAAACCTTTAAAGAGGAACTAGTACCTATATTATTTACATAATAAATTCTATGAAACAAATATCACCCTGATATTCCCAAACCAGGAAAAGATCCAACAAGAAAAGAAAATTATAGGCCAATATCTATACAATTCTATAGAATACATTCTATGAAACAAATATCACCCTGATCCCCAAACCAGGAAAAGATCCAACAAGAAAAGAAAATTATAGACCAATATCTTTAATGAACATAGATG
>NW_003852424.1:7531296-7576222 GCF_000181295.1 Otolemur garnettii
GACATTTATATTCTACATTTAGAAAGATTCACATGTACCCTTATAAGATGAACCATAGGCATGATCCCACCCATCACCCTCCCTCCACCCATCCTCCCTCCCCTTTCCCCATATTCTTAAGCTATAATTGGGTTATAGTTTTCCTCTGAAATTTATAAATTAGTTTCATAGTAGGGATGAAAAAAACCTCAATTAGCCAAGACATTACTCAGAAATAAAAACAAATCAGGAGGAATCATGCTACTAGACCTCAGACTACACTATAAATCAATAGTGATCAAAACAGCATGGTACTGGCACAAAAACAGAGAGGTGGATGTATGGAACAGAATAGAGAACCAAGACATGAACCCAGCTAATTACCATCATTTGATCTTTGATAAGCCCATCAAAAACATTCCGTGGGGAAAAGACTCCCTATTTAACAAATGGTGCTGGGTGAACTGGCTGGCGACCTGTAGAAGACTGAAACTGGATCCACACCTTTCACCATTAACAAAGATAGGCTTTCAGTGGATAAAAGATTTAAACTTAAGACATAAAACTATGAAAATACTAGAAGAATGTGTTGGGAAAACACCTAAAGAAATTGGCCTGGAGAATATTTTATCAGGAGGACCCTCCCCCCAGGCAATTGAAGCAACATTAAAAATACATTACTGGGATCTGATTAAACTAAAAGGCTTCTGCATAGCCAAGAACACAGTACATAAAGCAAGCAGACAGCCCTTAGAATGGGAGAAGATATTTGCAGGTTATGTCTCCAACAAAGGTTCAATAACCAGAATCCACAAAGAACTCAAACGTATTAGCAAGAAAAGAACAAGTGATCCCATCTTAGGGTGGGCAAGGGACTTGAAGAGAAACTTCTCTGAAGAAGACCAATGCACAGCCTACAGACACATGAAAAATTGCTCATCATCCTTAATCATGAGAGAAATGCAAATCTAAACCACTTTGAGATATCATCTAACTCCAGCAAGATTAGCCCACATCACAAAATCCCAAAACCAGAGATTTTGGTGTGGATGTGGAGAAAAGGGAACATTTCTGCACTGCTGGTGGGAATGCAAACTAATACATTCCTTTTGGAAAGATGTTTAGAGATCACTTAGGGATCAAAAACTAGACCTGCCATTCAATCCTGCAATTCCTCTACTAGGGTATATATACAGAAGACCGAAAATCACTTTATAACAAAGATATTTGCACCAGAATGTTTATTGCAGCCCAATTCATAATTGCCAAGTCCAATCGACCCATGAATGGATTAATAAATTGTGGTATATGTACACCATGGAATATTATGTAGCCTAAAAAAAGATGGAGACTTTACCTCTTTTATGTTTACATGCATGGAGCTGGAACATATTCTTCTTAGCAAAGTATCTCAAGAATGGAAGAAAAAGTATCCAATGTACTCAGCCCTACTATGAAACCAATATATACTTCCATATGAAAGCTGTAACCCAACTACAGCCCAAGATGAAGGGGAAAGAGGAGGAAGAAGGGAGGAGAGGGGGCAGGATGGGTGGAAGGAGGGTAATTGGTGGGACACCTATGGTTCATTTTCAAGGGTACATGTTAAATCTACTAAGTATAGAATATAAATGTCTTAACATAATAACTACGAAAATGAGGTGAAGGCTATGTTAACCAGTTTGATAAAAGTATTTCAAATTGTATATAAAACCAGCACATTGTACCCCATAATTGCATTAATGTACACAACTATGATTTAATTTAAAAAGGAGGAAAAAAATAAAAATATTTTATTAGCTAATACATGTAGCAGTTCTAATTTAAAATAATAAAAAAAGTTCTAAATCTGACTGACAAATTCCCCATTTATAATTCCTCATTTATAATTTCTTTGTCACAGTTAAAATTTAAAACTACAAACAAACAAAAGATCCTGCAGCTCAGTAACAATGTGTACATAGGAAAATAAACAGATGACTCAGTTCTACTATCATCTGGGTAATGGTTTAGCTGTTTGGATGCTAAACTTATATTACTAAGCAAATAGAACACACATCTGTAGTTTGTCTGTTCCAAAATATTGCATGAACTATCCCTACAAGGTCAGGAGAGAACCCTCCATCATTGTGCAGAACTTCATAGATGAAGACACCCCAACTTCTTGTCTCTGATAGCCCCTCCTCAGATGAAGACACCCTAACCAACTTCTTGTCTCTGGCAACCCTCCTCAGGTGTAACAGATCCTTGGGCCAGATGTGGCCACAATTACAACTGGGTCAGGTATTGGCCTTCCCCCAACCCCACTGGAAAGCTATGATGAGTCTATGTCTGGATCCATTTCCCCAGGATCCGCACTGGCATGGTGGGAGGCCTTCTGGCCAGACTTCATTCCTCTTGCCACCTGTCCTTAGCTGCAGCAGCCTTTTTCCTGAATCTCAAGTTATCACACACAGGAAATTCTCCCAACTGGGCTGAGAGCTCTGAGGCCACCAGAGATGGAAATAAAGAATAATAAAACCCAATCATTATACTTCCATCATAGATAAGATGTAGCAGTTTGTAGTAGTTGCTGATGATCCAATACAGAACTTGACTCTCACATAGAGATAATTTGAGAATGGAAACACCACCGCTGCATGCATAAAAACAGCAGGTCGCCAGTGAGGTGATGACAGAAGGTGCCTGCACCTGGAGTCAGGACTCCTGAGTTTAAGGCCCCAGTTCTCTCTGATTACCTGTGCTACTTTAGCCCACCTGTGTGTCTTTTGCAACCTACTGGTTTTCAAGTGTAATTTAGGCATACCAACACCTTTCCCCACAGATTCTCCCAGTCTTCACTGTTTTTGGCGGGGGGAGCTGTAATTATTAGCAAATATGATAGTGAATGACATTCTGTGAAATGGCACTATTGTGATGAATGAGAATGTGAAGACAAGTGTGTGGAGACTGGAGGAGTCCTCAGGGGCTCACAGTCAAAATGTCCCCGGAAGACAACAAGCTCTAAGTGTTTTCAGCACTGAACACTTGTGGGGCTGGAAGTAACCTCTTGATGGGGCAGTGGGAAGGCAGACAGGGACCACCAGGAAGGAAGAATGCAGTTGAAGAATTTAGACTAGAAGGAGCCAAATGAACTGCTTTAAAACTTTCCTTATGGTGGCCCTCTCTACACATAGGGTGGCCAAACTTCCCAATTTGCCTGGGACTCCTCAGTAGTAAACTAAAACAAGAATGTTGCAGGCAACTAAGACGAGTTGCTCAGCCCACTATTCCCACCCACCTCTGCTGGTCAAATCCCTTTACCTCCCAGTCTCAGGGTACCGTAGCATTTCTTTACTGAGCTACACTTCATCTTTTCTCTTATTAAAGCTCTGTTTGAGTCTGTTGACTTGTCTAATGCTTCCACCAAGCGACCTCCATTTCCTGGAAGTGTTCTCAGCCGGCACCTGTAGAGACACTGCATTTTATTTTCATTTAACTCTTCTCCCTCCTTCCCTTCCCCAGTTTACTTCTAAACAAAAGCAACCCAAGGAGGCAGCCCACCTCTAGATGAGAATTTTCCCGTTGCACTCCACATGCTCCCAATGGAGACAGCTTTTTAGGAGAAAATAAGCTGGACTCCAAGTCCAGGAGCATCATGCAAAATGTGTTCTCCCTGAATAGCCTGTGACCTGCGCCTGCAGGGTACTGGTATCATAGCGACTTGAACAATTACTTCCACCTAAAGGAAGAGTTTGGGTGCATAAAAATCTTCAGGTAGATGTTTGATTCTTGAGGACTGGCGGTCAGGGCCATCTCTTTACCAGCTGCAGGCTCCTGGTACCTCTCTCCAGAGCCAGCCCTGCAGCAGCAGGAAGGCAGCAAAGAGCCAAATTGCTGTAATTATCCTCCATTTTTATTTAAATTTAATTTGACTCCATTTGCCTTCATCAGCTTCTTGGCACATAGGCCTAGCCTAGGACACTAGGCCTGAACGTTACAGATGAACAAGACTTAGTTCTCCGTCCCTGGGAGAGCAGAGTTTGTGGAAGAGGGGGAGAGACCTCATCCCCCACACACACACCCCCACGCACAAACACAATTAACCAGTTAAGGTGGTGAGGGCTGTCGAATTTTGCTACTAAAAGGCAGTCCCCTAAGGCAGCATGGGCATCGTCTGGAACCTTGTCAGACATGCAGCATCTCCACCCCACCCCAGACCTACTGAGTCCAAATCTGCATCTGAACACGCTCCCACGTGACTCCTATGTACTGAAAAGTCTGGGGAGCACAGGAGATGGACGAGCACTGTGCGAGTACTTGGAACCAGGGCAGAGCACTGAACACTTGTGGGGCTGGAAGTAACCTCTTGATGGGGCAGTGGGAAGGCAGACGGGGACCACCAGGATGACGGAGGAACCTCAAGAGCTGCGACATGACTCCCGGGTGTAGGTGTAGCAGGAGGGCACAGAGAGCAGGGAATCACCCACTAGAACCGAAGTGTTGAGGCTGAGATGGAGGTGTGCGTAGGACAGGATCGTCCAAGGGCTTAGATGTCAAACTGGCAATCTGGACTCGGTCTAAAGAAATGAAAATGGAAATCAATGATGTTTTCAAGAAGAAATGCTATGATTAGGACTGGGGTTTAAAAATACAACCCCGGCCACTATGTGGAGGAAGGGAAGAGAGAAATGAGGGCGAAATGAGAAGCAACAAGTGTTTTGGAAAAGCATCATATTTTACTCCCCCAGGTCAGGCGTCCATAAATGGCACAGATTCTTAGGGCCTCCCTGAACCACCTGCTCAACAACTCTGCTGCCCACTAATGTTCAGGAACAACTGCCAAGACAATGATTCATGGCAAGGCCTGCATGGTGGCTTCTTTGAGTGCAAAAACTATTATTTCTTTCCCTTGAGGCAATTTTGACTGGGATTATAGTGGGTTGAATGAATGGTATCTCTCCAAAAGATAAATCCAAATCCTGATGCCTGGAACTTGTGCATGTAGTTTTATTTGGAAAAAGAGTCTTTGCAAATGTCATCATCCTGGATTGTATGTTGGACACTGAATCCAGGGATGTGTCTTTATAAAAGACAGAAAGAAGACAAGGACGCAAAGGGATGAAAGGACAAAGCCGTGTGAAGACGGAGAAAGGGCTCAGAGCAGTGTTTTTCGACCTTTTTTATCTCACAGCACACCCGAACATATAGTTAAGCTTCTGCAGCACATTTAAATTATGTTGATCGGAAAAAAAAAGAGTACAAAGAAAAGAATATACTTATTGTCCTCAGAACTTCCTTTGAAAATAATTTAATTAATAATCTTTAAAAATGTTCTCAGCATACCTAAGTTCCTCTCACAGCACACCAGTGTGCCATGGCACGCGGGTTGAAAATCACTGGCTTAGAGTGATGCAGCCTCAATCCACGCAGCACCTGGAGCCCCCAGAGTCTGGGCAAGGCAGGCAGCTTTCTGCCCCGGGACCTTCAAAGGGAGTGTGACCCACCTTGGTTTTGAACTTCTGCCCTCCAGAATTGTGAGAGGATCAGTGTCTGTTGTAAGCCACTTCATTTGTGTTGATTTGTTACAGCAGCTTTATCAAATTAATGCAGGGTTTTTGGATTTACGTATGCAAATGGAATTTTTAAATTAGCCCTGTCAAAACATAAAATTATGATTATAATAGTGAATGACCGCTCAAATTATAACAATGGGGTTCACATTTGGGCAGAGCATGTTTCTGGACGCACGTCAGTTGTCCATCTCTGTCCCAAGTTATTTTTCTATGACTATGATCACATAAAACCACCCATGTTTTCTTTCTTTGTTTCACCTCTCCTAACACATGACTAATGACATGAGTAGGCAGAATAGTGCACCCCTCCATATCCACCTCCTAATCTGTAGAGCCTACAAATGTGTTATCTTACATGGCTAAAGGATGTTGCCAGTGTAAGATTTCGATACAGGGGAAAATTTGCTTGGCTTTTCAAAGTGAAACCAATGTGATTCCAGGAAGCTTATAAGGGAAAAGAAAGAAAGGAGATGAACAATAGAAGTGGAGATCAGAGTGATGTGGGCCGTGGGCTGAGAAACGTGGCAGCTTCTAGAATTTGGAAAGGGACAGGCAATAAATGGTGCCCTGGAGCCTCCAGAGGGGCCCCTGTTCTGCCGACTTATTTTAGACTTCTGACCTGTAGAACTATAATAAAAAATAATAAATATGTGTTGCTTAAAGCCACTAAATGTGTGGTAGTTTACAGCAGCAACAAGAAATGAATGTACCTTTTTTTCATTACGGCCTCCTTAAGAGGACTTCTTAGACATTTTTCCAACTACCCCTCTTCTAGAGTGAAATATCAATACCAAAGATACGATGTAATCTGTCTATTACAATTGCAAGAACCAATTTCACTGTCTTGGGGTGCTATCACCCCATGGAGAACGCATTGTCTAAGTCATATCCATCCACCCTTCCTGGCCCAACTCCACTTTTATCTCTTCCATGAGGTTTCCTCAAATAAGCTAACTAATTTTGGATTCTGGAAGGGTTTTAATGATCACCTCTCCAGCTGCTTCTTGTGTGCCTTTAATAAATCATACGGTTTAGGCTTGAATGTCTTCATCAGTCAACCCCTTTCCAAAGATGGAATCCAATGGCTAAGATCTGTAGGAAATGCTTTCCATAGGTTGAGCTGAAAGCTGTCTTCCCACAGCTTCCACCCACTGGTCTTAACCCCCTCCTTTGAAAGAGTCACATAAAACACACCCAGTCCCTTTTCTTCCCAGCACCCTTAGTTGAGAATTCTCCTCCCAGTCATCCTTTGATTTTACAGAGTGAGCATCACAAGTTCCTTAAACAAATCCTTAGATGATGTAGTTGTGAGCCCCTTTTCTACTTGGATAACGCTATGCTCATACTTCATTTCCCTGGATCCCTTTAAAGCTTGACCTCAGAACTGAACTGCATTGTCTCAGCATTGTTCGACCAAAACAGAGACGTGCAGGAATTGAACCTCCTTTTTCTTCATGATGCATTCCTCTAGATGCAGCTTTTCATGAGCATATTTCATCAGCCACATCACCCTGACTCTCATCAAGTTTACTGTGAACTAAAATGCTTAGCATTTGCTGATCTGATGCTGTCAGGGCAGGGAGGGGTTTCAGGACCACGTGCTTATTCATACTCATGTCTGTTGCATTAGGCCTCTCTGGTCTTTTGGTGTTGATTTAGAACCACATTTCTGTAAGCACTGTGCCTTCCCAGACTTTGAACATCTACAAATATGAATATGCCTTTGTATTTTACCACATCATTAATATAATAAATATTGAACTATCAGAACAGGGCAAGGCCAAATCCCTGAAGTACACTACTAGAATCCTCTCTTTAGATAGACAATTAATTAACTGACTTAACTGGCTGCAGCCCACAGCCATCTACCAAGACATACAACTCATTGATCTTTCATGTCTTTCTTCATCTAGTTCACAAGGCTGTGATAAGACACCTCAACTTGTTGATATTTCCCAGGACCATCTCATTTTCCTATTCCTCAGTAGAACAAATTTTAAAAAGGCTGAATCCGACTAGGCTGACAGGATTTGTTTCTTGTGTGCCCATTCTATCTTCTTACGGTCATTCCCCCCTCCCTCTACTCACAGCCAGGAAGTGGTGTTCCTTTTCAGAATCGTGTCCCTGTGATTATGCAGAAGCATCCTCAGGGCAATGGGAAGGAGGCAGGCTAGGAAAGTGCATGATGTGCCAGGCAAAGGAGCATCTGGGCCAGCTTGGGAGCCCGAATGGACTGGGGACCTCTTTCAAGGAGTAAAGGTAGTCTCACCAGCCTGTGACTTCTCTCTGTATTTTTCAGTTCATGTCTAAGAAATCATAACTTCATAAAAGTGGCAACTGAGACAGAGAGACTGGGAGTTTTCCTGGGAAGGCAAATGATGCTGCCAAAAAGGGGAGGGATGGAGAAGATAGATGGTAGTAGATTCCAGAATGCAAAGAGAGAAGCTCTAGGCAGCAGTGTCCTAGCTGCGGCCTGCATGCCACATAGAAATTATCTGAGGACTACTTTGCCTAACTGTGATGTCAGATACCATGAAAAGTATGTACATAGCTTTTCTTTTGCTCATCAGGAGTCATTAGGGTTTGTGTATTTAATGTGTGGCCCAAGACAACTTTTATTCTACCAATAAAAGATCTGTACACCAGATAAGTATATGTGCACCAGAAAAAGAAAAGAGGTTGGACACCCCTGCTCTAGGGCCACACCCACAACTTCCAAGTCTCCGACCCTTAAGCTCCCCAACCAGCATCCAGGATATCTCCCCTTTCCCAAGGTAGACATTACAGTAAAGAAATCTCCAGGCAATATAAATGACCTATAGCAGCTCAATAGAAGAGCTACTATATCTTCAAAACAACTCTTACTCTAAACATCTTCTTTTCTTTGTCCTAATTTCCCCTGATTCTCTATTCCTTTCCCTTCACTAAGTCCTCACCCCATTGCTCTTGCTCTCAGGGAAAGATGGTAAAACACAAAGAGCCAAGAGCTATGTGAAAAATAAAACAAAAAGAGCAATGGAATATAACAGAGTAGAAGCAGGGTAAATGATAGAGGAAAAGTAATAACTCAAAATCAGCTTAATAAGTAGGATTGCAGTATTAAAGGGTGATTCTCACCAATAAGAAACAGTAACAAGCTTTAGGGTGAGCCAACCAAAGGTGTTTGCTATTAAAAACATAATTATTGAAAAAAAGAACTCAGAAGATGATTTCAATAATAGAGTAGACTCAACTGAGGAAAGAACTAGAGAGCTAGGAGATTTTCAGACACTCCCCAGTGAGACTGATGGAGGTCAGAAAGAGAAAAAGGTGCTGCAAGATGGCCGGGCACAGTGGATCACGTCTGTAATCCCAGCACTCCGGAAAGCCAAGGCAGGTGGATCACTTGAATTTGCGTGTCATCCTTGCACAGGGGCCATGCTAATCTTCTCTGTATCGTTCCAATTTCAGTATATGTGCTGCCGAAGCAAGCACTGGTGGATCACTTGAGATCAAGAGTTCAACACCAGCCTGAGCAAGAGACAATGTCTCTGCTAAAAATATAAAAAAAATTAGCAAGGTGATGTGGTACATACCTGTAGTCCCAGGTTTTGGGGAGGCTGAGGCAAGAGGATCACTTGAGCCCAAGAGTTTGAGGTTGCTGTAAGCTGTGACCCACAGAACTCTATCCAGGGTGACAGAGTGGTACTGTGTCTAAATAAATAAATAGTAAGAGCTATTTCTTGAAGACAACTCTTATTCTCACCATCTACTTTTCTTTGTCCTAATTTCTCCTGATTCTCTGTTCTTTTCCCTTCACTAAGTCCTCATTCCATTGCTCTTGCTGACTCCCACCAGATGACATCCTTCTGTTCTGATCCTCATTAATCAGTCTCAAACACAGCCAAATCCATGCTCAGGTGCTAGAGATGGGAGGACCCTGATCATGTACTAAGGAATTAGGGAGCAGCTTCCCTGTGCTGAGTAAAGTTCAGAGTCAGACACAAGAGCCTGCATCTCTCAATTCACGGTCATGTTCAGAAACCACAAAGTTTCCTGAAAAGACACTTGGTGATATTTTGTACACGAACATCTGCAGTCATATGTCAACATTATTGTTGATGGAAACCTAAGTGATTAAACTTCAGTGAAAAAAATAAGTTGAATGGACCCATATTGAGCACCTGTTACTGAAGATAAAAAGAAAGGTAGATATCCGCAGAGTTTTCTAGATAAATTGAAATTCTGCTGCCAGATAGCTTTATTTATTCATTCCCTCCAACATCCCATCAGGCTTAATGAATGCAAATGGTTCACCTGGAGTCTGAAATGGCAAAGAGCAATACTCCTCCCAGGAGATGAATGGACAGCGTCACAGAACTGAACTAACTACATTTGTCACAAAGAAGCAATCAGCAATTGGTGACAATATCTAGAGATCCCATCACCTCCCCATTTCTTCTATGATAAAGCCAACTTTTCAATGATGTTTCGGTTCCTATAATTCAAGAACTCTGGTTTCAGGCTCATTATGTACTTGGGTTCATTGGTAAACTGGTAGGAGGTTGAAGAGAAAAGAAATTACTCCATGCTGGTATTAGACAGAAGGCATATCTTGAAGGTATCTGCTGCCCAATTCTTACCAAAAGTCTTGTCAAGATGATTGATATTTATACTGGAGAGTTTGAAAGTCAATCTGATGATCCATTTCTCTCCATATTCTATATTTTACCTATATATTAAACCAGACCATCAAGAAATCAAATTAACTTGTAGAAAACTTTTCAGGCTATCACAATACTCCTTGTATTGAGGTTCACATGTGTCCTCACTGTTCTCTGCCAAGACTACAAAATCAAGATTATTAAAACCAGTATCAAGTTTATTATACAGTCATTGTCTTGCATACCACATACTGTCTGGTTCCTATACCATATAAAGTCAGATGTGGTAGTTTCCAGCACAAGTGCCAAGAATATTTTGACTTTTCTGTGTGTCGAAGGGACCCATACAAGTGATGTTTTTCCTTGACCAATAGGAAGTTCAAATCCCAATTTTCAGCTCAACTTTAATAACAATCAATAAGTCTGTGGAGCACCTGTATTGTGATCTCACATAATGCTCTTCTAATTCATCCTTTCATATAGTTTTATTCTATATGTTTGTCTAAGACAGTGATTTTCAACTGGTGTGCCGTGAGAGGATCTTGGTGTGCCTTGAAAATTTTTAAAGGTCATTAATTAAATTGTTTTCAAAAGAACTTCAAAGTATAGTAAGTATATTCTTCTTTTCACATTTTTTTTTTGAGGCAGTCTCACTTTGTCACCCTTGGTAAAGTGCCTTGGCATCACAGCTCACAGCAACTTCAAACTCTTGGGCTTAAGCAATTCTCCTGCCTCAGCCTCCCAAGTAGTTGGGACTACAGGCACCCACCACAATGCCCAGCTATTTTTTGGTTGCAGTTCTCATTGTTCTTTAGCAGGTCCGGGCCAGGTTCAAACTCACCAGCCTTGGTGTATGTGACCGGCAGCCTACTCACTGAGCTACGGGCACTGAGCCATTCTTTTTCCTTTTTTTTTTGGTCAACATAATTTAAGTGTGCCACAGAAATTTAACTATAGGTTCAAGTGTGCTATGAGACAAAAAAAAAGGTCTTGGGCAGAGCCTGTGGCTCAAAGGAGTAGGGCGCTGGCATATACCAGAGGTGTTGAGTTCAAACCCAGTCCCAGCCAAAAAAGAAAAAAACAAGGTTGAAAAACACTGTTCTAAGAGACAGAAGGAGGGAAGGAGGAGGAAATTTATTGAAATGAGATTGTATTCCTTAATCTAGAATGAAAAATAAATCCTTTTGACCTGCTTGATGTCACCAGAAAGCAGATTTGCTAATTTTTAGGAACACCACATTTTTCTGAAAGAAATAGAAAGGCTTCTTCAACACAAGCCAAATAGAAACAGTTTCATCTGTACAAAAGAAAAGAGTGAAAACGAGGTGACAGAGAGCTGGGAGCTGCTCCCTTCTAAGCAGAAGTACACTGACACCTCTCCATGTTTCATGCTGGAGGGACAACAGGCCTCTACCTCCTTCCAGATCTCAGCCACCAGCTCTCACACCAGCCATGGAGAATGACAGCAAGGGACATGCTGCCGTGTGAGATACGCCTTCCAACAGCTGCACGTCGCCTGTTCAGATGGGATCTGGATGCCCCAAGTACATCAGCACTCCCCCTGTCCCCATCCCCGTGCTGTGTGGTTGTCCCTTTGGGGCAATCTTTCTCTGCGATGTCCTCACAACTTCAAGTGAAAACAACAGAAGCCTGGTAGAGCACAGTAAAACATCAATTTAGAAACATATTGGAGCAAACGAAACATTACTAAGCTCCTGAGAGGCATAAACAGCATGAAGAGGATGGGTTTTTTGCAGAGCCACGGTTGAGATGGGTACGAAAATCCCCATGGAATTCGAATCATACCCCTTTGCATGTAGGATTTCATGAGAACATTCCCACAGTTGTTAGGGCTCTATCCAGAAGATGAACCAGTCTAATAAATTAAAAATTTAAAAAGGAAGAAAGAGGAGCCACAGTCCCTGGGTAGAGTTGATTGCTACTATTTTGAAAAGGCAGCCACAACTGCCAGGTGCAAAAGCCAGGAGGAATGTCAGACCCACAACAGGGCCGTTCCCGTGGGTCCCCGTGAGCTTGTCCCTTCACCTGGAGTGTTATCTCCTTCAGACAGGAACGTAAATAAATGTGGCCTCAGACAGAAACTGCAGCATCAAATACAAAAGCTGTGTATTTGAAATTAATTGTTTTTTGGCATTGTTCCCTAGAAACTGACATTCTTTCAGTTGAAGGGCTTCCATATAAAGCCAATTAAACAAGAGAAGCAGCAATTGTGCTGAGGTCAGCAAAGGATGTTGGTTATTGTTCAGCAGTAAGGCAAGATGTTCTGGTCACCATGTGTGGAAGGAAGCAAGTTAGGACGCCGTTTCCAACAGAGGGGTTGTCAAGACCTACAGGAAGCAAGATAAGAAATGGGAGGAAATTAGACCCCCGGAAGAAAATCTGCCTTGTTCTAGTCTCTCCATTCATTGGCCAGAGTTCCCTCCTTCTTACCCAGGGAGGAATCGGTCATTTGACATCCAGATGTGCCATGGTGTGAGGGTGGCTCTGGGCTTGTCTTGCCCAGGGATAGCTATCACCAAGCCATAATCAACTTTAACAGCTTAATTCAACCATAATTTTCATATCATAAAATTCTTTCATTCTACACGTACAATCTAATAATTGTAACATCATTATAGTCCAGTTTAGAGTATCTCATCACTCCCCAAGGATGCCTCATGCCCACTTGCAGTTAGTCAACTTTTATTCCCATTCCAGGCCCTGGAACCACTAATGTACTTTTTGTACTTATATCTTTATATGCAATTTGGACATTTGACACAAATGGAATACTGCTGACAAGGAAGGTAACTTAACGAATACACGTATCTACTATAGCAGGCGAAAAAGAATTAAATTTACAAAGTAATTCTCCCCTCTTCCCTTTCAGACTTGCAAAGAATTTTATTTTTCACATTTGTATCTTTCATCCATTTAAAATTTATACAGAGGAAGGTTCCAACTTTACTTTTTTCCAGATGTGACCCAATTGTTTAATTTCATTTAGGAAATGGCCATATTTTTCCAACTGTTTTAATCAGAGAGGCATTATAGCCGGAAGTCCTGGGCTTTAGTGTCCCATCCCTGCCATTTTCCAGCTCTCTTTAATTCTCTGGACCTTAGTTCCCTCGGCTATCAAAGAATAGAACACAGCAGATCCCAAACTATGTCTTCTGGACCAGGAGCACTGTTCTAGGAGATGATTGTAGAAATGCATTATAGTACAGCTGCTAGCCCTCCGCCCCCAGTCCTTACACTCCTCCCCACATGCCATCCTCAGTTACATGTGGATACCAATTAGGTAACTGCTAGACTCTATGATCTCTGAGTTACCCTGTGGCTGCAGAGTTTTTCTAATTTTTAATTTTTGTAGAGTCAGGGTCTTGCTCTATTGCCCAGGCTAAGGGTTATATGATAATGCTTTGCAAAATAAGCTTTTGAAGACCAATATTGAATAATGTTCTTTTAAAAAAAATCATACCTCAGTGGAAATTATTGTGTTTTTCTTTGAAAAAACGTGAAAAATTCTTCATTTAAAAATTGCTGTTTGGTGAAAAGAACAAACAAGACCTTCAAGTACCACAAAAAATATTTATTGCAGCAAAATACAGGGCTCAAAGGGGAACTTCGGGAATGGATAGTCTGAAAGACATTTTCCCATGGATTAAATTTAGTTGAGGGCTAACGTCCAGGTACAGACCATCTTTGCTAAGTATCTGATTATTTCATTCCTTAGGGTAAGAATTGGTTTTCATTGCTCTAATGATTACTGTAAGTTCTTATGCTGTATTGTTTTTAAACAGTAAAACCTTTAAGAACTAAAAAAAAAAAAAAAATACCACTTTTATTGAATAGTAAATCCTTATAAATTTTCTTCGGGGTTTCTAATGTAGTCTCTCTCTTTTTTTCTTATTCCTTTATATTCTGTTCATTTCACCTGTGCCATTCCACACCTTTGAAATTGTTTTCTTATCTTATAATACGAATCTACACCGTTTGCTCTTCTTTTTCAAAATATCCCTTGCCATTTTTGTTTGCCTATTTTTTCCATCTTTTTTATGAACCTTATCTTTGATGGGGAAGGCCTTAATAACATCAACTCAAAGTGCAGAAACTGTTAAAACTATGATACATTTGCAGACATGAAAATAAATTCCTCTGAAAGACAAACTAAAACAAGTAAAAATCTGTAAGCAGAGTCAAAGACAAACTGGAAAATAAATATTTATATCATAGGTGATAGGCCAATATCAAGAATGTATAAGGAGTTCCTACACACAAAAGGACCAAGAATTCAAAAGAAAATAAGCAAAAATATATGAATGTATCATTCGTGGCAAAAGCCTTTCAATAACCCACTGCTAGATAGTTTCCCGTGCAGTGTGGCTCCTCTGTAGGGTGGCACTAACAGTGACAACCGTAAATGACTCAGTACACTCAGGGAAACACTTCCTCAAATGAAAGCTGGGGTTGGAGGGATGATGCTGCCCAAAAGGAAGAAAAAAGTAGACAATTTCTCCACTCAGGGTTCTGAGAAGTTAATGGATGCCCACATACAAAGGCCACTAGTGCAACCCACTGAGCATAGAAGGTCTGAGGAGCATCTCAAATAGGGAAATAAAAAAGGAAGTGATAGGCTGGAATTAGGACGATTATTAACCAAGACCTAGACAGGGACTGGTCATAACTTGCAGACCGGATGATTTGCTGAAACAGGCAGTGAACATTTGGAACATGGGGATCCAGGCAGACAGATTTCCTTGTAAAGCAGTTTTCTATGGTTTAATCTCAGAACACATAGGTCTGAAGGGCCGGCATTCCAACAACTGGAGTTTGGTAGTTCCCTTGTATGTCATCGTTTGAAACATTTTATCTGTTCTGTGAGTCATGGGACAGGATTACACATTGCGATTCCTGTTTTCGTTTCTCTTGGTTTATGTAGCACTTGGCAATCTCCCGTAACTAATCCATTAGGGATGTACTATAATCTTCATTTTATAGATGAGGAAACTGATGCACTAAGATTTTAAGTATTTTTGTCTACACTCCCACAGTTATTAGGTGGCAGAACTAGGTCTTAAAACCACATTTGTCTCTACTCCACAAGCCCCCAAAGCAGGGATTCTTTACTTTGCAGACATGAAAAATCTTTAGGAAACTTCATAACTCCTGCAATATTGCATGCTAAATTTTGGATATCTGTGCATTTGGAGCAAGAAGGTAGAGAACCTATTTACCCCTCTAATTCTCAATGTGTAGGTAAACCAAAAGCAAAAACAATGAAAAATCATTGCCCTAGGTTCACCTTAGGGTAGGGAAAGAACACTTATTTATTTTAACAGCAAAGTGAATAGAATGACCTCATTAATAGCCATTACATGTGTTGGGTTTCTCATCTGTAGCTCTTTTGGAATTGAAATAAAGAACTAAAAGGAAGCAGACAAGGACCTGGGCTGAGAACTAGCAGAAAAGAGAACTCCCGAGTTCTATCCAGTCAGGGAAATTGCCTTGGGAAAGTCACATATAACATCTGAAAGCCATCCAGGGTCTCTGACTCTGTAAATCAAGTTCATTTATCTTAGACAGAGCCACGAAGAAAGTGATTTCAACAGGATAATGATATTCTCTATGGGATTCATGCAAATCTGAGCAAATCTGAAGTAAAATTCGACTTTCTAGTTTCTTCCAGGCAAGATTTCATCTCAAAAGGTTGCCTTTGTAAAATGGAAAAAAAAAAAATTAAATTCATAGCATAATAGGTGAGTTTGTTTTCCCCAGAAAAGAAAAATTGCTTTACTCATTTGTTTGTGTGACAGGCTTCTCCCGTACAGATAGCAAAAGAATTGAGAATTAACAAAGGAAGAGATTATAGCTCAAGAAACAAAGAAAGAAAGACCCACCTCCATGAGATTCCCCCTCAGGTCTTATCACAAACTATGCCTTCCAGAAAAAAAGCAAATAAAATTTCTTGAAAAGAATGATTATAAGCTAACAGCACCAGCAAAAATTCTGCTCCAGACATAAGGATTTAGCATCATATTTTGGAAAGGAACAGGAGACAAAATAGAAAGCAGCTTGAAAGACACAGCCAAAGTGATTGTCTTGTTAGGCCACAGGGCAGTAAGGAGGCCCTAAAACAATGAAAACATTCTACCCGCATATCAGACTCTTGCACCTGGAGGCAACACCCTACCCTCTCCCTACTCCCTCATACCCGCGCTAAAAATAACCGTCGCAAAAAGTCCCCAGAGCAAAACTGCCCAGCAACCCTGTAAGTTATGAATTCCCCAATCACCAACCGCCTCATACCCTAACGCCCCCTCACCGCCCCCTGCATGTAGTTTTTCGCTTTAAAAGCAGCTTGTAACAGCCTCTCGGGGTTCCTTCCCCCTTGTGGCTGAGGAACCCTGACGCGCCAGCAATAAACCTGCCTCTTGCTTTTTGCATCGATTTGTGATTGTGAGTGGTCTTTGGGTAGGCGACCCCCGGGGTGGGCACAACAGTCTCTGGTTTGTGGAGCCTGAAAATTCCCTTGGTTTTTGAAAGCTTCACTCCAGGCAGACTTTTTTTTCTTATGCTTATCACCATTGCCTCCAACCTGCAGCTGTTACGCACATCTCAGAGTAAACATTTATTTATACTAACGTATTGTTTGTCAAAGAAGAGAAGAGAGAAATTGGAACCTTTCTGTCCATCTGGAGGTGGCAAGCAGCCAGATAAAGTCAGAGATTTGATACACTTTGTTTTCTAAGTTCCTCACCCCCTAACAGTCCAGCCCAGCCAGAGCTGTGTTCCCCGAGGCGTGTTGGTCTCCATCATCTCACTTTCCCAACATTATCCTTCAGCATTCTGACTAGGAGCTTGTCCTCATTATTGGAAGTTTCACATCTTGTGAAACAAGTATCTGAGAATGCAGGAGAAAAGGCTCAATGTCACACTATGGCAGAGCTTCTTCAACAGTCAGAGTCTGGAATTAACCATAACCAGACCCCACGCATGCCTGCCGTCAAATTACTCTTATTATAGAGGAACTGCAACAGCAATTTTGTGGCTGAAAGAGATGGCCTGGATCACGCCTCAGCTAAACCACTAATGAGCATGAGAAAGAAAACTCGAAGCAAACACAAATGTGCTTTCCATCCTCTGGGATATTTGGCTGGTGGTGGATCACATCTGTGGACTGTACGCCACCAAGAAACACTGACATGGATCTTCCCTAGAAGATCTTTGTGAGAGGCAGACGATGAACTAGGAACTTCAGAAACATGCTAATGTTTAACAAGTGGGAGGAGGATTCTAAATCTTGTCAGGGGAACAGTACTTACATTGTATATCCATGTTGTCCCCAAACTTGATAATATGGGATTGACCCTTGAACAACACCAGGATTGGGGGGCCCATCTCCTGAGCACCCCTGTATGGGCACACATACAAAGTGTGTATAACTTTTGACTCCCCTAAAACTTAACTGCTAACAGTGTATTGTTGGCTGGAAGTGTGATAAAAAATTGATTTTAGTATGTATTTTGTATGTTATGTGTATTACATACTATTATCTTACCCCAAAATAAACTAGAGAAAATAAAATGTTAAGAAAATCATAAGAATAAGACAATATATTTACTCTTCACTAAATGGAAGTGGATCATCATAAAGGTCTTCATCCAGTTGTCCTCAATGTTGAGTAGACAGAGGAGGAAGAGGAAGACTTGATCTTGCTGTCTCTGGGGTGGCAGAAGCAGAAGATCTATCAGATTAGAAATCTTTCCTTGGCATTCACCCACCATGGTGGGATTTTCTTCTTACTGGGGGTAAAACAGTTAATGTAGGAAGTTCTGGGTTTAGTTCCAACATGCAAACATCTTAAAAATCATCACCCCATCCTTACAAAGAAAATCTGGAAAAACTGGAAATCAGAAACTTTTCTTGTACCCACCAGATAATTTGAGGTCACAGAACAAACCACCCTTCAAATTTGGAAAGATAGACCCATCCAGAAAGATACAGCAACCACTGTCTACTTACCTGGGGCAGAAGCTTCTGGAGTCATAAACTGGCATGAATACTTAAATGATAATTTTGAAGACTCTCTGGAGGCTGAGTGTGCCCTAGGATGAGCGCAAGAAACTCCTAGAAGCCTCAAGGGACTCCTCCACATTCATGGTCCTTTGCTGAAGCTCCACTAGATTCATGGGGTTAGTATCTGAGAAATATATCCTCATAGCACTTGCAAGTGGCAGGTAGAATAACTGATATAAAATATGCCTCGATACTTCTACAAATCAAAGACTTTCCTCCCAATTCTGAAATCTTCTTCCAGGAGAGTAGGGGAAATTCTCCCAGCTCCAGTCTCCTCCAGCTTTCCTGACTCACCTAAGGCAATGGGAACACAATAGTCAACAGAGATCAGAGCTGAAAACAAATACAGTGTGAGCACTGCAGCCAGAGAGGTAGTGAGGACAAAAAGCTACACCACTGGAGAGACACTTGTGAAGATCACAGCCTCAAAACACAGACCTAGTAAGAGGCTGAGACTTAATCAGCAAACCATAGAATGTTTTACCCCCTTCACGTCTAATCATCACATCAACAGGGTGCCACTTATCTATATTACAGCTGCAAGAACCGCAAGGGAAAAATTCTCTTTGAGGAAGCTTACATGGGAAAACCCCAAATCAAGAGTTGAAACAAAAACTGAGGACATTGGCGCAATCTGAAATGTCTGGTACTTACACCCAACAGCAACACTCAGCACAGTCCAACTCCTAACCAGAGTGTACAATCTGCAGCCTGCGGGGCGCATGTTGATTTTTTGAGGCCTGTTAAGCTTACCAGTGGTATCGGATATTGTGAAAATTATACGCAGACCTTTTTTTTTCCTTCCTCATTAGCTTTCATTAGTGTTTGTGGGTTTGTGTGCAGCCAGGGCAACTCTTCTTCTTCCATTTGCAACAGGAGAAAAGAAAAAGGTTGGACACTCCTATAACCTAACTAGATTAACATAAGTCCTCATTATAAAGAAAGGCCTATTTACCTCTTTGCCCAATATAAAAAAATCAGAAGGTACACCACAGAATAGAGCACACAACCTAAAAAGATAAAGCAAGCATTAGAATAAGGTACATATGACACTGATCAGAATTAATCAGACAGGAAATTTACAATAACTGTGATTAATATGTTAAGGACTCTAATGGAAAAAAGTAATCTAAACAGAGACATAAAAGCTCTAAGAAAAAAATCAAAATGCAATGCTAGAAATCAAGAACACAGTCACAGCAATGAAGAATGCCTTCAAAGGATTCATCAGTAGATTTAATACAACGGAAGAAAGAATAAGTAAACTTGAAGATAGGTCAACAGAAACTTTCCAAACTGAGTTAAAAAGAAAAGTGAATGGAAAGAGGAAAACCAGAACAGAATATCCAAGAACTGTGGACAATTTCAAAAGATGTAACACCGGGGCGGCATTTGTGGCTCAAAGGAGTAGGGTGTCAGCCCCATATGCCAGAGGTGGCGGGTTCAAACCCAGCCCCGGCCAAAAAAAAAAAAAAAAAAAAGACATGTAAAATCCATGTACTTGGAATACCAGAAAGTAAAGTGAAAACAAAGCAGAAATAATACCTGATGTAAAAATGGCCAAGAATTTTCCAAAGTTAATGACAGGTATTAAATAATTAATGTTGGAAGAAAAAATAAAAACACCAACTCAGAATTCAAACCTAATATCCAGGGAAATAATTCCTTAGGCAAAAAAATAAAAACTCAAGAAATTCATTAAGGTCATGATTACCCCCACAGAAAATGTATAAATAAATAAATATAAAAAGAATTATATGAAGTGGAAAAGTATTTGTTTGGAATATATGAAGGCAAAATAAAAATCTTTTTATTTTCTTTATTCTTAAATGAGGTACTGTCATTAAAGCAATAATAGTAGCAAAGTATTGATTGACTATAGCATATACATAATTGAAATGGGTGACAGCAATATCTCAATGGATAAAAAGGACTGACTGTGTCCCTGTGCAAACCCTGTAGTAAGGTGCATACATGACACAAGAATAGTCTATGAAGGCAGACTTAGATTAGTTGAAAATGTATATTATAAATTCTAGAGCAAGCACCGATGTTTTTTAAAGAATTATTGCAATGCTAAGAAAGGAAATAAGATAGAATCATAAAATGCTCAATGAAACAGACAAGACAGAAAAGGTGAGAAAAAAAGAAGTATAGGACAAATCAATAAATAGTTACAATCAAGGTAAATATCAATCCAACTATAGTAATAATCACTTAAAATGTGAATGCACTGAATACACCAATTAAAATACAAAGATTGTCATAGTGAATTAAAAAGAAAAGACCTAACCATATGTTGTCTATAAGAAATTGACTTTAAATACAGAAGACTCAAAACAGTTAAGAGTAAAAGAGTGAAGAAAGATATACCACACTAACACTAATCAAAGGAAAGCTTGCTAGCTTATTAATTTTTGGCAAAGCAAACTTCAATCCAAAGAATATTATCAGGGATAATGATGAAATGGTCTGCTTTCTAAGAAGATATGACAATCTTAAATGTGTAAGCACCTGACAATAGGGTGTCAAAATACCTAAGGCAAAAACTGACAGAACTGCAAGGAGAAATAGATAAATCCATTAAACTTTCAGTAATGGATACATCAAATAGGCAGAAATAAGTAAGGATATAGATGATTTGGACATCATTACAATCATCAGTCCTTTCAAACTAATAGACGTTTATAGAGTACTTCAAAAACAGCAGAATATAGTCTTTCAGGGCTCACAAGAACATTTGGCAAGATAAACAACATTTTAGTCTATAAAACACAATAAATTTTTAAAAATGGAAATCATGTGAAGAACATTCTCAGAACATAATAGAAATAATTAGTAACAGAAAGATAGCTGGAAAATCCCCAATTATTAGGACTAAACAACACGTCTAATAGCATATGGGTGAAAGAAGATTCAAGAGAAATTTAAAAACATTTTGAACTAAATTAAAATGAAGAACTCATCAAAATGTATGGAATTCAGCATAACCTGCACTTAGAAGGAAATTTGTAGCATTTGATGCATATATTAGAAAAAAGAAAAGAACAAAAATTAATAACCTAAGCATCTACCTTAGAAAACTAGAGGAAGAAAAGTACATTATACTTAAAGCAAACAGGAAAAAAAATGAATAATAAAATGATATAGCAGAAATTAATGAAATTATAAAGCAGAAAATGATAGAGAAAAATTAATAAAATCAAAAATTGATTCTTTAAAAAGGGCAACAAAATTGAAAACCTTCTCGTCAGGTTGCCTGAAGGGGGAAAAAGGGGAGAAATCATAAATTACCAAAATCTGAAATAAAAGAGAGGTTATAACTATGGATCCCACAAATATTAGAAGGGTATAGTACAAATAAGGTCCACATGTTTGATAATACAGATGAAATGGGCCAAAGCTTTAAAAGACGCAAACTGCCAAGGCACAAAAAAAGAAATACAACTTGAATAGTGCTATATCCATGTATTCATGAAATTGAATCAACAATTAAATCATTTCTAAAAACCAAGCACCTGGCCCAACTTGTTTTACCAGTGACGTCTACCAAATATTTAAGGAAGAAATGTACCAATTCTTCTTCCAGAATATAAAAGCAGAGTTGGATTTCTGTAATTTACAATAAAAGAGATTTCCTCAAGCACATATATTTAATCTTGTATAAGAATCATCAAATAAACATTAGTATACAAATTTAAATTCACAGAAATTCATTCCAATTCAAGGCAGACAGATAACTTCTCCTTACTTCTAAGACACAGAAAGAATTGCTTCTTCTGGGGGACAGGGGGCTGTTTTGCACGGTTTCCTAGGGAGCCCATGTGTCTTCTCTCCTTCACTTTGAGCTGACTACAGGGAAGGGATCCCCAGAGAGGGGGAGCAGCAGAGCAGAAGTCAGCTGCTCCCTTTAGTGTGCTCATATAACGAGGGAAGACAAATGAGCTTCCAAGTCTCCAACAAAAGGAAGCTAGGGGAAATGTGGAGAAAATCTGGAAAGTTTTAATAATGGTCTAACAGGAAATTATGAAATTCCCTTACTTTAAAAGATAGAGGTTTATTTTTGAGTTTGAGATATTATTCTTCTCAAGTCTGAGAATTAAATTAATTGTGTAAAAATTAATTCTGATAGTTCAGTACATGTATTAGTGAGAAAACCCTCTACGCAGTAATTCCCACTTGTCTCTTCTTCGTCATCTTCTTATTTTTCTTTTTTGCAGTTTTTGGCTGGGGCTGGGTTTGAACCTGCCACCTCTGGTATATGGGGCTGGCCTCCTACTCCTTTGAGCCACAGGCGCTGCCCATCTTCTTATTTTTCTTATTACTCCAAAATGTTTAATGTTGCCATACTGTATGTTTAATGGAATAAAATTATTGATTTTTAAGAGAGGGTACTACGTGAATGATGAAAAATGAGCAATTATAACTGAATGAATAAGTCTGATTAAGTACTAGATGTAAAGTTTAGTGCAGAAATATGCCCTAATCAAAGAACCTCAATTATATGTCGGCAACACACTGTAATTATAAGAAAAATATCCCCCCAAAATTTATTATACAATTTTTAAAGTGAGATATTACCATATCAAATATTTTAAAATGTTGACAATTCTTACATGACAATCTCAAATCCGTTCGAGTTCAGTAAAGTTTTGAATTTTTGAAACAGTATCAGATCTCTTAATTTTTTTTGTTTTACATAAAAGAGTATATGACTACTATACCAGGTATTATTAAGATACTTGGGCCAAGCACATTGGCACATGCCTATAATCGTATCACACTGGGTGGCCAACATGGGTGAATTGCTTGAGCTCAGGAGTTCAAGGCCAGCCTGAGCAAGAGCGAGACCCAGTCTCTACTAAAAACAGAAAAACTAGCCAGGTCTAGAGGTGCAAACTTGTAGTCCCAACTACTGGGGAGGCTGAGGCAAGAGGATTACTCAAGCCCGAGTGTTTGAGGTTGCTGTGAGCTATGATGATACCACAGCACTCTAGCCTGGGCAACAGAGGGAGACTGTCAAAAAATAAAAACAAAGAGAGAGAGAGACTTGCAGACACACTGTTATTTAATACTTTTCTTCTTCAGGTGCAAAATAAGGAATGTAAATAAAGAAATAACATAGAGTATTACATGTAATTACCTAGGGATATTTTTGTATATTTTTGCTTTTTATCTCCACCCTAGGAAGAATGAGAGGAAGGAGGAAGAAGAAAGAGAAAGAAGGCTGGAACAGAGGAAACTACTTCAAACATCTCTGAAAAACTGCCCCCTGCCATTATCAAGAAGAAAACACTGCAATGGGAGGCCGTCCGCATACTAAGTAACCCAGCTGCCATGGGGGCAAAGCCGGGCAAGCAGCCGGTAGCACGGACCACACAGAGCCCCAGGAGGAACAGGGTGATGTAGAGGGCCAGGAGAGGCCTGGGCGGTGCAACAGGTACGGCAGATGAGAGACAAAGAGAACCTCTAGACAACACCTGTGCAGACGAGAGGTGGTTATTCCTTTCCCTGCAAAACCAACGATTTTGACCTCACTGAGCCAGTTCTTGAACTACAGTGTGCTGTGTGCTATGATGAAGGAAGCACAGATGGCTTTTGGAAGGGTCCAAACCCAACTGGGTAGTGGCAACGCTGTGACGACAAGGCACACAGCTACAAGAAGGGTGTTGAATACCAGCATTCAGGTTCATGAGGAGCACACGCAGACTGCATGTACTAACCGGGAGTCAGTTCAGGACAAGGTAAGTCTCGGAGTTTTTGAAGTCTATGCTATGGAAGAATCAGTTAGCTTCTTCTCTGTAACCCCAGATGGCAGGGACAATGTTTATAAAGGACCAAGAGGAGGCAGGGTAGGCCTTAATGTAAGGACGGCCCTTCTACAGGTAAAGATGGGAAAGCCTAAGTTAAACCCAATGTTCAGAGAGTAAATGGCTGAGTGGTGGGAATGTTGGAGAAGGGATTTAAGCATCATGGAGTAAGCTCAGATGACAAGGCATCTCTCACCCATCCTGGGATTCCCTGACCTTATGTCTCAGGCAGAATACCACAGTGAGTAAAATGGGCTTGTTCAAATCCTAGTTCTGGTGCTCAGCCTGGGAGACCTGGGGAAATCCACTCAACTACTTTCAGCCTCGGTTTCATCATCTATTTAATGGAACTAATGATGGTACCTATCCCATAGAGTTGGGAACTTCTCTCTACATGATGATCCATATCACCTGGTTACCTTAAGCCTAGCACGGCCAGCACATAGCAATGTTTGTTTGCTATTACTGTTATTCACAAATGAAGGATGAGACGGCGAAGCAATGCAGTTCATCTGCCTCGTGCAGGGACAGGCAGCAGTGAGACGATGCAACAAATATATCAGGAGGTGTGTGGACCCAGTGCAATAAAGAGAGAGGCCAGGAAATGCTGACACTGCAATGTGGGGCGGGATGTGTTCTGTAAGTGGGGAAACCGTTTCAGTGAGTAATTAATTTTAGGGAGTGATTACCAACCCTCTCCCTGTAACTGCCAACTATTTGCAAGAAGAGCTAAAGTAGAAAAGTGCCATTTTAAAGTAAGTGTAGAGAAGCATGACATTGAAAGAAAATTTATCTTCAGTGATACTTTAATAAACAGAGGTCCTGTATCAGATCCATAGGCAGAGAAAGATGAACTTGTTCCAGATACCACAGCGTGTCAGGAACAGAGGACAAACTAAAATTTGCACCTAGAAGCAGTGAGGTCCAGTGGGGGAGAACTACATGACTGGGCCCCGGATCAATGTATTTTAGCCATTCTTCTGCCACTAAGTATTATTATTTCTCAAGGAAATTGCCAGGAAAGTGCAGGCTATCTCGGTTCATCCCTTGGGGTCTTCGCTTCATCCACTGTAACGCCATTGGATGACTTCCAGGAACTCTTCTGGCTCTGAGTCCATAAAACCATAAACCACAACAAATCACCCTAAAGTTTCCAATTTTATAGGAATCTAACTTTTGCAAGGAACAACCTATACAATTCCAGCAAACAAAGCATGTTTCTTTCTGTCTCTGGCATACATGGTTGGCCTTATCCCGGAAACATCACTAGCAAAAATGCATGTGAAATTGAATCAGTTCTAGCATGAGAAAAGAGATTATAGAAATATCCCAGGAGGAGGAGCACGGGGGCGGGGGGGCGGGGGGGAGTCAGCTGCAACTCAGTGCTGGGTAAGGAGCCTCAAATCCATCCCTGAAACCTTGTGAATTGCCTATAATGAGAGAATAACTTTTGTTTTTGTTTCTACTTTCCCTTCTCAAATGCATAGTCAATTTTATCATTGTGATGGAATGAAAAAAATCAAAAACTAATTTAATTATGATGAATAAGAACGCTAGGAAGAGGGGGTATTTTTTAAGATAGCACTAACACACCAAGAGTTTATTCTTGGCCTCTTTTATCATTTTAGACACTTCACATATAACTGCTGAAGGAAAGATGCTGTCTCATGATAACTCTCTTGTGCCCTTAATAACTGAGATCACACCAATAATGAAAACTGGCGGAGCCTGAAATGAGCCTCACCAAAGCAGGAAGGTGACTGGTGACTGAATGCTTCTGGAAACATCAGGTGATACATCTTTGATGTGAATTGGAAGTACCTTTACTATCTGCGCTCCGGTTGGTGCTGCCCTCAAAGTGATGTGACTCGTACATGAGTCCTTGTTTTAACATTTACTGGCTCTAAGTTAATGAGAAAGCTGGTTAACCTCTCTGCACCTCGAATAATTAAACTTCAAAATCAGAATAATGATTCAGACTTCACAAAGTTGTCATGAATATGAAATGAGGATTTACACCAAAATGCTTGAGTAACTATTAATCAGCTTATAAAATTAAAATGCTACTATTATTTTTCCTGAATTAATTGCATTATTTGCATAAATAATAGTGTGCAAAGAAGCCCAGTGATTTGCCGTTATTTTGAATGTCAGCTCAGAGGTTTATTTTACTGTGGATTTCATAGATTGCTACCTATGTCTTATCTGATCTTACTGGAAGTGAGTTCTGTTGATTTCACCTGAATTTCAAGTCTAGCTCCATGATATTGGGAAGGTCATTTAAGTTTCTTAATTTATTCAGATGAAAATATGGGAGATAGACCAGGCAGTCTGCAAGGTCCTTTCCAGCACTGATTCTTAGGATGCTGTAATCCTGTAAATCATCTTGTCATTTACCCATTTGCTTTTTTTCAGCCCCATCCTTAGAGCATCTCACTCCTAAAGCTTTAGAATCCCAGAGGAAGAGATGGGGAGGGTCAGGGCAAGAAAGACCCTTGTTGCCACCCTCCATCAGCTCAATGAGGTGTCTCCACTTCTTCCGAATGTGAGGAAGTCAACAATTTTAGTGGCCATGGCACTAAAATACACAGTATTGAGCTGGCAGGATTGCTGAGAAGGGGGCATCTGTTGAAAAAGAGAGAGGGGCTCGGCGCCTATAGCTCAACCAGCTAAGGCGCCAGCCATGTACACCTAAGGTGGCGGGTTCGAATCCCCAGCCCGGACCCGCCAAACAACAATGATGGCTGCAACCAAAAAATAGCCGGGCGTTGTGGCAGGCACCTGTGGTCCCAGCTACTTGGGAGGCAGAGGCAGGAGACTCACTTGAGCCCAGGAGTTGGAGGTTGCTATGAGCTATAATGCCACAGCACTCTACCTAGGGGGATAGCTTGAGGCTCTGTCTCAAAAAAAAAAAAAAAAAAAAGAAAAAGAAAAAGGAAATTTATCAAGGTATCTTGTAAGAAATAAAATGTAGACAGACATCCAGGGCATGTTGCAGAAGTGTGAAATACTTTGCGTCATTTCTGCTGGTGGTGGGGGCAGGGCACCTAGAACACAGTGGGATTTTGACCAAGTAGCCATAATGTTTTTCAGAGCCCCAGACATTATTCCCTCCACCCTCAGATGATAATATTATAAAAGGCAGGAACTACATGAAAATGGAAGAGCCAGCACTGAAGAGTAGAGATGTTTGTCATAAGGCTAGTGGTCTATCTGGAAAGAGTCTGGAAAATATGCCACACAAAGGATGAGGCCAAAGGGGAAAGAATCTGTTCTTATAAAAGTAGTAAATTGAGATTGCATGTGGCCAGCTGCAGAACTGCTCCTTCTTCCTCTGGCTATGTGTCCTCTTGACTCTGCCCGCTGCCACCGGTGACCTCATTGCCCCAAGGCAGCCTGGCTGAGGAAGTGAAAAGGCTGAATGTCATGGTGACCCAGCATATTGTCGGGATAAGAAACACGGACCGGGCCGCTGCCTAGGTGTTCTCCCTGCCCTTGCTGTCACCCAAGGCAGGGGACGCTGAGCATGCTGAAATGTAACTTTATTTTGCTAAAACCAAGCTTGATTAGCCCTATATCCCCAGTTTGCTGAGAGCAACATCAAAACAAAAACAAAAACTATGCACTTAACAATGAAGAATAATTCAGCCCTTTCCAGTTGAAAGTGATCTCTCTTTATTCTGAGTAGTTCTAATTACTAGGTCAAATTCAAGTTGAAAACAGGCTTTGTTACTGCCTCTCAGTCCCTTGCGCTCAGTCTGATCTCCTGGTAGGGAGGATGCATTGTACTTCTCTTGAGGAGCCCCTGCTTCTTCTTGCATTAAGCCCTGCCTGCCTAGTGAGTCCTTCCTTTAACCTGGAACCCAGCTTAGAGCTGTTACATCCAGAAATGAAAAATATATTTGATTATATTTCAAATCTTACAGCTATTATGCCTCAGAATGCAGCCATTATTTTTTCATGAGCATCTAAGAAATTATGATGAGAAAGTGAAACTTCAGTGAGCAGAAGTTTTAGTATTAAAATTTTCACACCAATGAATAGTTTTAGAACAGATATCTCTATTCTTAGATATACCAGCATTTCTATCAGTTAAATTATTAGAAGTAGAATTGCTGGACTGAAAGTCAAGTGCATCTAAAAATTGAATAGATGATATCTTTTTTTGTCCAAATAGGTTGTGCTAACTTAGATTCTTTTTTTGAATAGATGATGTCTTTTTTTCCTGTCCAAATAGGTTGTGCTAATTTAGATTCCCACAGCAGGACAAAGTGTCCACTTTTCCCACTTTTACCAGCACTGGGCATTGTTTTAAAATATTTGCTAATATAATAAGCAATTAGCAAGCCAGTCTTTAAGTTGCACTGGTTTGACTGTTAGCAGGGTTGAACATTTTCAGCTGTTTCTTGGCCATTTGTCTCTGTCTTCAGTGAGTTGTCTGCTCAGTGTCCATCCTTCCCTACATTCAGTTGCTTGTCTTTTTTTTTTTTTTTATGATTTGAATAACATTTTTATTGGATGCTTTTGAATAATAGCCCCCAAACAATCAGTAGAACATAACTGACCAAATGCATCTAATCTATCTATTTATTAAGAAGAAATAAGAGCAAATTAGATAAATGTTATTTTATTTCATATAAATATATTAGATATATAATATATTAGATATATTGCTATGATGAGACCACATAACAAATATTTGAGTTAACTTATTAATAGATTAAAATGTCAGATAGCTCACCTAGAAATTAATTCATACATTCACAGTGTTAGAAAAAGTCATCTGTCACTGACCTTCAAATGACAGTTTTAACTAGACTGATACTGTCTCTTCTTCTACTTATAAAATAGAATATTCCTCTTTCCAGAAATAGAAATGTTTAAATCTTTCTTTTTTTTTTTTATTAAATCTTAGCTGTGTACCTCAATGCAATCATGGGGTACAATGTGCTGGTTTTATATACAATTTGAAATATTTTCATCAAACTGGTTAACATAGGTGGAGGGAGGGTAATCGGTGGGACCACACCTACAGGGCATCTTACAAGGGTACATGTGAAATTTCCTAAATGTAGAATATAAATGTCTTAACACATTAACTAAGAAAATGCCATGAAGCTATGTTTGTCTTTTTCTTATCCATCTATAGGAATGCTCTATTCTAAATGTAACCTGTTTCTACTTTTTGTTGCTGATAGAAATATGCCAGCCATTTGCTTGTGTTTTATTTTTGCTCTTAGTCATATAAATGTTTTGAGCGTTCATGTAATAAAACCTTTTTATGTTTTCCTCTATGAAATTTGATTATTCTAACATTCTAACTTTTCTTATGAAAAACTTTCCTGCTCAACATTATTTAGGGAAAAAATCTCCTATTATCATTTGCTTGCTTTTTTTTTTTTTTGAAGAGTACTTTGAAATGTATTAGATTACTTTTATGTGTGGTGCAGGGTGGGAATCTAAAAACTTTTTCAGATAGATTATGAATTGGCCCATAATATTTATATTACTCTATTATTTTTTCTTCTAAGGCAACAAGATATTCTTGTGTACTAAATTCCCATGAATGTATGGGTTTATTTCAGGGCTTCATTGCAAGGATCCGGAGCAATTTGAAAGGGTACAGAAATTCAGTGAAATAAAATTACATGTAGAAATTACTTTATTCCACAATACTATTAAAACCAAAAATAATATGCTTCATCTCCTACAATTTTCTGTTTCCTCCAACTAAACAAATTAAATATCCCTGAGTATCTTAGGCCAGGCCTAGAGAAGGTAGATTTCCAGGAGACAATCCCTGCCACGGTTACTGAGCCCTCAGACTGAAGCAGCGGGAGAGGAACTTGTAGACAGACATTTGAAAAGCTTTTTGAAATATCTGTGTTGGGTTTCTAGCAAGGTCAGAGAAAGGTCTCTCTGGTAGCCTGGTGATTGGCATGTCTTCCGTGGCAAGGGCATATTTGAGGGACCAAGTTTTATCTTCTGGGTCTGCAGGCACTTACTATGGTGGGCACTCTACCAGGAACTGCACCCTGAGGGTCTCCTGGTGACACAGAGCTTGGAGGTGGACAATTTCTAAGCCAGGCCTTTCAGGCTTAGCTCTTCTAAATAAGGAACAGAGCCAACTGGGTTGTGACTGCCTATGCCATCTTGGATTCTTTGCTAGACAGAGATAAATGTATCCATAGAAACATACCTTTTGGAGAAACATGAAAAATAAACAGCTTCCAGGTCAAGGCATGTGCACAGTCAGCATGAGTTGCTACAGGAGTGGAGAGGATAAATTCATTCCTTTACTTACCACCTACTAAGGCAGGCTTAAAGAGAGTCCCAGATTAATAAGTGCTGTATGGCCAACAGAGGGCTTTCATGCCTCTAGGTAAATATGTGCTTTTTCACATTATAGCATGCTCAGGATATCCTCCCAGTGCAGGGAACTCATTCAGAGAGGATTTGCCACTTCCTGTTGACTCTGGAGACCACACCAGCACACTCAGAGTGATGATGACCTCATTGCCCCCAGAGGAAGGCAGGGCCATGTGCAAGGGCAAAATGCGGCTGGGAATGACTACGCCCTGTTGAACTGCAATAGTGAACTGGTTCTGAGCAAAGACATCAGAACCAACAGGGGATGCTGCAAATTTCCACGTTCTATATCAGCCTGGTCCAACCAGTGGAGCAAACAGGTGTGTGTGGGTGGGCAGGTATGTATGTTGAGTATGAAAAATGCAAAACATTACTTGTGATGACCTTACTCTCCTTTATTACTACATCATCTTATTCACTTCCTTGGATTTCTTCTTATCTGTACACCTGCCAGCCCAGTTCAGAGTCTACATTGCCCAATCAGAAGCCAAGAGTCACATGGAGCTATTTAAATAGATTAAAATTAAATAAAATTGAAATTTCTATTCCTCAGTCACACTGAGTATATTCAAATACTCACTAGCCACGAGGAGCCCATGGCTACCATCATGGACACTACGGGTACAGAACGTGTCAATTACTGCAGAGGGTCTATTGAGCAGCACTGACTCACTGAGACCTTACATGTTCTGGTCTCTGTGGTAGGCCCTGTCTGCAACAACCATGCACGCCAACAGGAAGACAGACATTAAGCAGGTGCTCTCTCAACAAATCAGCAATAACAGTTTGTGGAAGCACAACAAAGGGACAGTGTTGGAGACTTGGAGAGAATATAGCGTTGGGTGTCCATCTTGCTTGAATGGTCCTGGACAGCTTTTTCTTTGGTGATTTCAGATTAATTTGAAAGGATTAGGTTGCATAGTTTTCATCTGAAAGGTTGGAGTCTGAATTACAGTTGCATCTTTCACCCAGGAAGCATGCCACATACTCATACAACATACCTGTTGAGTGGGAACTCACTGAACCCCTTTCCCCAGCGACCTGAATGTAATTGAGTTTTTCTCTCATGTGAGCGTGTAGCTATCCATCTACTAGTTTCTAGTTTAGTCACATGTGATGCTTGTTTCATTCTTGTGATACTTCACTTAGGAGAATATTCTCCAAGTCCATCTGGATTATTAGAAAAGACACGAAATCTCCATCTTTTTATGGCTGAGTAGTATTCCATGGTATACATGCACCACAGTTTATTAATCCATTCATGTGTTGAAGGGCACCTGGGTTGTTTCTGCATCTCTGCAAATGCGAATTGTGTACTATCAACATTCAAGTGCAAATGACCTTATGGTAAAAAAGATTTGTTTTCTTCTGGGTAGATACCTAGTAATGGGATTGCAGGTTCAAATGGAAGGTCTACTTTTAGTTCTTTTGAGGACTCTCCAAACTTCTTGCCATAGAGGCTGTACTAGTTTTCATTCCCACCAGCAAGGGATGAATGCTCCCCTCTCTGCACCGCCAGCATCCATCACTTTGGGACCTTTCAATGTGGGCCATTTTCACTAGGGTTAGGCCATATCTCAAAGTGGTTTTGATTTGTATTTCTCTGATAATTAGGGACAATGGACATTTTTTTGTGTGTTTGTTGGCCATTCGTCCTTCCTCATAAGCAAAATTTCCATTCATGTCTCTTGCTCATTTTTAAATAGAATTGTTTACTCTTTTCCTACTGATTTGCTTGAGTTCTTTCTCAAGCAGCTTCTTTGAGAAGTGAAGTTAGAGAGAGGGCCCAGAAAATCTGTGGAGGAATCTGGTTTCCCACATATCCACTTCCTGGTGCGGGGTGGGACGGGAATAAAGGCCTTAAATAGAGAAGAGGCTCAAGCAATGAAGAGATAAGATTCCAGAATGTCTCTGGGCTTCCCAGTCTCTGCTTTGTTTTCAAGCCCAAAGAGATTCTGTTCTCTAATTAATCCTGTTCCCTGCTCCATCTCCAGGCTCCCAGTCAAAATTAGGTTTTACTCAAGATAACTCAGACTGGGAAAAAGAAAGCCTTTTATTCCTAAACTTTAAATTAAAACTGCCATCCTCTGCACATCCATAGGAAAATGCCAGATCCAATTTGCCAAGTACCACCCAGGCCAGGGAAGAAAGAAAAGGGCAGGTGGCTCTTATGCCAGCATAGCTTGGGGAGCACACAGAGAGAGTCAGGGAATCAACGGGGGCCTGTGCTTCCGAGGGGAAGGAAGGCGGACATTGGGAAAAACTAGATTCCCCAAGGACAGAAGAAAGGAAGCCAAGTGCAAGTGAAATTAATTAAACAGAATATTTGTAACGTGGCTCTAAAATCAGGCTGAGCTGGCAGAGTTTTCATCTGAACCTTATTTATTAAATTACTTTATGATTTACATCCTCCCTCCCTAAACAGATGTTTTGAGAACAAAATTGTAAAGGAAAGCCAGCTTTTACAACAAAAATGCCAAATAATATGCTAGTTCGCCTAACTGAAAACCAATGCAAGGGGGGAACTGAATGCTTAACTTTAATAAGCAAAAATTTTCAAGTTGGAAAACCATTCAATATAGTCTTTTTAAAAACAGCTGAATGAACATGAACTTTAAACTGGCTAATCTAATGATATAAACAAAGAAATGATTAAAAGGGATCCTTAAAATAATCCCAAAGTTTGTATTAATCATTGATGTGGGAGATAAATACACAAGGAATTTTTGAAGGAGAAAGGATGAAACCAAAGGATGTCCACTCTGCCATTTTTTAAAAAGCAAACAACTGAAGAATACCTACACAAATATGTTTTTTAAAAAGTAACAAAAGATGGATACGAGTTGGGAATAATATATAAAATATAATTCTATTTTGACAAAAATCGGATAAACGGAAGCTGCATGTATCTGAATGCCTGTGTAACTGGCTTATCAGTTATTTCTTTCTCTTTTATTGCACTTCCCACACTGTATTGCAGTTATCTGTGTATAATTGTTGGGTTTTCTTTTTTCATGAGATCAGGTTTCTGCCCTCATCTCTGTATGGCCATTACCCAGTGACAAATTCTAGAACACACGTGGTGTAGGATAAGTTGTTATTGTGTAAATGACAGCAACCAGACAAAATGGCCTGCGTGGGGAAAAGAGGCATGGTAAGAAACAGGACAGCACAGATTCAGGGTCAGAGGATTGTGATAGGGCATGTGGTGAGGTGGTCACACGAGTAACAAAGGCTCTTTATGGGGGTTGGATTATAGGTCAAAGATAGAACTGGCTGCATAATTTGTAGAGCTCAGTGCAAAACAATGACCCCAAAGCATTAAGCCAGGTGTGGGGCCTCTCAAAGCACAGCAGTCCTGGCAGATTTTAACCAGGGACAAGCTGATCAGATTTAAGAAAAATCTTTTTAAAAATTACTACAGATGTATAAAAACGACCACAGATAATTGTTAGCAGGAGACCAATTGTTAGCAGGAGGCCTGGAAAAACCTCTTAGAAGAAAACTGCACTAGCCATGAGCAGTCAGAAGAGCCTAAACAAACCAGTCAGTAGCAGGAGGGCACAGACGGATGGGTCCAAGAGAAAAATTAAGGAATTAGGAACCACCATGTTGACTGTACTGGGCTTAAAGACTGGGGAAGAAAGTGAGGATAGAAGAAATTAAGGACAAGAGGGAAAAAAATGCCCAAAGCAAGTGAAATGAATTAAACAGAAGAACGTCTGTAACCTGACTCTAAAAATGGACAGGCAACCAGGAACACTCACAACTGGGTAACTCAAGCTGCAGCACAGCCAGCCCACCCCAAACATCCCCTTGAGAATGATAATAAAATGTCCTGAAAGAAGCTCAGCGCCCACAGCACAGTGGTTACACATGCACCAAGTGCTGGACACATACACCAAGGCTGGCGGGTTTGAACCCAGCCCAGGCCTGGTAAACAACAATGACAACTGCAACCAAAAAAATAGCCAGGCATTGTAGCAGGTCCTGTAATCCCAGCTACTTGGGAGGCTGAGGCAAGGGAATCACTTAAGCTCAAGAGTTGGAGGTTGCTGTGAGCTGTGATGCCACAGCACTCTACCAAGGGCAACATAGTGAAACTCTGTCTCAAAAAAAAAAGAATATCATGAAAGAGTAAAGATCAGACATCATTTCTGGCAAAGAACCTGGAGGAAAACATGAAGGTTTTTCCTATGAAAACCTGACTTTTGTGCTGCCTCTCAAAATATTGTTAATTTTGTGCAAAGAGTAGAGGGAAATGGAGTCCAGGAGGACAGGTGTGCAAGGACACACAGGGCATGTTGGCAGAACCTGGGGTCCTGTAGATCACGGCACTTCTGTGAGCCAGGGGAGTCCATCTACAGGTGATAAAAGTGAGGAATAAGGAAGTGAGGTGGCTTTTGTAAGTTTACAAAGAGAAATAGAAAATAAATGTCACCAGACTCCAATCAAGCACACGTTCTCTCCCCCAAATCTTCTGTTGTTTGGACTGTGTTAATAACCGATTGACTTATTTATCAACATGGCAAACGCAACAGGCGTTGAGACCACCAAGAATACGAATGATAAACACTCAAAGACAGTGGGAAACGAGCTGGAGTCCAGAGGTAACTTACTCAGGGTAACAACATGCTTCTGCCAAAAATTTGCCTGCGGACTTTTTTGATCCAGGCGAATCGCTGAGCCAAATCCATTGCACAAGTGCTCACAAACCCATGGAAAGACTGTTGTCCAAGTTATGCCTGAATGCTCAGTATGGTCCTGAGAAAGGGCTTGTTGGCACATTTGCTTCTTCCTTATTGATGAGCAGCTGTGGACGACAGAAACATAACACTCAGAAATCTCTGTCTCCTAGCCCTTTCAGTCTGTCCTGGTTTAAGATGATGACACAGCTATTCTACACAACAAGAGGCAGTTGAACAGGAGAGAAAAATGGGTTTATTTCTCAAATCAGTTTTTATCAATGATTACTCAAAGCATCATCTCATCTGTTTTTGCACAATTTCATGTTTACTACAGGCTGGAAATGGGAAGACTTTCTTCCTAAAGCTGATGTTTAACTAGTGTGCAACAGAAACATTAACATTAGTGCATCATGCAAAAATGGGCGGGCATCCATCCTCTGACCCTGGCAGCCTCAGCGGCCCTGTGTGCGTCCCTTCATTGTAGCACCCCCCCCGGATAGCCTGGCCCCTCCAGATCCAGAGGCCTTCACAGTGGAATCCCAGATCTCACACAGGAAATGGTCAAGGCAACTACTTCCCAGAATCTTTCAGAAGGAGCCACAAAATGTATTACTAAGGTGACCATGACATATATCATCCAAACACATTTATCATCTCCTGGAACACTTGGAGGGTAAAGGAAGGTTTTATTAGTGATTACATCATCTCCACTATTGACCATTGGAAGAAAATGACATCAAGTCAGTAGATATAAGCAACAAACAAAATACCCCAGATATTTCTTCACTCTACCTCTGATCAATGTCATTTCAAAGATGAGCCAACAAACCTTTCCTACTGGGATTGGCAATTTGCATCATGCATGCAAGGTATTTTCAAAATATGTTCATGCATATAGGGTTCACCAAAGACCAAAGACAGAAATAAAATACATCGATCATCTGAACAACAGAAGAGTATGTTAATTTTTTCTCTCCGTAGGTTTGAATCAGTTGACTCAGAGTCAAAGACACTTAAGTCCCAGGACTGGAATAAGCACCATAGCAGTAATTATGTTTTACTTTAGCTCACTCCATTTGTCATATCTAAAATTAAATATTTATTGAATAAATAAGGTGATAAATTAACTGTTCATCTGGTTGCCTCTGATATTCTCAAAATGTTATGTCAAAGAATCTATTGGCAGTGATATTTAAATGAGCCTTTCAATGTAGGAAAAGGAGAAGAAAATAAACATTTTAATGCTGACTCCACGCCAGGCAGCATGCAACACCCTTTTAAAATAAGCTCTCATTTTTAATCCTCAAAACAATCCTATTAGAGAGGTATTGTTATCCTGATCTCACAACTGAGAAAATAGAAATTCAAGTTAGTTAAATAACTAAACATCAATTACACAAAGGTCCAAATCTATGGCTCTCTGATTCCACAACCTAACTCTTTTCCCTCTTTTATTAAGGTAATTATGCCTATGCATGGGTCACCCAAAGAAAGATTCTTTGCCTGGAAAGTTAAAAATATTACAAATAGTTAAAGGCATTACGGTTTTAGAAGGAAGATAAAAATCAACTAAAATGATTTATGCATAAAAACAAAAGTAACCTCTTATGCTAGGGTCTTAAAAACCTATCTGTCACAGTCTTATTATTAGAGTCTTCTTCATCAAAGAGTATTTATCAAGACTGAGTTCTCAGGCACTTTGTGGTATAATTTACAAAAAGAACTATATATCACTTCTCTGCTCTTTTGCGAATGTCATTCTTATGTCAGATCAAGGAGAAGAAATCATTTTCACAGCTCAAGAAATCTAAAAATCAGTGAATGATGAGACTAGAGGCCATTTGAGGAGAACCAAAATAAAAATGGTCTCAACAGTCTCCCTGTGGCTGCCTATAAAATCTGGAAAACAGCTGGAATTTCATCCTGGCTCAAAAGCTTTCATTATGTATCCCAAGTATTTCAATCTTACTTCTTTTTTTTTTTTTTCTGTTTACTACCAGTACTCAATACTAGCTAGAGTCTTGAAAATACTGAAAAGACTTTTTTGCCTTTCATTTCTTTGCTTTCTCAGATTCCTTTTGTAAATGTGGTTTGGGCTCAACATCCCCTAGGCACTCTTCTTTGCATGGAAGTTATTGAAATGAGTATTTTCTTGCAATGGTGTTTAGCCATGAATGCCACTAGGCCACTAAAATTTAAGGCAAGTTGCTGAGTTGGAAGTTCTCCTGACTATCATTGCCCTTTCCTTAAGCATTGCACACCCAGGGAAGGAAGGTGGGGAACAGACAGTGTCAGAAGTAGCTGATAACAGTCATGGAGTTAAGTCTAGTTCTCATTATTTCTCCTGCAAAAAGCAGGAGACCACTAAGGCCCAACCCAATGTCCCCAAAGTGTCCCTCTGTCAAGGACAGCAATCTTTCTTCATGGAGCCTAATGAGCTCCATCCCAGGGTGGCAGTCGGCCCAAAGCTAGTCTCTACCTATAGACTATACTGGAAGTTGTGAAGTGGGATTTTAAGCCCTCAGTATGAGTTTCAATTCCAGTTCTATGGAATTTTTAGTAATTAGTATTATAATCCATTAACTCTGTTTTCCAAAATGGGCTATTCATACATAACTGTAGAAAAAACAAACCAAAGGCTTTGCTATTTAATACAAAAACCTAACTGCAGGGATTTCCACTTTGTGTGGCTGACAGAATAACATTCTGAGATGTTTAGAAAAATCCCTCAGTTGGGTCTTGATGAGTCGTTTGGGGTTGCTAAAAGTGATACCTCTAGGGCAGCGTCTGGGCAGACAAAGACACCTGGACTACCAAATGTTTACTCCCCATAAGGTGAGAAGGATGCAGAGGTCAAATTCTAGATCGGGGAGAAGAGTTCCAGAAGCAGAGAGAAGAGCAGCATTGAAGGGAGATCCATGGGGCACCTCTGTGTTGGCCAGCAAGAGAAGGCAAGGCCAATCATATGCCCCTGAGGAAGGACTACTGTATCCTTCAGTCAAAGACACCCTGAAGAGCCACAGGATATCAGGGAACACTGAGGGACATCCCTGATAAGAAATGCCCAGTTTAATCCAGCATCAGCTGTGCAGGGGGTCCATGCCCTGTGCTCTCCCTTTTCTTGCTCATCTACTCCCCACATCCCTCAAATGTTCAGCAAATGCTTGCCGCTCACAGCAAACTTTGTCTTCCTGGTGTTGTGTGAGCTTCACGAAGGTTGATGGTGATAACCATGGGATGAAGCCAGTAAAAACAGCAGCCCGGAGAATAAGGAGCAAGTGCTGGGGACCAGGCTTTAAAAAAAGAAAGAAAAGAAAGAGTCCAAGTAGAAAAATAGATACTATAACCACCACCAAAGCAAACAACCCAAATCCACGGAGGCTCTGAAGGAGCCCTGGAATTGCTGTGGGAAGGAGCTTTCCAGCCCACTTTGGGACATTCAAGCAACATTCCGTATAGAGAGGGTGACAAGAAGAATAACATGCCTTAACACAGGGGAAGTGCCTGGCTCGGACCCGTCTCTTTCTCTTCTCTCATTTCTCCTTTTGCTCCCTCATAGGTTTTCTTTGCCTCCATATTCTGGGCTCAAATGCTGAGGAGAGTGGAAAACGTACAAGCAATTAATTTCTGATTTTGTAAGCATCTACTGGACTGTTGGCCTCTGCTTAGAGATATTGTGAAGGCAAAGTTATTCCTTCTACCCTCAAAGGAGCTTCAGATTAATGGCAGATCCATAAAATAGTATTACGTGGTCTATAAAATTTCCAGAACAAAAGATTCCATATTCTAAGGAAGATCATTACCAGATTAACATATTATTCTATATTGTATAGCTTTGCACACCTTCTAATGACTTTTCTCATTTTTTTTAACTTAATGAGTTTTATTAGACTGGCAATGCCAGTGGAGTCACAAATGTTGTGGGTGAGGCTCAACCGTAGGTCCTTGCACGCGACTTCCACCCTATTACAAGTGAGGTGGCACCTTTTCCAGACATGCCTCACTTTTAGACTATATCCGTTAGCCTCTCCAACTGAATGGAAAACTGGAATAGGGTATAAAATAACTAAAAAATGAGGGGAAAAACTGCAAACAAAAGCCTATGCACTTGAAGTATCTCCATTTCCCTTCCGAGCAACATTTGCAGTCTTATCCGCCTCTTCCTCCACTTCTGATATCCTTGTGTGTCTGGCAATGCTGAGCCAGTCTATATTGAGTCTAACCATGGGTATGAAATAATAATTCCTCCTTGTTAAATCTCCTAGGAAAATACATTAGAAATTTTAAGGGTAGCAAATGGCTTTTTTCCCAAGGCTCTTCTGTCTTCTAGAGGTGTGCATTCACATTCACAGTATGAAAGCATCAACGATTCTCATGGGCACCCAGTATCATCATTGCAGGGCTGAGCTCTCCATTGGAAAACCCCCAAGAAGAAGGCCCTTTTGTATTCTCAGAGAGCTTCAGACCTGGGTAGTGAAAGAAGGCAAGCAAATAAACATTTCACAGATGTGCAAAAATCAAGGAACTCTTCTAGATGACAGAGAAGATGCCATGAGGTTTTTAAATGTCATCTCATCTTGCTGAGCTGCTGAAGAGAAGTTGCAAAATGAACAGCCGTATACTACTTGAGGAGGTATAGTCAATGACCTGGAGCCGATTGTTTTTTCAGCTACGAGAAAATGAAGAGTGAGTTAGATGCTCCACACACAGCAGTGGACTCCTTTCTCACCACAGCCCATTAGTTTCAGCTAACATGGGATTGCCTTGGCCTTTCTACATAAGAAAGGAGGAAAAGACTGCTGACCACCTGGAATGGTCATTCTATCCTCTGTTTGAGCGCTCAAAGGAATTAATCCCATCTCAAGGGGCTTGAAGACTCTAGGATGGCTGGATGATCTGGTAATGAGAGCAGCTGAATAAATATAAAAATATCCCCAAACATATTATAAGAAACCCTTAAGTTCGTCAAAAAGTAGCTAAACGGTAATTGAGGTCACATATTTGTATTCTGGGCAAATCCAGGGATGTGTATGAAAGGTGGAAAAGAGCTGCTCTTCAACCATGATCGGGGATGGGAGCAGGGGAGAGGGCAGGAGCAGGAGAAGAGAATGGCCAATTAAGTGTAATAAACAGACACAGTTTGCCCCTTAGCAGTGGCTATCAGCTGGTGTGAATGACGACGTGAGTGTCTGAGAGTGTCACGCGAGTCTGCGTGTATGTAGCATGTATGCAGGCTCAGGGATGTGAACTAGTGCCTAAAAGTGGAGTATGTGGGGTGTCTACAAATGTGAGGGTATGCATTTATGAAGGATATGGGGGGCACAAGAATAAGGGATGTTAAGATATGGACACGGAGAGAGATTAGAAAGAGAGTATGTATGGGAGTGTGTGGGTGATGTGTGTGAGCTACAGAGGGTCATTAGGGAGGTAGGTGCGGGTGTGTGTCTGCACACAGCAACATCTTTAACCTGAAGGTGTGTGCACAAGGACTGCGTGTGAGTACAGTGTACAAGAACAGTGTCTATACAATCAAAGTGACATATAGCAAACCAAGCTTTTCTTCTGCCTCATTGCCCTGCCCTGGTCCTGGTGCAGAGCCACAGGAGTGGCCTCTCACAGGGATGCAATGTCCTTGCCTGCACTTAGCATTCAATCCCCTGGAGCTGCTTCTGAGTCTAAACTACTTTTGGAATTCCACACCTGTGTCTCCTTTGCTGGGACCCAGCGGGCTGATTTTCTGTGATTTATGGGACTAGAGACCTTCATTTCCCCACAGGACTGACTGGGGAAAAACACCTCTGGTCAGAATTTCCGCTGATAAATCATCATGATCCTCATCATCACCGTTGTCATCATTCCCACACACGGCACTTGGCGGTTTTCAAAATACACTCTCATACATCATCTCACTGCACGACTACATTGCAAATTGGCTAACAATGCATTGTCCTTTCTGAAAGGTTAATTCTATAATATAAAATCCAGTTGGATTTGCTGATAGATGCATACTAGGCAACAAAAAATTATCCAAACATCCTAAGATGAGGAAGACTCAGGACTTTCATATCAAAATACAACCTCCATTTCTTGATTAAAGCCTCAATACATTCACAGCTCTTGTGTATTTCTGCCCTTGCAGGAAAATCCCTTTAGAATAGCTATCATTTCTGTAACCCTTCTACCGTCTTCCTAAAATGCAAAACTGAAAATCCATAACATTTCTCTGGATGATCATGTAGTTAAATATTACTCTTTTTTTTTTTTTTGGCCTATCAATATGCAAACAGACTAAGCTCAGCGCTGCTAATGATAATAGTAATAACAGCGCCGTACATTCATTTTCTTGGATGGAGCCCCCACTGGTTCCACCATTTGTCTCAGGGGTGTAGCAGACATTTTCACAGGCATCCCCACCATCTCCATGTCACAAACCTCCATTCCCCGAAAAGCGAAACAGAGATTTCTCCAGGACAGTGAAATGGCAGCGATGGGATAATTTGCATGTAAAGTTATTTCCTTGTGTGTCAGACTTTTGATATGGAAGGTTTGTGTCAAATCTTTGATATATTGAGTCTGTTTACAGCAGAGGAGCCAATGGCTGTCACAGTGTCTCACAGTATTTTCTTCCAAGAGAGGAGAAAGGGAAATGTCTGTCCCAGGTGTACACTGCTTGTCTGTGTGGGGAAATTTTTTTCAGACTGTCATGGAGTTAAAAGGTGGGAGTTTATTTAAATGCACAGAGATTCAGGTCTCAGTTTTGTGGCCCAGTGAGGCATGTATTCTTCTGCGTGAGGAATGGGGGTGAAGACTCTCTCCAGAATGTACGTCTCGATCCATCTCAGTCTGCCTGGGAGGCAGGGAGAGCAGCTCTGATACCTCAAGGCAAAGTGGTCATTTTGCAGCACCCCATGTGGCTGCTGGCAAGCAAAATGTGGGTGTAAAACATAACAGAGCCCACACGTTCATGCCATCCACTCACTTGCCCCCAAGCAAGCCTTGCTTGAGAGTCTGCTGTTCTTAGAGTTGGGGTCCAGAGATGACAGATCAGGTTCTGCACACTAGAGAAGGTCATAGTTTACAGACAAGTCCACCATCAATTAACAGACAGAGAAGAGTGCTTTAAAGGATGCTCAAGTGATGGGCTCTGGATGGAGTCTGATGGGGGAGGACCAGAGTAGAGAAGCTTTCTTAAAGTCACGACATTTGAGCTGAGTCAGGAAGAAGGAGCAGGAACTATCCAGGCAGAGAGGGACAACTCTCCATCTGTAGAATAAGTGGTTCCAGCATGTCCACTTACACAGTTACCGAAGAAGGCAGTGGTTGCAATTAACAAGCCAAATGTTTCACACAGGAATCAGTGAGACCCCTGGCAGAAACTTGGCTGTTCAATGCTGCTTTGGAGAGCTTTTTTGGTAGATGCTACAATCACACATATCTCAATTATGTGTTTTGCTTCATCTTCCTCTTAGAAAGCAGAGAATGATTATTGTAAGAAAAATAAAGTGAGATTTCAGTCTGTTCTTTGGGAAGGGGGAGTTCTTGTTTTTAAGTGTGCGTCTATTGGTGCCAGTCCCAGGAGTCTACAGCTGCATAATTCATGTTAGGTTTTCCTGGGAAACAAAATCACCTAAGGTCTCTGTGAAATTTTGAATCACGTTGCTTTCCAAGGGATTAAGCACCATCCCATTTGCAGGGGCATACATCCCTTTAGTTCCACATTTTTCATGTGTCATATGTATAAATGAGCTGCCCTGTGCCAGCTACAGGAGTGAGGAGACACACACCTACTTCAGATAAAGTGTGGATGGCAGATGCCACACCCACCTGGCTTACGGAATACAGAAACCCAGAAATACACAGGAATTCTGTGCTCTCTCTTCATCAGAACTGATTGTCAAGAGTTTACTCATAGTGGCCAAAATATATGGATAGCTCTTAATTCTAAAAGACAGCATCAAGGTCAACCTTTCCCACTCTTGTACCCAACTAAAAGCTCCTTATCCATCAAAGGCCAACTCACGTCCTTACTGTCGTTAGTCTTTAACTCCTTTTCTCTGAACATCTACAACATTGAAAGTATGCCATGCCCAACTTAGCCGTGCATTACATTCTTTATTATTGTTACCCTATAAGGCATTACCTTGACCCCAGAAAGTACCTGTGACCCTCATGCTGCTGTGGAGGGCTGTCCTTCCTCCTTCATTTCTGATGCTCTATTTTGATCTGCCTATTGAAGTGCCCCACGTGCATGTTCTGAGACAACTAGAACCTCCAAAATACATCCAAAGTTGGAATCATCTTTCAACCAGAACACAGTCCTCTTCATTGACCACTTCCATTTTCCTGAAATCCTGACTCTTCCTGCTGTTAAACTACCCCTGCTGACACTGATGATATTATCATCTCTTTCTCGCTCTCCTCCCATCTCTCACGTTCATTTTCCTACTTCCACAATGAATACCATTACCTTGGTTTTGATGCTTGTAATCTCCCATCAAGAAAGCTGCAGAAACTTCTAGGTGACCTGCACTTTGTCTGTCCTGTCCAAATGCAGTCACTCATGTACCTCAGTCAGATGAAGCTTTCTGCAGCAGCCCATGAGTGGTGTCTGTCCTGTAGCTTCTCTCTGTCCACTTCAAAAACTACATAATTTTTTTACCTGGTATAAAAAAACAAAAACCAAAAAAAACCTATAAAATCTGTTGACCATCTTTCTGACTACAAATTTATCAACAACTTCCTAGCAAAGCAATTTCTGCCACTTGAACCTTTCTAGAGTGATATCTTAGTCCAGGACATGACTTTTTTACATGAAATCTTTTTTCCAACTATCAGAGTCTGGCTCTGTCTTTAAGGTGTATTCAATAGCCTACCTAATCTGTGAACTCTTCCTAAATAAACCCATCAAATTTAGGCAGTTTGTTCCTTACTGTGGATATTTTTTATTCAAGTGATATTATGATGCACCTAATATATTAAGGCCCCGTGCTAAATGTTGAAGGATTAATCTATAATAGAAAGCTCAGTTTCCCTTGAGTAAGAGTTCAAAAGCACACATTACTTAATTAATATCAGAAAACAAATGTCCTTGAGGTGAAGCAAGTCATGTCTCTTCATACTGAAAAGCATACTTAATGACACGTAAACATACTTATAAACAGCTCATATGAAATCCTGGCAAAACTCTGGAATTCCATGGTAATAACCATAGTATATAATTTTCAAAGAAATAAATGGAGAATCTTCAAAAAAACCTTTTTGCACCTGGATTGCCATCAACATTGTTACATAATTAGTACAGATCAGAAGCAAATATGTTAGAAGTTTTGAGGGTGAATTGCTGGACCTGTAATTCTAAGTGCGAACTCATGTGTCAGTGCAAGAGGGAAACAAAAGGAAAGAAAAAAATATTTTGGCCACGCAAGAATGTAGATGGCTTATCAAACCAAACCTGCTCTGAATTGAGTGATCCACTGAAGAAGAATGAAAGATACACATAGTAAAGAAGATAATGAGATACTCACAAAAATTAATTATAGTTAGGCTTAAACAATAGTTGGTGTATAGTCTTTAATAATTAATGAACTATGAAACTTATATTACAATATGGTAGTGAAAATAAAAGAAACGATATCCTAAAATTCTGTCCATGATCTAAGAGAAGGACAATGGCTAATTAGAAATGACTATAGAGGCTCAGCGCCTATGGATCAACCAGCTAAGGTGCCAGCCACGTACACCTAAGGTGGCGGGTTCGAATCCCCAGCCCGGACCCGCCAAACAACAATGACAGCTGCAACCAA
>NW_003852424.1:7577177-7642849 GCF_000181295.1 Otolemur garnettii
GGGTTCAAAAAAAAAAAAGGAAAGGCTAAAAAGTTCAGATTTGAAAATTCTTTCCTCAATAAAAGTAGATAAAAAATTAGATGAGTTCCATAACAAAGCCAAAAAGCATGATTTAAAACTGTGTGTGTATATGAGAGAAATGCTTATAATTTATACCTAATAAACAAAAATGCTTCCTTTCTAATAAATATGAACATTCCCAAATCCTGAGTGTTTAGGCCACAAAGAAGAATCTCAAAAATTCCAGAAGACTATATTCACTGGGATTTAAGTTTAATAACAAAAAGGGATAACCAAAAATCCATCAAGTCATGTAGAAATTAAAAACAAACAAATTAAAGACATGTTTAATAAGGTCATTGGTAAAGAGGAAAACAGGACTAACCATATTTAGAAAATGAAAGCATTGCACATGTAAACCTAATGGACGTGGGCAAAGCGTTATTCAGAGTAGCTAGTTTAACCTTGAATATATTTATTATAAAACTACTATGACTATCATAAATAGCTAGAAACATGAAGAGTTAATTGGGCCCAAGGAAAGTAGTAGAAATAAATCAATAATTATTAAAATTTAATTTAGTAAAATAGGAAAGAAAAACACTTGATTAACCAAACTAAGAGCTGCTTCTTTGAAAATACCTTCCCTCCTCCCCCCAGATTGAAAGATCTTTGGCACCTCTGTTAAGTAAAAAAGAGAGAAGATCCAGATAAAAGCACTAAACATTGAAAAATGTAAATATGGAAAATCCGAATGTGTTTTAAAATGTGATAAAACTGTAGGTACAACAGTCCAACAATAAATTTAAAATCTAAGTAAAATCAGCTGAAAAGAAATAGAACATATGGGATAAGAACTAATAGAAAACTAATATGAACATTAAATTACAAACACATGGAATAGACATAAAGCAAAATTTCAGGGAAATGTATAGATATTACAAATTTACTACCATATCTAAAAGATAACTGAAGACTTAGGTTTATAAAGATCAATTATCCATACATCTAATCCATTAATTTAGGGTAATTTCAATCATAGGTCACAAAGAAATTTTTAGAATTCTAATTTTTATCAATATGCAAGCATCTTCCCAATATTTTTCCATTTCATATGAGGGTACATACAATTAGGCCAGATTGCTTGCATTTGTACAGCAAAGTCTAGGTTGTAGTTATGTCCCTAACACAGGAAATGTGCCATACACCTGAAAATTGATCTGCGGGGAAGGAACCCGCTGACCCCTCCTTCACCCTCCCCCCACCCCCCTCTCCCTTCCCACTTCTTGGATTCAACTGAGTTTTTCTATCATGTGAACACCTTTTTGTTAATCTATAAGTATTGACTACATGTGATACCTGTCTCTCCATTCTTGTGATACTTTACTCAGGAGAGTGTTCTCTAAATCCATCCAAATATTGGGTAACAAAGGATACCCAATATTTTTAAATGATGAGGAGGAGGGTCTTGTTCATCCAGATGTCAGAGAATATTGAAAATCTTAGTAATTGAAACACTGTTGGATAGGTTTGAGAATCTGAAAATGGAAATAGGAGAGATGTAGTTTAAAATATAAAAGTCAATGCAACAGTCTGTGGTGCTATCCAAAAATACTTGTTTTCCCTCCTCTGTACAGGGTATTAGTGCATTGTTCTGCCAGCCTGGAAGTTAGGTTTGGTCATGTGACTTCTTTAGGCCAATGAAATCTGAGTTCAAGGAACCCGTGCAATGTCCAGATCAGAACCTTAAGACACAAAGCATTGTGCACTAAGTTCCCTTTTCTTCTAATGTGGTAACTGCCATTGTAGCTCTGACACCATGGGCACAGGAGCAAGAGTGGAGCAGAGCCCCCAAGCAACCCACCATGGGTATATAGCATGATAGACCTCTGATTTTGTACGTCACTTAGTTATTACTGTATCACAATAATCAGCTGGCTAAGACTGGGAGCTAACGTGCATAGACCCCAGTTATCTTTTAAATTCTATGTTCTCTTATAGTGCTTGAATATTTCTGAATAATGTTTTTACACATGTCTTCTAAAATTAAAAAATTCTTACTGAAAAGTTAATTAAGGGCAATTGAGAGGAGGCTACTGTCATGTTTCTATAATAATTCATTCTTCTGAGTTTTACTTCTCACAGTGTTGTTTATAATAAAACAGTGCTTTACAAAAATAAGAAACATTGACAATCTGAGAAATTAAAGAATAACTTCCTAAGGATCTCTTATCCTAAAATGAAATAAGCAACAATCCTATTTCCCACCCTAACTCTTTAATTTGGGGGGAAATTCAGCTGCTCAGAATGGGGGAAATATCAAACATACGGGACTGCCCTTTTCCCTATGGTGTCTCAAACAGGCAAGAAAAACTATTATGAACAACTATCCCCCTCCCTTTACTAAGTGCTCATCTTCTGAGCAAAAAGTCAAAGACAATGGATGGATAATCATAGCCAATTATCCATGGAAAACCCACAAGAAAAAATGGCCCACAGTGGACCCGACCTCTGACCATTTGATGAAATGCTGCTTGGTAGAGTTCTGAACGTGTGCAGCAGAAATCAGGAGAGTTTGTCTTCTCAGCCCTGATCCCATTGTGAAACTACAGACAAATCACATCTCATGATTTGTATGGGGGAGCCAGCTGAAGTAAAACACAGGTTCACCTCTTACAACTTCCATGAGATTGCTCTTTACCTCATCAATATTAATACCACAAGGCTATTGCTCGAAAACCAATTCGTTTGCAATCTAGCAAGATGGTCATTGCAATATAACTGAATGAGCCGTAACACATTGATAGGAAATTCTGTGAAGTTCATATATCGCGGCAACACAGACATCAACCGAACGCAAATTCTTCATTTTCTAAAATGGGCAATATGTCCGCCCTGTTTACATGAAGTTTATATTATAAAACTGCTGTCCGTGATTCTCTTAATCATGACCCATTTATTTATATGCACAATGGCTAGTCAAGCTTTCAGTACACACCAAAAGAATTGGAATAAAGTTAGAGCTAACGGTTCAAATTCTGATGCAACCATTTTTTTACATTGTAAATAATCATACAAAATTTGTAATTATTGTTATTGTATAAAAATCATCTGGAATCTCAACTATGAGACATGGAAAACTAGGTTTGACTATTTCTTTAGGACAATTCTCTAAGGATATTCTGAACAAGACTGTTAAACCATCTGCAAGAACATTCCAGAAAAAATCTGTTCCATCTATTTATTTATCTGAGTTAATTTTAAACCTGACATCATTTCTTTTTGGCCAGTCACTCTGGTTTCTTCTCAGTTAATTAAGATAAGTTACCACAAAAGCCTAGAGAGCAGAGAAAGTGCCCATGGTACAGGCACTAAACAAGAATAGAAAAATGATCATTGGGAATGGCCATTTAATCTTAAAGTCATACTACAAGGAAATTGTCTTGTGTTCCCAAGTGATATTGCACAGACGTCTATGAAGGATAATAGATGGGGTAAAGAATGCAGGAAAGACTAAAATTAATGAAGTAGTTTTCACAGAGAGCCAACTCTTCGACTTTGGATCTGATCCTTTCCTATGGAGACTCAGGCACCTGCAGTAGAGTGGGGGGTGGGGGGGAAAGGAGGATTTAGAGATAAACCCAAATTTCATTGGTTGAGACTCTGAGCAGGACAGTTTACCCTTTGTTTCCCTTGTTTCTCACCTATAAGATAAAACAGTAGCATTGACCCTAAATGTAGTTGCATGGATTAAACAAAGTATCATGCAAAATTCCATATCAATTAGAAAGCACTCCTGAAATGATCATTTTTAGAACTCATGCGATTTGCCACAATGATCCAGTGAAATTTTTGATGTGAATGTGAATCCTAATACCAAGATCTTCTCAATACCCTAGCCACAGGTAAGTCAGACATCCATTCAGAATGAGCACACCTGTGACAAAAAGCCAAATTCAGAGCCCACTGCCAGTGGACAGAGGCTCTCAGGCAGCACTTCATGAGGCAGGCAGCCAGCTCAGCCAGTTAGCACGTTTTGCCCCTGAAGTCAGAGGTGAGCTCAGCAGACACCTGCCTTTCTTCTGTGAATGCCAAGATGCCCCACTCCGACAGGCAGTGTTTGGCTCCTCTGTTTCTTATTGATCCTTCCCTAGCTCAAATTCATTTCCCCCAGGTTTTCTCATTTCACGTCTTACTGCTTTTGTGAATGATTCGGTTGGTAAATTATTTAGTAAAGCAACCATAAATTATTCTATTTCATCAGTCTTACACAGTTGAAGGAAACTGTTCAAAGCATTTCTTCTGGCACCTGTTTGCCCTGTGTGCAGAGCTCTCTACCACCAGCCAAAACCTCACCATGGGTTGAACATACAGGAAACCTCTGAGATTTTCAATTGCAGCCAGTTACCAATGGGATATGCACCTCTAATAAAAAGGCCATGTTCGCTATAAGTATCTCCCTTGAGTGGCAAATACACACTAGTTATATGACCCTCGCAAGGTATTTAACCCTTCTCTGCCTCATTTTCCTGATCTTTAATCTATCCCAGGACAGTGCCTATGGCTCAGTGGGTAGGGCGCTGGCCCAGTATACTGAGGGTGGCAGGTTCAAACCCGGCCCCCCGCCAGCTAAAACAGCAGTGGCAACTGCAACAAAAAATAGCCAGGCATTGTGGCGGGCGCCTGTAGTCCCAGCTACTTGGGAGGCTGAGACAAGAGAATTACTTAAGCCCAAGAGTTGGAGGTTGCTGTGAACTGTGATGCCAAAGCACTCTAATGAGGGTGACAGAGCGAGACTCTGTCTCAAAAAAAAAGAAAAACAAAAAACTATCCCATAGAAATATTAGGAGAATTAAATTAATAAATACATGTAAAGGGCTTAGCATAGTGCCTGGCACATAGTTTATTAAAGAAAAAAATTATTTGTGGGGATAATCAGGTACAAGTCTAGAATAATAACATTTTAGAGGAAAATAAATATACAGGGTGGACATAAAGTTTGTGTGCTATTTAAAATAGTTTAACATAGTAAATTGTACCTGAACTTTATGTCCACCATGTTTACATTAAGTTTATATTATAAAACTGCTGTCCAAGAGTAATTGGACCTCTTCCAGGCAAAACACACTTGCTTCTGGAATTCTCCATCCTTATTGACAGTGTTACAATCTGCCATTATCCCAGCTGGAATTCCAAGTCATCCCCGCTGACTGTTTCTTCCATACCCGTATCTCACTTGCTATCTAACCCTGTCATTTCTACCTCATAAATGTCTCTCAAATTCTCTCTGCTGATTTGACCTTCTCTAGTAAGGACAGCAGGTCCTATTCAAAAAAGGGTTATGGTTGTGAGAGGGAAGTAACAAAAAGACGGGAAGCATTTACAGTTGGCAGTGGAAACAAAAGAGTAGTCGGAGGTTCAACATCTGGTCCAAAAGGCAGGGCTGTAGAAAATAGATGAACCAGGCAGTCACCTCATGTGAAGAGAATAGTAACAGTAACAACAGTCACAAAATAAGGGCTCAGTGGAGCTAACATTTCCATTTATTCTCAATGACATAAGCTAGACACTGTCCCACGTGCTTTTTGTACATCATTTCATTTACCTCTCATACCACCATGAGAAGTCCATGTTATGCGTCCCATTTTTCAAATTAAGAATCTGAAGTCTAGAGAGGTTTGGTGTCTTGCCTGAGGTCTTATGGCCGATCAGTGGTCACACTTGGTTTTAAATCCAGTCTATTTCCTTTCACCATTATGTTTTATCTTCCCAAACATAAAACCAACAGATGTGGTCATGGAAATGAGTCTTGAAAATAGCTGACTAACTCTTCCATGATAGAGGTCAACAAATATTTTCAGTAAAGGACCAGATAGCAAATATCTTCTACTTTGTGGGCTATGTGATCTCTGTCACAGTTATAGCAACTCGGCTCTCATAGCATAAAAGCAGTCACAGAAAATATGTCAGGAATGGATGTAGCTGTGTCCCACTAAAAGTTTATTTATAAAAACAGGTGATGAGTCAGATTTGGCTGACAGGTGGTGCTCTGCCAACCACCGTTCTCAACAGTGCCTTCTCAACTACACTTACTTTTCTTAGACCACACATACAACTCTAAAAAAGTCACCCTGTGGTTCTCAGCAGTGCCTGGTGGCATGTGTTTGATTAATATTTAGTAGTAAGTTAGGTGTAGAAAAAGTTATGCTATTATTTATTATTTCTGCCCTCCCTCCTAACTAAACCAGGCAAAATAATCCATTTAAGGTGTCATTAAAAATGCGGAGTTTTCCCCAAGAGAATAAGGTCTACATTTTAAAGTACAGCATGATACAAGATAAGGAAATAATACTTTATACCAGGAATTCAATAGCCAAGAAATAAGAGTTTTGTTTTAGATCTGCCAGTGATCAGCTCAATGTACCCCTAACTGTTACAGTGTCTGGTAGGCTCAGGTCTCTATATCAAAATGCCATAAGACTGCATCACTCAAACAATAGAAATTTATTTGCTCACAGTTCTGGAAGCTGCAGGCCCAGGAGTAGGGTGCTGGCCAGGTTCCTATTACCAGCTTTCAGACAGCTGCCTTCTCACTGTGTCCTCGTGTGGCAGAGAGAGACAGTTTGAGGTCTCTGGCATCTCCTCTCAAAAGGTCAGTAATCCCACCATGAAGGCTTTGTCTACACATCCTCATCTAAACCTAGTTACCTTCCAAAAGCCCCATTTCCAAATATGATTGCACTGGGTTAGGACTTCAACATATGAAATGGAGTGGGGGGAGCACAAATATTCAGTTCATCATATTCATTCAACATGGTTCCCATTTTTTCTTTTCTATTTGAGACATTCTCACTCTGTTGCCCTTGATAGAATGCCATGGTGTCAGCCTAGCTCACAGCAACCTCAAACTCCTGGGCCTAAGTAATCCTCTTGCCTCAGCCTCCTAAGCAGCTGGGACTATAGGCACCCTCCTAAGGCTCCCCTAATTTTTCTATCTTTGGTAGAGACAGGGTCTCCCCGGTCTCAAAAACTATTGAGCTCAAGGGATCCTCCTACCTCAGCCACCCAGAATGCTAAAGTCACAGGTGTGAGCCACTATGCCCAGCCTAATGGTTTTTAATTTTATGTTTCAACTTGTCTGATGCACAGTGTGTCAAACATTACCCTGAGTGTGTCTGTCTTTGGGGATGAGGTTGACATTTGAACCTGCAGAGAGAGGAAAGCGGATTTCCCTCCTTCATGCAGGTGGACCTGCCTCAGCTAATCAGCTGAACACCAAATAGTACAAAGAGGCTGAATAAGCAGGAGCCACTCCTGCCTGGCTGCTTGAGTTGGGATGCTGGTCTTTTCCAGCTTTTGGACTCAGACTGAGATGTCAGCTCTTCTTGGGTTTTTGGACTGAAACTACACATCAGCTCTCCTGAGTCCCCACCATGCTGACTGCAGGTCTTGGAACTTCTCAGCCTCCATAATCACTTGATCCAATTCCAGCCAGTTTCTTAGAATGCACACACTCATGCACACATGTGCACACATGTACATACACATCCTATTAGTTCTATTTCTCTGAAGTACCCTGACAAATACAGATAGGCCTCAAGCAGTGTGTAAATATAGACACATTTTTAAAATACTCTGTTGGGAGCCAGCTCAGCTTCTGATTGAATTCCAAGATAACCCTAGGAACAAATGAGACTTTTAATTTAGTACAAGGAGTCCATAAAGTTTGTGTGCAATTTAAAATACTTTGCTGTATTTTAGTTAAACTATTTTAGTTAAAATAGTTGGCTGTTTTAAATTACACACTTAGCATACTGGTCATAAGGTAGATCTCTGAAATCAGACATAGATTTGCTTCAATGTCCCGTGCCATATAGAAAGTAATAGATTTTGGGAGCTTTATTTTCCTTTCTGCAAATCATTTTCCTCACCTATAAAATAGGGGCAATGTCTATCCCAAGATACCAAGAAAGCTTAGTGGAAATTCTCTGTATGACAGAGAATTATATATTATATAATATGACCACATTATATATTCACACTAACATAATTTTTTTCTGTTTTCTTCATCCTGATTTTTAAAATCCTATTCAGCTGAGCTTGTTCTCCAAATTATTTAAGGAAATATGTAGGCAATGATTGAATAGGTAAATAAATATGCCTTCCCATAAATGAATTTTGTCGAGTTTGTATAACATATTTTTTGGTGACCAAGTATTCCATGTAAAGTCCTCAATTCCTTTTTCATACTATTTCACACTAGAGCAAATTTTAATATTGCTCAAAATGTCCCATTTGTACAATTTAACTCCCACAGACCAGTTAAGACTAGGAGATGGAGGAGGCAGAGCATGATAGCAGACAGGAAGAACGTTTAGCTCAGCTCTCCTGGAACAACAGAGCAAAGGGGAGTGGGGGGTGATAGCCAACTGAAGCCAGCTTTCAATAGAAGCTCCTGTCCAGAGGGAGAGACAACGGCCAGAAAGAACCCAATAAAGCTGAGGGTGGGAGCCAAGCTGAGAGAATAGATTGGTAATTGCACATCTTCTCTGCTGAGGCACGCTGCAACTCCAAGGAAACAAATTTCAGGTACAGAACCCGCCCCAAAGAGGATACATGTCTGCCCCTTCCCCCAAGAGAGTTGCTTGCTTGCTTGCTGTGGGATCTCTACTAGTAAACTGTGAACTGAGGTCCTCTTATCTCACCCCACAGGAGCAAATTGCTGGAAGCTGGGACTCCTTCTTCAGAGAGTACCTTCTGTGAGCCTGGGCATTCTCTTGTTTGGCATAAAGGTTGAACAAATATTTTCCCTGCCACTTTGAATTCCCAGTCCACCCTTTCCCCTGGCCTGGTGGTCTAGAAGCCCAACACCTGCAGAGGCTAAAACATTGGCAGTTCTTTGTTAAGACTGGGTATTGCTTGGTCTGAGGTCATGCAGCTGCACTGTAACTGTGAATCCAGTAACAGTGCAGAAAGGCTTGGGGGGAAGGTGTCTGGCTTGGCTCTGAGAAAATGCAACTCAGCAGTGGTTGGAGCCTTGGGTCTCCACAGGACAGGTAGAGGTTCAGGAACCTCTGAGGCACGGGAACCTGAGTGGAGACACCTGCCACCTAGCAGCAGTATTAATAGAGTGATTCCTCTGGGGTCAAATTTTGGAGAGACACCTCCCCAATTCTGTGGACTGCTGGAGGGAGCTAGACCTTGCATTGCAGGGATACCAGAGGAGCAGAACAGTTGGGGCAGAGGCACAGTCTCTGAGGATGAAAAACATTTGCTGCTTTGTTAACCTCTGGTTTGGAGTGAGTTCACTCCCCATTTTCCGCTGAGCACAAAAGGTAGTCAAACTTCAACTCCCCCAGCCGGCTGGTGACAGAGTGTGGTGGCCCAGCCAACAAGGCATTGACTTCCCTCTGGCTCTGGCAGGCCCAAATCCCTGGTACATTTGCTCATTGGAGGGAACTGGGCCACAGTCCCATGGGGCTACCAGTGCCTGGGTGTGACGGAGGTGCAAGGTAGGGAAGGAGGCACCAGCCCCCCTGGACTATTTTGCTGGGTGGACCTTTCTGACTCCACAGAGCACTGGAGTGAGTTACATTTGAGCTGCCAGTGGAACTTAACTACCTAGATACTGAAGACTTTTCAAACTCTCTCACCTGATCTGTGTTTGTGTTGACCAGGACAACTGGTTTGGATCCCTAGACCCAGGGACCCACCAAGGTTGTACCCTGGTTGTGTTGTTGTGGAAGTGTTGTATTCTCCTCTTCCAGTTGCTGTGGGGGGGCGGGGTGTCTAAGTTGCTTATATATCTCCACAGCTGAGATTTTAGTCCAAAGCCACTACTGATTCACTAGGATTGCTGAATATAGGTCAGAGCCATCTAGCCCCATCACACCAAGCAGTTCCCAGAGTTTCAGGTTGTAGTATTGAATGGGACCTTTGTAGAGCAATAGGGGGAAAGCCTCAGTCACCAATCCCAGTTCCTTGGTAAAGGGCTGGTTAACTACAACTCCAGGAGCCCTCAATTCAATTTCACCTTAGGAGCTTCTCTAGTGAAATGGTGAAAAATAATCATGGGGCAAAATCAGCAGAAAAACTCTGGCAACATGAATAATCAGAGTAGATCAACTCCTGCAAGGAATTACAAAGGAGACACAATAGAAAACCCATAAACAGCTGAGATGTCAGAAATTGAATTCAGAATTTGGATTGCAAATAAGATTAACAGAATGGAGGTAAAGTTGGAATTAGAAATTCAAGAAGCAATTCAAAAGTTGTCTCAAGAATTCAATGAATTCAAAGACAAAATAAACAAAGAGTTTGATACATTGAAGGAAGAACTTGAAGCCCTCAAAGATCTGAAAAATACAGTAGAATCACTCAATAACAGAATGGAGCAGGCAGAAGAAAGGATCTCTGACATTGAAGACAAAGCTTTTGAATGCTCTCAAATGCTCAAAGAGGAAGAGAAGTGGAGAGCAAAAATGGATCACTCCCTGAGAGGATTGTGGGACCACTCCAAAAGAGCAAACATGTGCCTTATAGGAATCTCTGAAGGAGAAGAGGATGGTTCAAAAAGCCCAGATATTCTACTCCAAGAGATAATTGAGGAGAACTTCCCAAGCATGGCAAGAGATACTGAAACTCAGATAGCAGACACTTTCACAACCCCACCATGACTCAACCCAAATAAAGCATCTTCTAGACACATTGTAATTAACTTCACCAAAGTTAATATGAAGGAGAAAATCCTGCAAGCAGCCAGATGTAAGAAAATCATAATCTACAAGGGGAAGAATATTAGAATGACTGCACATCTCTCTGCTGAAAGTTTTCAAGTCAGAAGAGGATGGTCGTCAACCTTCAATCTCCTAAAACAAAATAACTTTCAGCCCAGGATACTATATCCAGCTACAGTGACTTTCATTTATGATGGAGAAGTTAAATACTTTAATGATGTACACACGTTGAAGAAATTTGCCATAACCAAAACAGCTATTCAGGATATTCTCAGACCCATCCTCCATCACAACCACCACAATGCTCTACCACCAAAGTAAACTCACTCTGTAATTCTTGATCAAAACCCACTTTCCACAGTGGTGAAAAGATTTAAAATGTCCACTGGACTTTTGAAAAATTTGACACCCAAAATATTACCAGGCTTATCAATACTTTCAATTGTCCTCTTACAAGGCACAGGTTAGCTGACTGGATACAAAAACTCAGGCCAGATATCTGCTGCATAAAAGAATCTCATCTTCCCTTAAAGGATAAATATAGTCTCAGGGTGAAAGGGTGGATATCTGTAATCCAGGCAAACAGAAATCAGAAAAAAAGCAGAGTTGGCAATTTTATTTGCAGATACCTTAGGCTTTAAACCAACAAAAGTAAGGAAAGACAAGGATGGTCACTTTATATTCATTAAGGGAAACACTCAACATGATGAGATGTCAATTATTAACATTTATGAACCCAACCAGAATTCTCCTCAATTTATAAGAGAGACCCTAACATACATGAACAATTCCATATATTCCAGCACCATAATAGTTGGAGTTTTTAATAGCCCTTTGGCAGTGGTGGATAGATCCTCCAATGAGAAACTAAGCAAAGAACTTTTGGACTTAAACTTCACCATACAACAACTGAATTTAACAGACATCTACAGGACAGTCATTCTAACATAACTGAATACACATTTTTCTCATCAGCCCATGGGATGTTCTCCAAAATTGATCATATTTTAGTTCACAAGTCTAACCTCAGCAAATATAAAAGTCTAGAAGTTTTTCCTTGTATTTTCTCAGATCATCATGCAATAAAAGTTGAAGTCACCAATAACAGGTATCTACATACTCAAACCAAGACAAGGAAACTAAATAACCTTATGCTGAATGATAGCTGGGTCATAGATGAGATTAAGAAGGAAATTGCCAAATTTTTGGAACAAAACAATAATGAAGACACAAATTACCAGAACCTGTGGGATAATGCAAAGGCAGTTCTAAGAGGGAAATTTATAGTGTTGCAAGGCTTTCTCAAGAGAATGGAAAGAGAGGATATCAATAACTTAATAGGACATCTTAAGCAACTAGAAAAGGAAGAACATTCCAACCCCAAATCCAGCAGAAGAAAAGAAATAACTAAAATTAGAGCAGAATTAAATGAAATAAAAAACAAAAAAATTATTTAAAAGATCAATGAATCAAGAAGTTGGTTTTTGGCGTGGCGCCTGTGGCTCAAGTGGCTAAGGCGCCAGCCATGTACACCCAAGGTGGTGGGTTTGAATCCAGCCCAGGCCCACCAAACAACAATGACGCTGCAACCAAAAAATAGCTGGGCGTTGTGGCGGGTGCCTGTGGTCCCAGCTACTCAGTAGGCTGAGGCAGGAGACTCGTTTGAGCCCAGGAGTTGGAGGTTGCTGTAAGCTGTGATGCCACGGCACTCTACCCAGGGGGACAACTTGAGGCTCCTGTCTCAAAAAAAAAGAAGAAGTTGGTTTTTTGAAAAATTCAACAAAATTGATAAACCATTGGCCAAACTAACCAAAAATATAAAAGTAAAGTCCCCAATTCATGAATCAGAAATGACAAAGGTAACATAACAACAGACACCTCAGAAATTCAAAGAATCCTTAATGAATACTACACAAAATTTTATTCTCAAATATGAAAATCTGAAAGAAATTGACCAATACTTGGAAGCATGCCAATATCCTAGACTTAATCAGAAAGAACTGAAAATGCTGAAAGGACCTATATCAAGTACTGATATAGAATAAACTATACAAAATCTCCCAAAAAAGAGGGGTCAGGACCAGATGGCTTCACATCAGAATTCTACTAAACCTTTAAAGAAGAACTAGTACCTATATTATTTAACCTTTTCCAAAACATCAGAAAAGAAGGAATACTGCCCAATGCATTCCATGGAATACATATCACCCTGATCCCCAAACCAGGAAAAGACCCAACAATAAAAGAAAACTATAGATCAATATCTTTAATGAACATAGATGTAAAAATAGTCAATAAGATCCTAGCAAACAGAATCCAGCAACACATCAAACAAATTATACACCATGACCAAGTGGGTTTTATCCCAGGGTCTCAAGGTTGGTTCAATATACGTAAATCTATAAATATAATACATCACATAAACAAAATAAAACACAAAGACCATATGATTCTCTCAATCGATGCAGGAAAAGCTTTTGACAATACCCAGCATCCATTTATGATCAGAACGCTTAAGAAAATAGGTATAGAAGGGACTTTTCTTAAACTAATACAGGCCATCTACAGCAAACCCACAGCTAATAACATATTGAATGGAGTAAAATTAAAAACATTTCCACTCAAATCAGGAACCAGGCAAGGTTGCCCATTGTCTCTAACGCTTTTTAACATTGTAATGGAAGTCTTAGCCATCGCAATCAGGCAAGAGAAGGCAATCAAGTGTATACAAATAGGGTCAGAGGAGATCAAAATTTCACTATTCACAGATGATATGATTTCATACCTGAAAAACCCCGGGGACTCAACTACAAAGCTCTTAGAAGTGATCGAGGAATACAGTAGCATCTCAGGATACAAAATCAATACTCACAAATCAGTAGTTTTTATATATGCCAATACTAGTCAAGCCAAAAAAAAAAATAGTCAAGGACTCTATTCCCTTTACAATTGTGCCAAAGAAGATGAAATATTTGGGAATTTACCTAACAAAGGACATGAAAGATCTCTATAAAGAGAACTATGAAACTCTGAAAAAAGAAATAGCTGAAGATATTAACAAATGGAAAAACATACCATGCTCATGGCTGGGAAGAATCAACATTGTTAAAATGTCCATATTCCCCTAAGCAATTTATAAATTTAATGCAATCCCTATCAAAGCACCACCGTCATACTTTAAAGATCTGGAAAAAATAGTACTTCATTTTATATGGAACCAGAAAAAACCTCAAATAGCCAAAACATTACTCAAAAATAAAACAAATCAGGAGGAATCATGCCACCAGACTTCAAAATATACTATAAATCTGCAGTGATCAAAACAGCATGGTACTGGCACAAAAATAGAGAGGTAGATGTATGGAACAAAATAGAGAACCAAGAGATGAACCCAGACACTTATCATCATTTGATCTTTGATAAGCCCATCAAAAATATAAATCGGGGTAAAGATTTCCTATTTAACAAATGGTGCTGGAAGAACTGGCTGGCAACTTGTAGAAAACTGAAACTGGACCCACACCTTTCACTAGTAACAAAAATTGACTCTCACTGGATACAAGATTTAAACTTAAGACATGAAACTATAAAGATTCTTGGAGAGAATATAGGGGAAATACTTGAAGAAATTGGCCTGGGAGAATACTTTATGAGGAGGACCCCCTGGGCAACTGAAGCAACACCAAAAATACATTACTGGGATCTGGTCAAACTAAAATGCTTCTGCACAGCCAAGAACACAGTAAGTAAAACAAGCAGACAGCCCTCAGAATGGGAGAAGATATCTGCTGGTTATGTTTCTGATAAAGGTTTGATAACCATAATCCACAGAGAACTCAAACTTATTAATAAGAAAAGAACAAGTAATCCCATTCATTGTGAGCAAGGGACTTGAACAGAAGCTCCTCTAAAGAAAATAGGTGCATGGCCTACAGAAACATGAAAAAATGCTCGTCATCTTTAATCATCAGAGAAATGCAAATCAAAACCACTTTGACATATCATCTAACCCCAGTAAGATTAGCCCACATCACAAAATCCTCAAACTATAGATGTTGGCATGGATATGGAGAGAAGGGAACACTTCCGCACTGCTGGTAGGACTGCAAGCTAATACGTCCCCTTTGGAAAGAAGTATGGAGAATACTCAGGGATCTAAAAGTACACCTGCCATTTGATCCTGCAATTCCTCTACTAGGTGTATATCCAAAAGACCAGAAAATCACTTTATAACAAAGATATTTGCACCAAATTGTTCATTGCAGCTCAATTCATAATAGTCGAGTCATGGAAGAAGCCCAAGTGCCTATCACCCCATGAATGGATTAATAAGTTGTGGTATATGTATACCATGGAATATTATTCAGCCTTAAAAAAGATAGCAACTTTACCTTTTTTACATTTACATGGATGGAGCTGGAACATATCCTATTTAATGAGGTATCTTAAGAATAGAAGAAAAAATATCCAATGTACTCAGTACTATTATGAAACGAATTAACAATCACTCACACTTTCATATGAAGAATAGATCCCAACTATGGCCCAGGATGAAGGAGGGAGGAGGGGGGACGGGAGGGGAGGGAGGAGATCAGATGGAGGGAGGGTGAATGGTGGGATCACACCTATGGTGCTTATTGCAAGGGTACATGTCAGATCTATTAAGTATAGGGTATGAATGTCTTAACACAATAATTAAGTAAATGAGACAAGGTATATATTAGCTAGTACAATGTAAGCATTCCTAATTCTATATGAAATCAGCACATTGTACCCCATAAATGCATTAATGTATACATGATCTATGTGTTTATGATTTTTTAAAAAACTGAAAAAAATAAAATAAAATGGGGATATGATCCTACCTCATAGGAGTGAAAAAGATGGATTATGCTTTATACGGCTTTATCTTATCTCTAAACTGAAACCCTAGCTCTTTCTTCTAGGGGACAATAATATATGGGATTCATTCCAAATCCTAAAAGTACTCCTATGTAATTTTTTTCTAGATATTTCTAAGTCATCCTGGGGGGGGGGGGACAAAAATTCTTTTCAAAGCAGCATGGCATTCCTGTTCTGAATATCGTTTTCTATAGCAAAATTTGAGAACCATTGCCTCTTGCATTCAAAGGAAGTTATGAAAGAGGGTGTTAGGGGGTGGGGAATAGGTGGCATAAGGTATAACTCTGATGGTCTAACTCAGGCAGTACAATTGAGTGAGCTTTCCAATTGCAGCAAAGTATGAAAGAGGCAGTCCCCAAAGCAGTTTGCCAATTATTTTATACTAAGGTAATGTGTCTGGTGGGTTTTCCTTTAGATTGCAAAGATCTCAAACCCAATTTCAGCAGTGGGTAATTCTAGCTTTTTCAAATACACAAAAGACACTTTCTCGCTCCCCACCACAATATCTAAAGTAGATACACCACAGGTAGAAATGGCCCTGGCATTCGAGGGTGGTCATTATAGTCAGACTACTAGCCACCTCTTTGAATACAGAATTTCAAAGCAGCAATTCCAAACCACACAACACATTTCTAGCTCTGCCTTTAAGTTACTATTCATTTGTTACCAAGCAGAAAGCCTATAAATAAATCACTTTATTTATCTGACTCCTGTTCAGGAGAGAAAAGATATATAGATGTTGCCATGTACTTGGTTGGTAGTCAAGGTGAAATCACCAGAAGGCAATTTTGGATACACCTGCAGCAAGGAAGAAGGGGAAGCAGCAAGGAGTATTAATAAACCAGTGTCATCACTACCTGCTTGCTCGGACAGCTTGGAGCTCAGCTCACCTCCCTGAAGAGGCAGATGATCCCTGAGTTGCAGGGGTCTTCTCCTGTCCACCACAGAACCTTCTGTGTATTCTCTCATCATGCACAGAATCACCCCACACACCAGTGTTTTACCTGAAGACTGAAAAGGTTTTGGGTATGATAAGTCACAAAAGCCAAATGAAAGACAAAGGAATAAATTCCCTTCCAACTCATAACTTGCAAGGAAGAAGCCATCTTCTTGGAGTTTATAGAAGAAAGAATGTGCTGAGAACAGCAGTGTTTGGTCCACCCACTTCCCCTTTGTAACAGTGAGCAGCACTGCATCCCCCATATAAGAGAGGGATGGAGTGTGACGGCGTCTGAAAGGCCATAGACACAGTGATGGCTCTGCCCCTTGTCCCCTTTGTGTTCTTTGGGAGGTTACCTCCCCTCTCTGAGGCTCAGTGTCATTATGCTTAAACTCAGATTAAGAACAAAAAAATACAACAATAGCAATGCACTAAAAACTTACACGCACCAGGCGATGTGCAAGACACTTTGCTGAGGTATCTCCTCTGTGTCTTTGAAACCATTCTGTGAACACATGTTATTTTTACTCATTTACAAATTTGGGAGCTGAGGCTCAAAACTATGGAATAATTTGTCTAGGTTATACATGTAGTAAGCATGGGGAAAGGATTTGAGCCTCCGTATGACTCTCAAATCCACATTCTGTCCATAAGCAACACTGCCCTTCTGGGGACATCATTGTTCCTCCTTCCCCAGGTGGTCACGAGAACCACACGAGAGAAGGCGTAAAAACCATTCTAAATGTACAGAGCAGGTGTGACATAGCAGTGCCGAGTTCCTTTCGCTTAACAGACTACCAATAATTATAGGGAAAAAGAAGGGAAGAGGGAAGGAGGGATGGAAGAAGGTGAAAAGAGAGGGAAAGAGAGAGAGAAGTAAGGGAGGGAAAGAAGGAAGAGTCTTGTAAATGGAAAGAGAAGATGAAGCAAGGTTAACTTAGGCCAGAGCAGTCCTTGATTCTGAGGATGAGTAAATGATCACAGCTGTGGCTTTAGTAAGGGGCGATCTACAATGGTAGAATCCAAAATCTGAGAAGAGGAAGAAAACTTCAGAGGGCTAGTTTTGCCCAGGAGACGCTGGGTGCTGTAGTGGGAAATGGTTTCCAGCATGTGGCTCCCCAGGGGTTACCCCACAGGATTCCTTGGGAGCTCCCAGAGAATTCTGTTATTAGCCACCCCATGATATGATTCCATAATTGTAGTGAGTTGGTGCCAGAAGGAAAACCCTTCTTTCATGCAAAATTGGCCCTGACTCATGCCCCAAAAGGAAGTTCACCAACCACGATAATTGACCCAGGGCTTCTACTCCAAAGAAGAATGTGGCCTCCAGGAGCCAAATTACAGGGTTACAGTATTTCCCAACCATAAAGACCCAGTCAGCCATCATTATGAGGGCTTTTCTCCCTCTTTCTGGAAGAGACTTGCTACAAGTCTTTAGAATTTGACGTGTTGTACAAGTGAATCTTTCTAAGAGCAGAATGTGAACGTTTTAAAATAATAACTAAGAAAATGACACAAAGGCTATGTTAACAGTTTGATGGAAGTGTTTCGGATTGTGTGTGAAAACCCCACGCTGTACCCCAGAAGTGCATTAATGTACATAGTTACCATTCAATTTAAAAAAAAAAAATTGACGTGTTGTCCAAGACTATTTCTAGGAACTCTTACTAATCTCTATAGTGTGCCCAAGTTGGGTGGAAATGGGGTCTGCATGCTTCAACTTTCCTTGTTTTAATCTGATGACCTTGCAGAACAACTAACTGTGAAAAAAATGCCTTTGTCATTACTGATACCTTACCAATGTCCCTTCCTTTCTCTGGCTTGGGAATATAGTCTGTACTTAGTTGATTACCAATTTCCTTTTAGCTTTTGACACATAAAGTCACCTAATTACCCAATGAAGAATCTTTCCTTGGAAATTGACCACAGAAGTTAAACACTGATACACACACACATACACACACACACAGGCACACATATAAGTGAATAGAATGCATCCATTTAACACAGTCTATTCGTTTATACAGGTACTCAAAAGGGTGGCAAAACATTTGGGAATGGTCTAGCACTTACAGAGAGAAGGAGATGATAATGTCTATGCTGCATAATAAAGTTGCTGCTTCAGATCTTCACTGTTTTAAAGTATTCCCTGACCCCCACGGTGTTTGCACTTCCAATAGCCAGTCAGCTCATATATATATATATATATATGGTAGATATATACTCACACACATTATATATAGGGAGAGATACACACACATGTGTCTGGGGTATGTGTTTGTGTGTATATGAGATTTGTTTGTATGTCCAAGTACATAACACATATATATACTCTATATTTATATACACATGTCATATACATACACAATATACATGTATATGTACATATACATGGAAAAAAAGTATGGTGATTCTTAAAATCTAAGGAACATTGTGTATCCCTAACTCATTTTCAAAAAAAGTTCATAATTGTCTAGGTAGTCAGTGTGTGCCTGTGTGCATATAATCTTTTTAAATGTTTTATTTTTTAGAGCACTTTTAGGTTCACAGTAAAATGGACCAGAAGATAGATATTTTCCCATGTACTCTCACACATGCACAGCCCATTCCCTGACATAAACATTCCTCCCTAATTGTGGCACATTTGTTACAACTGATGACCCTATTTTGACACATCATTATCATTCAGAGTCCACAGTTTATATCAGGGCTCCCTCTTGGCACTGTACATTCTATGGGCTTGACAAATTATAATGACATGTATCAGTCATTATTGTCTTTTTAGAAGAATAACCAGAGTCATCTGGTCACAGTAGTCCCATCTACATGATGGGGAGCAGCCTACTGGGACACCCCCAGTGGCAGAGCCTATAGTGGCTCTGAGCATCCCAGGAACCTGGACACATCAGTAGTGGTACAGGAATGGGATAAGCTTCAGGGGAGAAAACCAAGGAATCTAAATGTATGAGACCCAAAATATAAACCTGGCCCAAACTAGAAATAGAAAATTGATCTATTTTGTCAAAAACTCAGCTATGCCTGGAAAAGAGCAAACTACAAGAGTAAGCAGGAGAATCATCAGCACAGGGTGGGCTGATCTAGAATAATGCCCACAGCTCATGCTTGTAATTGGCTGTGGGGTGTGTATGTGTGTGTAGATGAAATAAGGTTTTTGTCTGAGGACTAATGTTTGCTTAAAGACATGGGCTGAATCTATGCCTGGGCTAATTTGCACAAACGGGTATTTGTCTAATAGGAACTCCAAAAGACTAGAATGGAGAGAATGAAGAGAAAGACAACATATGAACAGGAAATGCCTGAGAATTTTCCAGAATTAAAGAAAGACATGAATCTTTACATTAAAGAAGGATTTCAAGTTCTGAGGAAAATAAATGAAAATAAATCTTTATCTAGATAGTTATGAGTGAAATTACTGAAAATACAAAACAAAGATGATCTTAAAAGTAACTAGAAAGGAGAGGCAGAAGACCCCAAAAGAAGGAGACAAACTGATTCCACCACAGGAGCCACCAGGAGACATGAGGAAGCCATGAGACACATGCTGCTTGATGACAGATACATTCTGAGAAACATGTTGTTCAGCAATTTCATCATGTATGAACATCATAGTATGCTTGTACTACCAAGATGGCACAGCCTGCCACACACTAGGCTACATACCCACACAGCATGTTGCTGTACTAAAAATACTGTAGGCAATTATAACATACTGGCAGTATTTGTGTATCGAAACATAGGAAAGGTACAGAAAAAAGTACTCTGTGGGACCACTGTCATAAATTCGATCAGCATTGACTGAAATCTTATGTGGTGCATTACCATGTCTTTGACATGCTGAGAGAACATAGGGTCAGTCTACCTATAATACCATCAACCACCATTCAAGAGTGAGGATACAATGAATACACTGCAGACAGGCACTCAGAGTTTACCACCCACTAACCTTCTCATTGAAAGTCCTAGGAAAACCTGGCGTGGTCTCGCACCTGTAATCCTAGCACTCTTGGAGGCCAAGGAGGGTGGATTGCCTGAGCTCAGGAGTTCCAGCCATGAGGCATAATAAGACCCCATCTCTAAAAATAACCAGGCGTTGTGGTAGACACCTGTTATTCCTGCTACTGAGGAGGCCGAGGCAAATGGATCACTTAAGCCCAAAAGTTTGAGGTTGCTGTGAGTTATATGACACAACACTCTACCCAGGGTGACAAAGTGGGACTCTGTCAAAAAAAAAAAAAAAGGATCATATGGTCTTTGGTTTTGCTTCTGTTCACATGGTGAATTACATTTATAGACTTTCATATGTTTAACCAACCTTGTATCCCTGGGATGAAACCTACTTGCTCATGATGTACAACTTTTGTGATGAGAAGCTGCAGTCTATTGGCTAGGAGGGGCTTTTTCTTGTATTTTGTTGAGAATTTTTACATCTATATTCATTAGTGAAATTCATCTGAAGTTCTCCTTTTTAGTTAGGTCTCTTCCTAGTTTTGGTATCAGGGTAATGTTTGCTTCGTAGAGAGTGTTGGGGAAGATTCCTTCCTCCTCAATTTTCTGGAATAATTTCTGCAGTACGGGAATATGCTCATCTTTGAAGATGAGATAGAATTCTGGTGTGAAGACATCCAGATCCAGGGCATTTTTTTTTGGGAGATTTTTTTATTGTTTCTTTTGACTCAGTGCTTGAAATAGGTCTGTTCAGGAGATCTATTTCACCCTGGCTATGTCTAGGGAGAGGGTGTGGTTCCAAATATTGATCCATTTCCTTCACATTGTCAAATTTCTGGGCATAGAGTTTCTTGTAGTATTCAGAGATAATCTCTTGTATCTCTGTGTCAGATCTTCTCAATAGATGCATTGAAGAATATAGGCATAGGTGGCACATTTCTTAAACTGACTGAAGCCTTCTATGACAGACCCACTGCTAATATTTTACTGAATGGAGTAAAACTGAAAGCTTGTCCACTTAGAACCAGAACCAGACAAGGCTGTCCTCTATCACCACTACTATTCAGCATAGTGCTGGAAGTTCTAGCCAAGACAATCAGGCAAGAGAAGGAAACAAAGGGCATCCAAATGGGAGCAGAGGAGGTCAAACGCTTCCTCTTTGCTGACTATATGAACTTTTACTTAGAGAACCCCAAAGACTCAACCAGAAGATTCCTAAAAGTCATCAAAAAATACAGTAATGACTCTGGATATAAAATCAATGTCCACGAATTAGTAGCCTTTGTATATGCCAGTAACAGCCAACATGAGAAGCTAATTAAGGACACAATCCCCTTCACAGTAGCTTCAAAGAAAATGAAATACCTAGGAATATGCCTAACAAAAGAGGTGAAGGACCTCTATAAAGAAAATGATGCACCCCTAAGAAAAGAAATAGCAGAAAATATTACCAAATGGAAGAACATACCATGCTCATAGCTGGGAAGAATCAACATTGTTAAAATGTCTATACTTCCCAAAGCAATTGACAGATTCAATGCCATCTCTATTAAAATACCAACATCATACTTCAAAGACATGGTGGGGAGGGAGGGAGGGGACAGCAAAGAGAGAGGAGGCAGGGGAGTAGTTGGTTGGAAGTGTGTGACACCCCTTTTGGGGGTGGAACACAATTATAAGAGTACTTTACCTAACAACTGCAATCAATGTAACCTGGTTCTTTGTACCCTCAATGAATCCCCAAAAATAAAAAAAAAGAAAGAAAGTCCTATGAGGGAAGGGGCTTTTTCTTGTATTCCTCACTATAGTCAATATTTGTTGAAAGAATGAGTTACTACAGGATGTACTTCAGTAACATGAAAAGTGAACCCAGAGAGATGGAACCAGTTGCAAGTAGTATAGGTGCAAAAAGAAACTAGTAAACATGGTGGTAACTCTAAATAAACCTGAACTATAAAGTAATAATGATAAGTAAAAAAAACTGAAGGGGATAAAAAAGATAAAACCATAAATTATTTGACAAAAACTACATAGAATCTGCAAATGGGTGATCAGAGCAAATCAGCTAGTGGCTCTCATGTTTAAGGGAAGAACTGAGGCATCTTGGTATCCTGTCAGTCAAGCTTGCATGCTTAAAAATGAAATGGAAATCTCTGAAAGAATAGAAAGGAAGAAATAACTTTCATACCAGTAGAAAGAGAAAGGAAAAAAATGGGGGACAACTCAAGAAAGTTACTGGAAACTAGAAATAGCTGAGGGGAAGAATAAGAAAAGATGCTTGGTAAATAGAACACAAAACACACAACGTAGAACAAACCCAAATACATCATGAATCAGAATATTGGTCTGCAAAAGGGTGGCAGAATGTCTGGGAATGTTCCAGTGCTTGTAGGGTGGGGCACTAACGTTAGTGCTCCATAATAAAGTTGCTGCCTCAGATCTTTGCCATCTTTAGGCAGCCTCCGACTCCAGCGCACTTTCACTTCCAACATCCAGCACTTCCTGGGTGACTGCAGCCACCTGCTGCCTGGGTGGAAGGCAGAGAGCCTGGGATGCCAACAGGAGCAGGGCTGTGTGCAAGCGCCTGCTCACACAGCCTGGTGTCCTGAGATGACTCTGTGACTCTGTATAACCCACACTCCCGAGCTCCCCTGAGAAGTCAAGCTGATGTGACCCTCTCTGGGACTTGGTGTCAGATTGCACCCTCCTGGGCTTTCTGCTTCTGCCTCCCTTCCACTCCGCCTCCACCCTACCCCACTCCACCCCACCGCACTGCACCTTAGAGATTTCTGGTTTTCCCCATGAGCACTTTCTAAATAAGCACTTGTACCATGAAGCCTTAATTCTGGGATCTGCTTCTGGGGAATCCAACATTAGACTCAAAGTTCTATTATAACTTAGCATACTCATAATACACAGAAGTGTAACCATAATGCACAGAAGTTCATATTCCTCCCCAAATGAGCCAATGTCGTAGCATTGAATGTGAACCAAACTTAGGAGAAAGTATGGGATTTCAATGTGTAAGAAAACATTCACTTAGGAAGTGAGAAACTTTCAGCCTATTTAACTTTCATCTTAGCTAATAGGCATCAGATTTCACTAAAGGACTTTTCTTCTCACATTCCTGTACAAATAGATTTTATGAAATGGTTTGGGTAGAGAAAGACATTCTGCTATTGGCTGTAGTTATTCATTCTCAGTCCTTACAGAGTACTCCCTCACTCAATCAAAAGAAAATCTCAATGCCTTAGGAGGCTGTGTGCAAACCGCGGGAAAGACTGTGCAATCCCACACAGAGTCGCTTCACTACCAGACCACTGGATTTTTCTTCTATATCTTATCTTCAGAAATCTGACTTGGCTTTCATATTCAATTTCAGATTGGACTGTAAAACTGTCAACATGTTTCTAAGGGAATTCAGATGACACGTTATTTTTCATTATGCCTTTCTCTATCTTGAAGTCTCTTCTTAATATCTCTTAATAATTATATTTTTATGGAGCCCTCAAGTCATTTTTTAATAAATTATAATGGTTTGTGTGTTCATCATCCTCTTTTACATAAAAGAGAATTCGCCTTCTAGGACTTAAACTCTAGGCGCTTATCAAAATGATTGTTTGTTATTTTACCTGGGGTATAATTAACATTCAGTGAAATACAGAGTCAGGGCTCGGCGCCTATAGCTCAACCGGCTAAGGCGCCAGCCACGTACACCTAAGGTGGCGGGTTCGAATCCCCAGCCCTGACCTGCCAAACAACAATGATGGCTGCAACCAAAAAATAGCCAGGCGTTGTGGCGGGCACCTGTGGTCCCAGCTACTTGGGAGGCGGAGGCAGGAGACTCGCTTGAGCCCAGGAGTTGGAGGTTGCTGTGAGCTGTAATGCCACGGCACTCTACCCAGGGGGACAGCTTGAGGCTCTGTCTCAAAAAAAAAAAAAAAAAAAGAAATATAGAGTCAGAAAAGGTACAGTTCAATGTGGTTTTGACAAACACATGCTCCTGCATAACCAACAGATCAGGAACACTTCTACCACTCTAGAAAGTGCCCTCTTGCACCTGCCAACAGCATCTACCATCCTTAGATAAACACTGTTCTTATTTCTCTCTTCATGATGTCAGATACGTGATCTGCAAATATTTTCTCCCATTCTGTGGCTGGTCTTGTCATTCTCTTAATGTCCTTTGCAAAGCAAAACTTTTAGTTCTGACTAAACACGACATTTCCCTTTTGTTCTTTTATGGTTGTTTGCTTCTGAGTCTTAAGAATCTTTGTCTACCCTAAAGTTGCAGTGATCGCTGTTTTTTTTGTTTGTTTGTTTACTTCTGAAAAATTCATAATTTGAGCCGACGTGTCTATGACCTTCTCAAATTTATTTTTGTGTATGTTGTAAAGTAGAGATCAAACCTCTTTCCTTTTCCATGTGGATGTCCAGTTATTCCTGCATCATTTATTGAAAACAATGTCCTGGCCTCAATACATTTCTTTGGCATAACACCTTTGTTGAAAATCAGTTGACCGTACAAATGTGAGTCTATTTCTGGACTTTCTGTTCTGTTCCATAGATCTGTTTTTCCTTAAAGCCAATACCATATTGTCTTGATTTCCATAGCTTTAAAATAAGTCTTGACGTGAGGCAGGGTAAATCTTCAGACACTGTCCTTCCTTTTCAAAATTGTTTGGGCTATTATAGCTTCTTTGGCTTTCACATATATTTTAGAATCAGCATGTAAATTTCTACAAAATACTATATTTGGAGATGCAGACTCTATTAATCAGTTCAGGGAGAACTGATATTTTAACAGTGTTAAGTTTTCCTTTTTTTTTCATATTAATTCTAAAAATAAATAAATAAACAAAACACCTGGATTTTAAAACTTGAAATTAGAAAGTAGATGTGGGTGAAGAGTTTCTTAGTTTTTAGTGGAAATTTGATTACACCTTCAAAAAGTCATTTCCTAAAAGCAAGAATGTTGCAGTAAAGGGAACCAATTAGCAGCCATTGCCAAGAGACCGTAAAATAAATATCTTAGGATTTTTCTCTCTGGACCCATGCCTTAACCTGCCCTTTTTATTTCATAAATATTTGTTGAGTGCCTGCTATGTGCCAGGCTGCACTCTTGGCAAAGAAAACATTGCTTTGACCAAAATAGACAAAAATCCCTGCCTTCATGAAGCTCAAATTATTTTGGCAAAGGCTTTCCAATACCTCCATGCTTAAAGTCTTTGGAAGAGGTCCTCAACATATCTACATTATTCCAAACTGTCCACCATTAGGTAATTAGATATTATAATTGCAAACATGAAAAGCATAAGCCTGATAGAAGCCTTGTGTGTGAAAGTATAGGTTTAGTGGGGAGTGAGGTGAGGGGAGGCATAAGATTCTCAAACTCATTCCCTTATGATTTTAGCATATGAATGTTTTTGACCTTAGCTGCTTATAGAAGAGCAAGGCTCCAGTTCAAGAAATAATAAAGGTATTTTTCAGAAACCATGGAGATTAGCTCCTTTATTGTTTTCATGTAAAGAAGGCATACTTATTACAGTTATTTGCATATAAACGGAGCTTTATTGCTGTCAGAAAATCCCTGTTCAGATAACTACCTTTGATATCTGTGTGGATTAAAAGGGATATAAAAGAGGAAGGAGCTTTTCACGTGGATACTAAGTCAAAAGAGAAACTAAGCAAGAGCGTCATGGTAGGAGGAAGACCCGAAAGAAAAAGTAAGGTCAAGAGAAGAAATTGTCAGCAAGAATCAGAACTACACTGATTCCAAATATTTTTCAGAGACAAGCCCTTTGTTGAACCCCATATATCTTTCTCAAATGCCTCTGTGTGTGCTAATAGTTCTTGTTTTATTTTTTACTCAAGGAATATCCTTCTATTTATTATTCAAGTGCAAAATAACTATTTTGTCATTATTTAGTTATTTCAGAGCATCTGATCGTCTAATCTTCGAGGAAAGATACTTCTTCCTTATAAATTTGTTTGTTCTTTTGTGATAGAGAAAGGCAGCAGAAAGGAACAAGAAGTAAGATCAACCTGGGGGGAAATAAACACCACCACATGCTTGTATATTTCTACCAATACCTTTATCTTTGGACTCTGGCAATCTAGCTTGTACATTTTTTGTAAATGAAAAAAAAAAGACACAGTAATGCACATGTGAAAAGAATCTACTCATAACCATGTATTTATAATCTTGAAGAAATATGATTATCCAAATTCTTAATATATCTTAATTATCGCACACACACACACACAATCTCATGTGAGTTTTAAACAGAAAATACCAATCCATGTCTAATAACCTGGTTTTAAACTCACTAATTTTAATGAGACTATAAGCACAGGCTGATCGACTTAGTAATGCAATGTACTTGGGCTCCAATTTTTCATAATTAATTGTTCATTGCAAGGGATTGCTCTTGGGTTGCTCCATCCCATTTTGATCATCACCTCATTACTGCTGGGTTCCTCACATCAATTTCTCATTCATTCCACATGCAGAAATTAATGAACAACTCAGAACATCTTTTATTTTCTTTGGGGGGAAATAGTTACTTTGGCAGGAAATGGATATGAGCAAATGGAATGACAGTCTGGAGCAAAGGAGACCTTTTCTGTGTGGGATAAGAGACCAGAAGATGAATCATGAAATGTCTTGGACTGGAACATCCAGAGGGAAGCAGCCTTCCAAGGGCCACGGGGGAAGAAACTTATGACCCTTTCTCTCATTCCAAACTGAAGAAGACAGAGAAGACAATTTGACCACAAGTAGAGAACAGAGCATCTTGGGAGTTTGATGCCAATGAGCAGTCAAACTTGAGATAAAGCAGTGTTTCTTCCCAGAATACCATGATACAAGGTCTATTTTGCTATAACGAAAAAGACAGAACATCTGTTACATAAAACCATCTGAGTGCCAGGGATGACACAGCATTTCGCAAAGCAAGCCAAACTCATTTTGCTGAGGCAATGTCTGACTCTATCTCTAGCTCACTTCAGTGATCCACTGGGGAAATCAAGACGGAAGATGCAAACATCCAACACACTTCCAGCTACAATATTAAAAGTAAAGATTCTTGGAAAAGACCCTAAAGTCATCTGGTCTAACCTTCTGAGTTGACATACTTGTTGAACAAAGGCAGCATAGGAAAAAGAAGTGACCTGCTCAATACCAGGCTGAATCTCTGGCAAAATTCTGTTTAGAATTAACACAAATTTACTAATTACCTGCAAGGCAATGGTGTTCCCACATACCCCTGCCCACATTATGTAGCCCTCTATATCAGAGGTAAACACGAGCTTTAAAAAAAAAAAAAGCATAGCTGAAATAATAATCATGTACCACAAAATTCACGTGCTGAAAGTGTACAGTTCAGAGAGTTTTAGTACGTTCAGAGTTAACAACTACCACCATATTTGGTTGATGGAAACTGCCCACAGAAAATTTAAGAAAAAGAAAAATAAACTGTCTTTTGAGATTCTGTTTACAAAGTCAGTACACACAGAATTTGAAAAGGTGTAAGCAGTGGCCCAATGCCTGGCCACTCTCTCACACCACGGCAACTTATCCAGTATTCAGCACTGGTCATTGTCCATTCGTCCTACCTTCCCAGTCTCATTCTATGCTCTTGTCTGCGCCAAAGGAGGGCATCATCTACCCGTAGCTTCCCCCAGGTTTTTTGATCCTCTGGCTTGTGCTTGGCAGGCACCAGCAGGAGATTCAAGGGTAGGAGTGAGGTTGGGGTGTTTATCCTCCTAGTTAGCAGCCAATGAAAGATTCCCAACCCTACCCAGATATCCAGAATCCCTCTAGCAGAGGCAGAGCAAAATAAGAAATCAGGAAGGTTAAATCTAGAATTGTAAGTTCCTCAGACATTTAAGCTGTGAAGACCAGAGGGCGTATTTCCGTTTTTACTTGGCATTTTGATAGCTCTGGACTTTTAACCTGTGGACTAAGAGCACTGATATGCAGAATGTATTTTTCCTTAAGGAATGTATGATAAGAAGCTATTTTTTTTTTATTAAATCATAGCAGTGTACATTAATACTATCATGGGGTACAGTGTGCTGTTTCTGTATACAATTTGAAATACTTTCATCCAACTGGTTAACATGACCTTCATGTCTTTTTCTTAGTTATTGTGTTAAAACATTTATATTCTACATTTAGAGAGATTCACCTGTACCTTTATAGGATGAACCATAGGCATGATCCCACCAATCACCCTCCATCTACCCACCCTCCCCCTTCTCCTTCCCTCTCTCTCTCCATATTCCTGGGCTAAAATTGGTTTATAGTTTTCCTATGAAAGCTATAATTTAGTTTCATAGTAGGGCTGAGTACATTGGATACTTTTTCTTCCATTCTTGAGATACTTTGCTAAGGAGAATATTTTCCAGCTCCATCCATGTAAACACGAAGGACGGTGGGATTGCAAACTAATACGTTCCTTTTGGAAAGACATCTGGAGAACACTTAAAGAACTAAAAATAGACCTGCCATTTGATTCTATAATTCTTCTATTAGGTATATATCCAGAAGACAAAAAAAAATCACACTACAACAAAGATATTTGTATCTGAATGTTCATTGCAGCCCAATTCATAATTGCTAGGTCATGGAAGAAGCCCAAGAGCCCAAAAAATCCACGAATGGATCAATAAATTGTGGTATATGTACACCATGGAATACTATGCAGCCATTAAGAAGAAGTGATTTTTATACTCAAATTCAAATTTCTGTTTACATGTTATGAGGAGTCTCTACACACTTTATTACTGAGCTAGCTTAATGCCTATTGGTGTCACTGTGCTAGTTCTGATGATCTCTGTCTCAATGTGACCAGGCCTTATTTGGCACAAGAAGTAGATGAGGGAATGAAGGCATGTTCAGACCTTGGGTCAGAGTGGCCTCCGAGCAGACTTAGTGCATTATCCTCAGCCATCTCAGGATGCTGTTGTGGCCTAACCTACACTGCCTTAAGTCCTAGGACTGGTACTGAGACACATTGCAATCTTCCCCCATTGCAAAGGATAGGCCCACCAATGGGTGACTCTAAGTTAAGAAAAACAGCTGAGCAATTCGATGGTGAGAAAAGAAGCTTCCTCCTCTCTTCTGTGGTTTCCTCCCGTGGGGGAGGAACCTAAGGAAGGACTTACCTGTTTGGTGGATTTGAAAGGTGTACATGAAGCCCAGCCCCCTACTCTTTCCAATTTCATAGCACTAAATGCCCACAAGGAGCCCGTATTCTTCTTGGCCCTGCACACCATAAGCCCTACATGGGAAGTGCCCACTCCACATCTGCAGAGGCCTGCCCCAGTCTAGCAATATCTCACACTAGGCTAAAGGAGTCTGCTAACACCAGAGGTTTGCTATTAAGGATTACATTTGGCTCTCATTCTTAAGCCATATTTCATCATAATCGCTTTTGCTGTTAATAAAGATAACACAGCAGTCCCCTCTTATCCACAGGGGATGCTACCAGGACCTGCAGTGGATGCCTGAAACTACACATAGCCTTACCCTATGTTTTCTCCTATACATACATACTTACAAAAAAGTTTAATTTATAAACTAGGCACAGCAAGAGATTAACAACAATAACTAACAATAAAATAGAACAGTTATAACAATGTACCATAATAAAAGTTATATAAATACTGTCTCTCTCTCTCCCTGTCTCACTATTAGTCAAAATAGTCTAATATTTTTGGTCTGCAGTTTACTGCCAGTAGCTGAAACCACAGAAAGCAAGCCTACAGGGAGACTACTGTATGTTGTTTTCCATCTACCTTACTCCTTTATTTCTACAATGGTTCAAAATCCAGGTGGGGAAGAGGGGAGTTATTTACTAAACATGCTCTGTAAATTTATTATCACTGTTTTAGAGTATAGGCTCCTAGGCCTGGATGGAGTTTACCTTAGTCTGTTGAGAAGGAATCTAACTATAGTAGTTGTTTAAACTAAACACGCACATGCACACGTGTGCACGCGAGCACGCACATAGAGAGAAATTAGATTAAGAACATATGTCTTAATTTGCCCCTAAGGAAAAATTTTAATCATGAACAAAACTTTTTTATTCAGTAAGTAGGCCCAGTAAGAGTTCTCTTTGGCAATACACACTTTTTTATTTTTAGTAGTTGGTTAGAAATGTTCTTTGTAATTGAAAGCAATAAAGCTATTTTCATTAAAAAGTGGGGAGGGGGAAGAATTCTATAAATTAGATTCTCCCTATTCTCCCTCATAGCAATAAATCATTAATATTTTTATTTAGGCTTTTCTAAGTTCTTTCTCTGCTTAATTAATACTGAGACCATACCTCAGCTCACAAGTGGAAAGCAACACAGCTTGCTGCACTTCTAACACCAAGACACCTCACAACATAGTACAGCTTGTGTGGGATACAAGGCCAAACAAAGCCGGCTCACCTCGTCCCTCCTGTGTTCCCTTGAATACAAGTCCCTGGCCAAGAACTAACATATTTCCTAGCAAATGGAAGAATACTTTACAATATGTTCAATTAGTTGCTGTTTTTTAGCTCTTAAATAATAAAGGTCAATAATCAGCAAAGTCAAAATAATGGCTTTAAACCCACCTGGGGACAACCAGGTTAAGAGTCTGGTTGGACCAGGTTACCAGTTATTGCAAAAAAGCAGAGCCGGTTTACGACCAGCAGGTCCCTAGCATTAATTGTCAGCTGAAAATGCAATAATCAGGGGCTCATTTCAATGCTTTACGACTCAGATGTGGATGTTAATGATCACATGGAGAATCAGAATAATTGCTGAGAAAAGACACTGTACTCCAGAAGAAACAGGGTATTACCCGACTTGTGGAGCTTCACAGACAGCCAGATGGGTCAACAGGGACCATTACTGCACCGTTCAGAGTTCATTTCCAAGTGCATCCTATGTGTCATGGCCCCTATAACAATTACCTGAGGGGGTCAAGTGAGGAACAAAAGTGACACCAGCCTCAGTAACTAGTGTGCACACACACTCATCTTTTAAATTCTCAGCAGGACTGGCTCCTTAATTTGCAGAGTTCAGTGTAAAATGAGAAGGCAAGGTCTCTTATTCATAAGGCAGATGAAGAATGACATTAAATGTACTAAAATATAAAGCTTTTTCTTTTCTCTCTCTCTCTCTCCTTTCCTCTACACTCTTGTTAAGGTATTTTTTACTTGTTATTTAATATTGTGCATTCTCAGACACAGTTACTCATGAGGTGAGTACAGACTCTAAAATTAAGAATCTATGTGCTGCCTCAACATCTGAAGTTGGAGGGCCTCAAATGGCCTCACCACAAGTACCCTTCCCTGCTCTGCTCCTGAAGATAAGGTCTTCCAGCCAAACAGCCACCTTCATCAGGGGACCAGGCACAACCTTGATTTGCACAGGTTCTAGTTCCCTGACATCCCACAGAATTATTTAAACAAGCCAATAACATCCTTCCTTGGAACTAGCTGTCACCTCACCCTCTTGTTGCCACAAAGCCTCCCAAAGCCCCTGCTTAACCATTCATTCCTTCATGAAACGTGTAGTTTCATCCTTCCTAGAGTCACGAACAACTAATAAGCCATGGCCCACCTGACATGTCTAGTGCCATGTGGTCAGCCATCCCTTTCATGCCAACAAGGTAAAGAGCAGAGGATCCAACAGACTCTCATAGCCCCTCCCTGTGACTTTGCACAGGTGTGTGCACATACTGACATGAGGTCCACCAACTTCCAGGATTCCCCTCCCTCGAGAAGCCAGGCCAGCACACCTTGCACCAACCAGGGATGAAGAAGTTGAGCCAGGTATCTTCTCTTACCATGAGACTGCTACATCAATTCATAGCAGATAGGCAATCCTCAAGGGTGTTGCAATGTCTAGGCCAGGTGTGGTACATACCCAGATTGGAAGTAGTTAAGAGCCTTGTACCTGCCAAGTCACCCACCAAAACCACCATGGCCAGCCCTGGTTGGAGACAGCTGCCATCATACTCTGCTCTGAAAGGCCATAGGACGTAGACACTGATCCTACCCTCATCCACACCATAGGGCATAGACACTGATCCTACCCACATCCATACCATAGGGCATAGATACTGATCCTACCCACATCCACACCATAGGGCATAGACACTGATCCTACCCACATCCACACCTAGGACCCCACTAGGAGCAAAGGATGGCAGCAATCACAGGGTAGGGGTGAGAAGGGAGATCCTGACAAGATCTGGGCTGCCTGGAGGTAAGAGAGCAGGTGAACAAGCCTTCTTCCCAGGGCTACAGAAAGGGCAGTGCCAGAGACAGGGCCACTTCCCAGCTGAGGCTCCAAATTTGGTGGATCCACCATTATCCCACCACTCCTCACTATAAAACACAGACTCAAAGATTAAATTGTCAGGAATTTTTAAAAAGCATTAATGCCTACACATGGAGGGATACCCATGCCCATACGCATGGAGCCATGCCCATGAAGTTGGCCTGGTGCTCAGACATTCAATACATTAGGAAGCCATGTTTCTAGTTGTATGTGATTATTTCTGTTCATTATACAAACTTCCTGTTGTACCTAGGAAATTCTTCCCCATCTATATATCTATTACCTCTTAAAAGCAGCAGTGTACAATTTTTGTCACTGTTGATGAATTTAATAACATCATAGTTTATTTTCATTCAGATGTAAAACCTGTTAAATCATGATAATTTTATTTTCCTTTTTGCCCATGATTCTTAATGTGGTTATTTCATAATCATGTCTTAAGTGATGGCACTTGGCACAGCCGCAATTATAGCACATATTAAAAGCCTTAGGAATATGTTTCATACCTACAACCAAACTTGCTCTCTTCCTTTTTTGATAGAAACATGGTGCCCTTCTGGAGTATTGTCCACTATTCCAGTTTTTAAAGTGCAGCATATATTTTAACTTCCTTTTATTTCTGTGGCATGGAAACAGCACTACAAGCATGGTTATTAGTGGTCACTAACATCAACCTCAGTGTTGAGAGGAGAGTGAGGAATGAGGTACTCATGACCCATCTGAATGGTGCTGCTATCACCAAAATTGCCCTCATGTAGAAATCTGGGCCCAGAGCTTCTGAATTTTCAAGAAAATCTAGTACACTTGACCTTCAACAATGCAGGGGTTAAGAATGTCAACCCACAATGCAGTCAAAATCCATGGTAACTTCTGATTCCTCCCAAAATTAATTACTAACAGCCTACTGTTGACAAGAAGCCTTACCAATAACATAAACAGGTGATTAATATACACCTTGTATGTTATATGTGTTTCATATTGTATTCTTACAATAAAGGAAGCTAGGGAAAAGGAAATGTTATTAAGAAAATAATAAGGAAGAGAAAATATATTTGTATTTCATTAAGTGGAAGGGGATCATCATAAAGGTCTTCATCCTCCTTGTCTTCATGTTGAGTAGTCTGAGCAGGAGGAAGGGGAAGAGGAGTTTATCTTGCTTGCTCAGGGGTGACAGAGGGGGAAGAAAACCCAAGCACAGGTGGCCCATGCAGTCCAAACTCATGATGTTCCAAGGATCAAAGCAATTCTGATTTTCACAGGAAATCAATACCTATTTGTAAATAGGTACTCATTTGTAAATGCTGGTGACAGATATTTTTAAATGTGGGTCATGATGGTGGTGGCTAAGGAAAGTCCTTGCTGACTCAGAGCCTTAGTTTCTTCCTATATGAAGTGAGAGTGGTAGTCCCTCAGGTCTGGGGAAGAAGGGAACATCAGATGAGTTGGAGGGTGAGACAGGCCAAGAGCATGGGAGGGCAAAGTACCAGCATAGTGGGCACTGGTGGGGGACAGGCCCAGGACCCACAAAGTCTACCTGTGCAACCCCCATTTCTACCCCCAACCTCTCCCTGTGCCTGGAGCTCTTCCAGGGCTCTATCACATTGCAGCTGCCTGGGAACCACTTGGGGAAGCTCTGCCCCAACCAGCTGAGACATGGAAGTCAATCCCATTGAGGGAACCTTAAACAGAGGAACAGAGGATGAATGAACGAACCCAGCTCCTAAAGCTATGCCTGAATCTACCCACCATGTCAACCATCTTCTCATCCTCTTATACATTTGTCCATAAACCACTGGACCATCTAACTACCCACCACCAATTCTCTCTCTAACCAGCAATCTGTCCATCCATCTCCCCATCTGTTCACTCTCCCACCCACCACCATCCATTCATATATCCCTCCATCCATCTATCCCTCCATCATTCATCCATCCACCACCCACCCATCTATACATCAGTCTTATATCCAATCCTGTATCCAACTTCCCTCTACCCACCATCCCTTTGTTCAGCCTCAGTCATCCATGAGCTCCTATGTTGTGCAGAGGTCTGTGCAAATTCTGGTGGGGGAGGCTGATAGGACACACAGACCCTGGTCCTTCCTTAAGGGGGATGAAAAGAGTACCCACAATCCCCCAAGCAAAGTTGGCATCTGTGGTGGGAACACTTGCTGGAGGGGAGGCCTACTTAACTGAGCCCTGTTGAGTTGGAGTACAAAATCTGGGCTGAGAAAAATGCCCCCCAAAGTAAATTTTAAAAATATACTTTAAAATGTTTAAATGTTGGGTTGGCCTACTCTGGGAATATATATAAAACATACACACACACACACATGAGCAGGTAGCACCCAGCCACAGACCAGCATTTGATGGCTTCTGATACTGAAGGAGACTCCTGCCCTCATAAGAATCCCGTTTATTGCTTGGTCATAACATGTACAATGTCACACTGTCATTGATAGTGTTTATTTGCCTGTCTCCTCCTCTAGACTCTAAGCTCCCTGTTGAAGGGAGTCTGTGTGCATCTGGCAAAATGGCATGTAGACACCAGGTGCTACAGAACCCTCTATGAAATGGTTTAAATTCACTTAATAGTTATTTAGAACCTCCTAGCTCCCAGGCACTGAGGTGAACCAAACAAACAATAATGAAACCTGTATTCTATGAATAAATCTTTCATTTTAAAGACCTTTGTTTATATCCTCAGAGAGACTTTAAAATCTCTAAGTTCTTTATAAAATCACATATATTAGAAGCAAAGGATTAGATGTCAGGATTTTATTCTGCAATACTGGGCCCTCTACCAAGAAATACATTAAAGATCATCCTTAAATTTAGGTGGAAATCTCCCAACATTCTTTAAGTTTCTTATTTATGTAATACACACCTGGTATACATATTACATGGTAACAGGGGCCGGAGTCCATATTTGTTCTCCTGGCCCTTGTTTCAAAGTAAACATCCTCTAGTGGGGCCCATTCTGCATGATATTACCACCACCACATCTGAGATTGCCAAACCATCTTTGCCCTGCCTCATTAGATTGGGCTCAAGTCGTTGTCTATCTCACCTTCCCTTCAACAAATATTAATTAAAAGCCTAATATGGAAGGTGGGCAAGATGGCAAACCAGAAGGATCACTCAGCAGAGCTCTCCTAGTACAACTAGGGGAAAAGTAAGAATCTAGCCATACCTAGCACAGGACCTTACTCAGAGTCGTAGCTCAGGGAGGATAGTGAGGAGGTGGTGAGCAAGATACAGCATGTGATCTGGGGTAGTGGAAATCTGAAGCATTAGGCAAGTGATTGCAACCCACTTGGATCAGTCAGTGCCCCCACAGAGGTCCAGGACAGGAAGAAGCCTTTCCAAAGTTGTTGGTTTGGGAGGGAGGGAAGCTGCACAATGAGTAGAAAACTTGGAAGAGTGGGTAGACATAAACAGTATGCAGCAACCAGATTTGAATACCAGTTGGAGTAGATTTGCCATTGGTTATTGGTGGCTGGTGAGACAGCCATACTGGGAAAAAGCAGACAGGGAGTTGCCATTGTGGGAAGGCCATGAGAAGGTCTCAGCATGGGCCTAAAGCATAGCTGTCTCAATTTCACCTGTTGAGATCAGAACTCCAGGCTGAGGGACTCCTGCATCCCACATGAACTGTTGTCAGGGGACACTGTAAGACCTGCCCCTGAAGGACTCTGAGGAGCTTTAAGATCCCAACCTGGCAGGATCTCAAGGCTAAGGAAACAATCAGGTGATCACTAAAGGCTACTAATTTAGGAATAAGGACCATAAAGTTTGCCAGCTGTATTCTCCATCTCCAAAAAACACAGCATGACCCAGTGTCCTAGCAACATATCACAACATATATATTCCTATTAAAGTTGATCCCTTCTGCTATATATAATTTTTTTTTAATTTCAAAATTCTTTATGTTTTTCTCTTCTATATTGGTGGGGTTGCTTCAGCTTTTGCATATTTGAGTTTCTTTTGTTCTGTTTTGGTGTGTTTTCTTTTTGCTAATTTGTTTGCTATTCTTAACTTCCATTCTTACTTTCATCAAGAGCAAGGACTCCTGTATTTTTGGTCATGAGAAAGAGTTTGGGTATGCTCAGATTGGTAAGGAGCTCCTCCTTTTGTTCTGTTTTGGTGTGTTTTCTTTTTGCTAATTTGTTTGCTATTCTTAACTTCCATTTTTACATTCATCAAGAGCAAGAACTCCTGTATTTTTGGTCATGAGAAAGAGTTTGGGTATTTTCAGGCTGGTAAGGAACTCCTGATTTTGAGGAACCCTCCGAGCCCAGGCCTTCAAAATCCTTTAATTACAGAAGTGGCCTTAACACCATGCCAATCAATACCATTTTGTCTATCACTCTCATTCTCTCTTCCTATCCTCATTCTCTCCTGTTCTTTAATTCTTTTCTTTAAACCCTCTTCCCTTTTTTCTTCTTTTTCTTTTCTTTATCTCTTGCCTTCTTTTTTCTTCTTTGTCTCTTTTCCTCTTGTTTCTCTCTGCCTGGGCTTTACCATTCTCTTCTTTTTGACCTAAGCTCTGAGACAAGGTAATTTGAAGCAAAAGAGAAAGCGAGAAGGAAAAAAGAGGACAAGGAGGTGAAAGAACACTTGAGGAGGAACTAACAGAAAAATTCAAGCAACATGAAAAACCAAAACAGAGCAATTGCCCCAATGGACCATGACACAGCCATTGCAGAAGACTCCACCTAGAAAGAATTAATGGATTTGACCGAAAGATGGATGACAAAGACAATAAAAGGGATGGATGAGAAAATGGAAAAACAGAACCAAAAGTATGAGGAGAAATACGTAGAAGACAGAAAGGATATGACACCTTAAGGAAATGAAGGCAATCAGGGAATGTAAAGATACAATGGAAAGTATCAAAAATAGGTTAGACCATGGAGAAGAAAGAACAGCAGAGCTATAGAATAAAGTTTTCAAGTTAACCCAGGTAGTCAAAGAGGCAGAGAAGAAAAGAGAGAAAGCAGAACGGTCTCTTAGAGAACTACAAGACTACATGAAGCACTCAAACATACAAATAATAGGGATCCCTGAAGGGAAAAAAGATTCCCAGAGGAATGGAAGCCCTATAGGAGACTATCATAAATGAAAACTTCCCTGGGTCATCTCAACTCAAAAAGAGCTTCTCCAAGACACATTGTAACGAATCTGTCCAAAGCCAAGATGAAAGAAAAAATTCTACAAGCAGCCAGGAATAAGCACCAACTGACCTACAGAGGTAGAGCCATTCGGATGACAGCAGACTTTTCAACTGAAACTTTCCAAGCCAGAAGAGCATGGTCATCCACCTTCAACATTCTTAAACAATTTTCAGCCCAGAATTCTGTATCCTGCTAAACTAAGCTTCAAAATTGATGGAGAAATCAAATCTTTTGCAGATATACAAACACTGAGGAAATTCTCCACGACAAGGCCAGCTCTACAGGAAATACTTACACCCATTCTCAACACCGACCACCACAATGAACCACCAGCAAAGTAAATACCCAGAAGCTAAAGGTCAAAACTTAGCTTCCACAGTGGCATGAAGGATAAAACTACACAACAGACTTTCACAAAATAAGATGAATAGAATGCCACCACACTTATCAATTCTCTCAATAAATGTCACCAGATTTAATTTACCACTGAAGAGGCACAGACTGGCTGATTGGATAAAAAAAGCACAAGCCATGTATATGCTGTTTCCTGAAAACACGCCTAGCCTTGAAGGACAAATTAAGACTCAAGGTTAAGGGATGAAAACAGCATTTCAAGAAAATGGAAACCAGAAGAAAGGAGGGGGTTGCAACCGTATTTTCAGATACAAGTGAATGTAAAGCAACTAAAGTTAAGAAAGACAAAGATGGACATTTTATACTGGTCAAAGGAAGAATATAACAAGAAGACATTTCAATTTTAAATATTTATGCACCTAATTTAAATGCCCCCAGATATAAGAAACAGACTCTGAGTGGTCTGAGCAATATGATATCCCAAAACACCATTATAGCTAGGGACTTTAACACCCCTCTGACAGAATTGGCCAGATTCTTTAAACAGAAACTAAACAAAGATACGAAGGACTTAAATGTGACCCTAGAACAAATGGGATTAATAGACATATGCATAACACACCACCCCAAAGCTAAAGAATATACATTTTTCTTGTCAGCTCATAGTACATACTCCAAAATAGATCACATCCTAGGATACAAATCAAACTTCAGCAAAATTAAAAGAATAGAAATTATACCTGTATCTTCTCAGACCACAAGGCAATAAAGGTAGAACTCAACTCCAACAAAAATATCCATCCCCACACAAAGACATGGAAATTAAACAACTATGCTGAATGATAATTAGCTTCAGGAAGAGATAAAAGAGAAAATTGTTAAATTCCTTAAACATAGCAACAATGAAAACACAGCTTAGCAAAACCTGTAGGATACAGCAAAAACAGTCTTAAGAGGGAAATGTAAGCACCTACGTTTGAAAAACAGAAAGAGGGCTCATCAACAAACTCATGAACCATCTTATGGAATTGGAAAAAGTAGAGCAATCTAATTCCAAACTCCACAGAAAAACATGAATAACCAAAATTAAATCAGATATTAATAAAATTGAAAACAAAAGAATCATTCAGAAAATTAACAAAACAAAAAGTTTTTTCAAAAAAATAAATAATATTGATAAACCTTTGGCCAGATTAACCAGAAACAGGCAAGTAAAATCTCTAATAACCTCAACCAGAAACAATAAATGGAAAATAACAACAGATACCACAGAGATCCAAGAGATCACCTCTGAGTACTATGAGAAGCTCTATGCCCAGGAAGGTAATGCTTACAATAACCTGGAAAGAATACTTTGCAGGGAGTCTGGGTTACAGCATCAACCTTTGTTTGGGACACACACTGTTTATAAAGGACACAGAACCGTAATTCTCAGTCACTTTACAGGTCTCTTGACCTTGAGGGCCTCTACCATGGACCTCTTATATATGACCCACAGGCCATGGGGAACCAGGAGGGCTAGTCCAAAGTCACCCTGCCTGACCTGCATAGACTCTTTTTAGTCAACTGTAGGACATCAGCACTTTGACCTGGGGCACCCTGCGAGGTGGTCTCCCCAGAATTCAAACAGTAAGAAGAGCACAGGTGCCCTCTTAAATCCCCGCCTCAATCTATCTGTCTGCTGTCCTTATTCCAGGTGACAGAGTTCCTAGGTCCCTCTGAGCAACCCCATGAGCATTTTCACTCAAGCTTTTATACTTTGGGACAGCAGGACAGTTTTTGCCATACCCAGAGTCCTGACATCTGTGCAGTAATACAAGATGTGATTCCCCACAGAGCACTGCCTGCCTGTCTTAGTTGCTTAACACACCCTCCACCATAAAGCCAACTGGAAATAATGACCTGGCAAATTCTGTAAAGCCCAACCTCCAAACCATGTATCAACAGACAAAGAATGACCTGTTCCAAGAATGTCCTAAGCAAATAGACAATCTCCAAGACAGAGCCTCGTCTAATATCACCTTTAGCCCAAAAGAATCTCAGCGGCAAGTCCCTGGGACCTGTCTATGATAATATTTGTGGTATTCAATGGTGAGTCTTTGAAATTTGCATTTGGTTAGTTGACTCATTTTATTTTCCCATTACATCCATTTAACCTGTTATTATTGCTATTATTATACTCCAAAAACTGCCTATATCCTTTCTTAGATTAAGGATGTAGGTAAACATTATCCAGATCAGTCCAGACTGCTTGTAAAAAAACAACTGCAAAGTAAATAGAGTTAAGAACCAGCAACCTGGTTATATAATATCCCTTCCTAAGTGGCTAAATTGGTGGCTAAATATCACTGATCACCCTGAGAGCAGAGCAGACAGGGTCTATGGGGACAATGATGTCTCAGGCTAAGCAGGACTCCTAGTGATGGCAGGAAGAGCCTTCCAGCAGACTAGACTGACCACCTCAGGCCTACATCTGCCTAATTTCCTTTGGGGAGCAAGACAAGCGAAACTCCTGCACATTTCCCAATGTCCATGAATGGACTTATTACTAATGCCTAGAAAACCACATGGGAATTTGAAACTAAACCACCATATCAAATCCTTACTGGACACATAAGATTGATCTTGGAAGGTTACTTAATTTTTCAAACCTCGCATTACTTCATTTATAAATTTAGTTAATCCTACCTCCTTGCAGAGTTGTCATAAAGAGCAAATGTAAAAGAACATGGCTGTGTGTAGAGACTGGCTAGGAGTGGGTAGAGTGTGTCCATCCACTCTCTCAAACACTTTCCTCATAACCTGGCCCAGCTCTGCCTCACAGGCTAGGGACTGAATCACTTATTACTAATCCTGATCCTTCACACTGCTTTGATACCATGTCCACCCAATTTCCATTTATAAAAAGACTAAAATTGGAATACATATGTGTGTGTGCATGGTAATCTTTATGATCACATTGCGCCAGATTGATTGGCTAAGTTAAGTTCTTTATGCAGTAACAGAGGACGAGGGCAATTATGTGATTTGGTATTCATTGAACATGAGCCAGACCTGCAGTCAGAACCTCTAACTTCTGCTGAAGGACCTTTGACATGGCCAATGCTGATACTTTAAATACCCATCCTCATCTTATACTCAGCACCAACCCTAGGTAGCCAATTTTACAGATGGAGCCATAGAGAAGTTAATGAAGGGAACAGCAGAGCAGGAGGACAAACCCGACCTCGTTGGCCTATGCACTTTCCCAGACAATGTTCTTCATTTAAAAATAAGTGTTTGCTGCAGAAAGTTTCCTGATTTTGAGCAGTCCGGAACTCTCAAATACATTCTGTTATTCTAACCCACTCCAAAGGAGGAGCTGTTAGGCAAATAAAAATCAGAATCATCCTGACTTTAAGGAATTCACTAAGTGCATTCCTTTTGGAATAAATGTTGAGAAATTATATTGGCACTATCAAACATGAAAATGTGAAGACAGAAAAAAATTGCTGCCACACACTATTTCTTGAGAGATTCAGAAATGTAAATCTCACAGCAAATTTGGGCTTTGTAGAATTTGTCAGTTGCTTTTCTCTCACTATGCATGCTAAAGTTGATTTCATACCCCCCAGTGTGTTCTAGATGAGAGTATTAAAATGGTGGTCAAAATGTAATTTGGTAGAGATATATACATTAATAAATGTATGTTAAGTCCTATTATGGAGGGCTTTAGGGCAGTTATGTTAAAATACTCTGGCAGTTGGAAGAAGAGAAATGCCAGCCGGATTATCAAATAATGATAGATTCACTCAGGGTACGGTGTGTGGTGTGCTTGGCAATGAGTTTGGTGAGGGCCTGAAGAGAGCAAGAAGGTGGGTTGTCATCAGAATCTAGACATTAGGAACTCGGAAGTCTGTGATGAAAGTGGAGAGTGGTAAGCCAGAAAGACAAAGATACTAGGAGAGGTCAAGATCCAAACCGGAAGGTCACAGAGATGCCCAAGTCACATACGGTGGGTCAGAAGCCACAGCCAAGGTCCCTGGATAGAAAGCACAGGAGAAAAATCACTATGTGCACCAGCAAACCCTCAGATATCTCTTAACCAGAGCCCTGCTTGGCCACAGCACTGTTCTAGGCATACTGCATACACACTGAGAATAAAAGGACTCCAGAGTGTTGCCCTTGGGTCAGCACTGTCGAAGAGAATGGCACTTCCACCTACCCTTTACATCACCTGGTGTTTTTCAAGCTTTTTTATCTCATAGCACATTTGAACCTATAGTTAAACTTCCACTGCACACTTAAATTATGTTGATCAAAAGAGAGTAAAAAAAGAATGGGCTTACTGTGCTTTGAACTTCTTTCAAAAATAATTTAATTAATGATCTTAAAAAAAAATTTGTGGCACACTTAAGACCCTTTCTGGTTGAAAATCACTGACATCACTCTTCAACTTGTTATATTTGCCTACTTCGTTTGGAACGTCCTACTAAATATCTTCAGAATCCCTCCTCTTCCCTTCTTCCCTCCTGCTGTGGTCCTTCTCACATCTTACCCAGATTACACTTTCCTTATGACCTCCCTTCTTCTACTCTGATCTGTACTCTCCCAGAGCCCCCAATTCTAATCATATTCCTTCCCTGCTTAGAGACTCGGGGCACACACTCTATAGTCCTTTGCTGTTGCTGATGAGATGCTGTGTGCCTGGTGCTGCTGCAGGAACTGGGGATGCAAAGAACAGGGCAGAACTTCTTCCCCCAAAGAGTTCCGCATGTTTTGGAAGATGAAATCCGGCTTCATCTGCTGCCCTCCTTCCCTGTTCACATCATCTTCCCTGAGCACATCAATCCGTGCTCTTTAACACCTTGCTTCTCTGATTCCTCTACCTGCCAACCTCCTCCTCATCTTTCAAAACCCAATTCATTTATGACCATTAACTGAGAAAATTTTTCTCAGTTCCCTAAACAGAATTTGGTGTGTGTGTGTTTCCAGAGCATTTTGCACTTCTCCTTTCTGTATTTTTGTAAATCTCCTTAATTGTAAAAATTTGCTTAAAATGTACCTCTTGCAATGGATTTGGTGTCTTAAGGGCAAGAGCTGCATTCTGTCCATATTTGCATTGCTCAAAACTTGGCAAATAAAATAACAAAACATGGTTTTGAAAATTAATTTGCTGATTAATGCAAGAATGAAGACAAGATTTGGGATGTCTGGCTGGAATCTAACACAAAATAACCACACAAACATCTGTATTTCACTTAGTTTGCTGCGTACTGCAGATGGGATGTGAATAAAATCACCCAGAATGTTTGAGGGAGTAAGTGGGGGATACTTAAGAGTGTAGCAATCTTATTTCTAAATGACTTGAAAGGAATCTATCCATTACATAAATAAATCTTTCCCCCCCCCAAAATATTCAAATCCTATTTCTAATTCTCATCAGCAAGATCATCTATTCCTGTCTCCTTAATCTCTTCATTTGGCCCAGCGTTGAATTTATGAAATAATTTTTCCTTATCTAATTAAAACTATATTTCAGGGAGGTGGGAGATGGTTGAAGCTCTCCTTCCCATCCCGCACCATCCTGTGAGCATCCCTTAGCAACCAGAGCTTGGACACCAGCGCCTGAGAGAAAGTCAATAATTGACAGTAAGGAAAGAATTTGAGGCATTGATCATCTCATCAGACTGAAGGGCTGAGACAAAGCCACAGAACTGAACATCACATTAACTCTGCTTGAGCTGGAAGGAAGAAATACTTTTAAATCGGTTCAGTTTAGAAATGCAGAAGATATGTAAGGTGATTTATGCAAACCCAGTGCTTTGTCAACCTTAGCACTCTTGATATGTTGGACCAGATAATTCTCTGCCCTGTGCACTGTAGAACACTTTAGTGCCATATGTGGCCCTCTGCTACTCACCAGAGGCCAGCAGCACCCCTCACCCCTGAAATGTTACCAAAAAGGTCTCCAGACATTTCAAGTGTCCTGAGGGACAACAGAGTTGACCCCAGGTTGAGAACCACTGATATAATCCACCACAAACAAATTAAAATGCCTCTAGCTCCATCAAAGAAAGCTGCCTTTTCAAATGCCTTAATAATAACAAAATGTAGAACAGTGGCCAACTCCCATTTAGACCAAAGATGTTGTGCATATCATCCTAGAAGTAATCCCTAAACCCCACTGAGAGAACACAGAGCCAACTTTGGCATAACCCTGTTCAGCCGAGGTCTATTTCGGGTGGGAAGTTGAGGCAATGTGCCATGTCAGCAGGTTTTTCCTTCCTTGGTGTTTCTGGAGGGCATGCTACTGCTTGGTCTGCAGCCAAATCAGAAGCTAATAACATAACGATTTCTGTCGTAAACATAAAGCAAAATGCAAAGGAATGTTTTTCTTGAAAAAGTAGGTTTCAAGAATCCCTGATGTACACATGGGAGCACTCACACACCAAGCCACTGACTCAGCCTGTGTCCAACCCACTGGACCCCAAATCAGTGAAAACCAGACAAAAGGCTCAGTTAATACTAATTCCATAGGGAAAACATAGTTGAAAAACACAATCTTTTTATAAACTCTTCAGTCCTTAATTTCCTCACCTATAAGATCAGGTTATAAGCCCAGTCTCATACGCTTATAAAAACTAAATGAGACCGTATAAGAAGGCATTATTTGGCATTTGTACACATTTTGATAACTGTTTAAGTCATCAATTTGAATATTTTTTCACTCAGTTTCTCAATATCATATGAAAACTAAGATTAGACTGGTTTAATCTTCTGTTGACTGCCTAAGTAATCAAAAGGATAAAGAAAAGAAAAATTAAGACACTGCTCACTTACTAATGTATGTAGGCACTTTTGTACCTTAAGAAACTATAAAAGATATAGAACAAATGCTTCATATAAAATAACCTTCTGGCCCTTCACTTCTTCAAATTTAACAAGAATTAGTCTCTAAGTTGGTGGTTGACCTTCTGATATTTCATCCCCTAAAGTCATTTAGTTTATAGGATATATGTCTTTAAAGGATGGAAATTGTATATGTTATACACTTATTACATATATACTTCTCTCAAACCAATAGCAAAAGGTACGTATGTTATAAGGTTTGTGAAATAGAAAATCAGAACCAAAAAAAATGAAGACAAATCAGATACAGTAATCAAAAGGACTGGTGGATGGCTAACATGAAAAAATGCTCATCATTTCATCGAGAAATGCAAATCAAAACTGCCTAACCCCAGTGAGAATGGCCCACATCACAAAGTCTCAAAGCTACAGATGCTGGCATGGATGTGGAGAGAAGGGAACACTTTTACACTGCTGGTGGGACTACAAACTAATACCACCTTTTTGGAAAGAAGTATGGAGACGCCTCCAAGAACTCAAATTAGACCTCCCATTTGATCCTGCTATCCCATTACTAGGCATCTACCCAGAAGAAAAAAAATCCTTTATCATAAGGACATTGTACTAGACTGTTTATCATAGCTCAATTTATAATCACCAAAATGTGGAAACAGCATAAATGCCCACCAACCCAGAAAAGGATTAACAGGCTGTGGTATATATATACCATGGAATATTATTTGCCCATTAAAAAAGATGGAGACTTTACATCTTTTGTATTAACCTGGATGGAGGTAGAACACATTCTTCTTAGTATAGCATCACAAGCATGGAGAAGCAAGAATCCAATGTACTCAATTCTAATAAGGGAGGGGGATGGGGGTCATGGTGTATGGCACACCTCTTGCGGGCGGGACACCAGTATAAGAGGGACTTTATCTAACAAATGCAATCAGTGGAACCTAATTCTTTGTGCCCTCTGTGAATCCCAAGCAATAAAAAAGGACCCTTTTAGAACAATAACAAAGTACCTCATTTTCTATTACAAAAGCAGTGTATGCTTGCTTATAACATTTGTAAAATAGAGAAAGCATCTATAAAAATAAGTAATCTCTAAGCCTGGTTTTATTTTATAGTATATAATTCAAAGAATAGCAGTTTTAAACATTAAAAACCACAACATGCCCTGCCAAGAAATATTGACATTCATCAAATGTATGAAAAATAAATCAAAACTTGGTCTGGAAGAGTCAACTTTTAATGCAGAGAACATCAAATAAAAATAATCATGCTAGGGCAGCACTTGTGGCTCAATGGGTAGGGCACCAGCCCCATATACCGAGGGTGGCAGGTTCAAACCCAGCCCTGGCCAAACTGCAACTAAAAATAGCTGGGTGTTGTGATGGGCGCATGTAGTCTCAGCTACTTGGGAGGCTGAGGCAAGAGAATCATCTAAGCCCAAGAGCTGGAGGTTGCTGTGAGCTGTGACACCACAGCACTCTATGGAGGGTAACAAAGTATAACTCTGTCTCTAAAAATCATCATCATCATCATCATCACACTAAACAGCCAGAGAGGGGGGTTGGGGCTAGCACCAAACCAAGTTTTCTACACAGATCTTTTGATGTTCTATGATGGTCCATATTGTTATCTTATCTCTTTTGGCCATTTTTTTATTATTCCCATGGTCCAGATGAGGACACTGGAGCTGAAAGATATTAAGTAACTCATGCAAGCTCACACCTATTAGCGAAACCCAGGTTCTCTGACTCTAACAGGTCATGCCTCCATGAAACCCAAATTCCCCATAGATAAGCCTATCTTCCTCCCAGATAAGTCACCAGACAGAAAAATTGAGAAATGCTGTCCAGGAACTAGGACTTAGATTCAGGGGCTGCAGGAATCTACCTGGTACTTTATTTTACTATGAACTGGTCCCCAAGATGCAAAACAAAGTCCTCTGGGCTCTTCCCTTTCCTTTCCCCAATGGAAAAAATATCTCTCCTGACCTGCATTGTCTAAAGTTGTGGGAGGGGTGACAGGCACTGTCTTGGACACCACTGCCAGTGTCTCACTGTGCCACATGTATCCCAAGTCCACTGACTCTGGGCCAACATAGCCCACAGGAATAGTCCAAGGACTGTAGGCCTTGTGGTCTGTCTTACAAATTCAGTCCAACTCCAGACTGCTCTTCACCACCCCCAACCCGTTGGGCGGTAGGACTTGTGGGAGCTCAGCTTCAGGGTGGAGGATTTCTCCCTGGCCCAGCTCCTTCCATGTGCACCAGCAGAGTTCTACCCTGTGCTGTGCTTCCTTGCACCAGCGAGGCCCTGAATTTCAATGCAAAGCCCCACCATCACTTCACTATCCCCTCCACCCTCCCAGGGGCACACAGACTCTCTTTCCACTTGCTGTCTGGGCATAGCCAAGGCATAGGCAATGCAAGACTGTCTTTTCTGCCCTCCTCAGTGCCTCTTTCCTTGACATAATGTTAAAACCAGATAGTATGATTGCTCACCTGACATTTGGTTCTTCTGAAGGTGGTCCCTGGCATGGACAGTTGTTGATGTAGATGTTCATGTGGGAGTCCTTCCCTGGAGGGCCTTATTCTGCCATTTTGCTCCCCCTTTATTGTCATGTGCAGAATTGTGCATGCAGCAGTACTCAGAATGTCTAGACAACAAATATTTAAGAAGCACTGTTCTAAACCAAAAGAGGTGAATGAGTCTCAAGCTTGTTAAGAACATTTGGCCAGGCACAGTGGTCCACATGTGTAATCCTAGCATTCCAAGAGGCTGAGATGGGAGGATCACCCGAGCTCAGGAGTTCAAGACCAGACTGAGCAAAAGCCATAACCATCTCTACTAAAAATAAAAAAATTATTAAGTCTTGTGGAGGGAGCCTGCAGTCCTAGCTGCTCAGGAGGTTGAGTCAGGAACAACACTTGAGCCCAAGAGTTTGAGGTTAAAACTCTGTCTCTTTCAAAGAAAGAAAGAAAAACCTTCTAATGGCAGAGTCTAATGGAATATAATTTTAAGATACCATAATTCCCATGGATAATCCCAAAGCAATGGCAATAACCAATAAATAAGAATTTATCAATATGTTATCCATATGGATGGTCAACCCAAGACCCACATGTATCTCAAATTTGAAGTTTAAAATTCAGACTTTTGTCAAAACACGTATTAGACAACTAGCAGGCACCATGATGGGCACCAGAAATTCAAACGTAAGTCAAGGTGAAGTTCCTCCCTTTATAGCTTATGATGCAAGATTATATGCAAATAAATATCAATAGTAAAATAACCCAGAATGATAAACGTGATGGTAAAGGTATGTGCAACATTATAAGGGATCAGAGAAGGGTAGAATGATCAATTACTCAAGTCAGGGAAGCGTGAAGAATTACAGGAATGAAATGGAATTTGAGTAGAGTCTTGATAGATGGGAAGGAGCTTGAATATGAGTGAGTCACCGTAAAGTGATGTCCAAGTTGGGGCAAACAGTCCTACCTTCCTAGAACAAGAATATATGGAAAGGTGAGTCCAGGTGCAGGACTTGGCACATGGGCTAAGGCAAAGATGCAGTGACATAATTCAAATATTTTTTTAAAATACCATGTAGATAATAAAAGAACCATCAGAGAGTGTAACACTGGGAATGAGGATAACCTGTCTGAATTAGAATGAGCACCACGAAAGCAGAGGACTCAACTGGAGACAAAAGGATATGTGGACTGAAAGACCAATTAGGAGTCCCTGATTCCACAATTCAGGAGAGAGATGAGTCTTGGGGCAGAACAGATAAACAAGTAGTAAGTGGGGCGGGGCGGGGGGGTTGGGAGTGGCTACAAGAAATTATAGGAAAAGGTGTGCCTCTCAAGGAAAATGGGTTCCTCACTGGCTCAATGAAAAGGGCCAAAAATAGTTCCATACCTCACAAGTATACATGTGTCCTTGTGTATATCTTACTTAAAATGGGGACACACCTATATTAATGCCAGTAAAAGACTTAGATGTCACTGAGAGGAAAAGGGTGCTAATACTCAGGAGCATCAGTGATCTACCAGGCACAGCACTAGATAATTTTGCACGTTCTACACAGGAAATGTATCCTGGGAGGCCATTGGTGTTCTTGTCCCACTGGCAAGGCCACCATCCCCCTCTTGCATGTATTGGTCCTAGGAAGTCATCAAGAACAGTCTTGTTTTGCTCTGTTTCTCTTACTCAGCTGCAAAATGAATCATTCTTTTCGTGACATCAGCCCTACAAATCAATTCACTGAATTAAAACAGGCCCTGCTAGAACAAAACACAAGCCAAAGGTTTCAGGTCTCTTTTCCTCCCACTGGTTTACACAGATCAAAAACTGCTCCGGGATTTCTAAAGAGAATGGCTCAGGTTCCCCCGGTCCCCGCCCAGCACCACCCTGGGATTGAATGAGGCCGGACTGCCCTTGTGGACAGCTGCCACAGTCCTGAAATGTCAGAGGCAGCACTATAAGCCTCCAACCTTCCGTCACGTTCTCAGCTATGGGTATTGATTTCAGACACTGTTACAGAGCAAAACTGAAAGCCTGTTCCTTTACAGCTTGTGGGCACCTTTCACAAGGGGCTTTGCACCAGCAGTCTCATATCTGGTGCCTTTGAAAGCAGAGCAGGCCTTCCAAGACTTGTTCCTTCACTCCCGAAGATTCGATCAATGTCACAGCCAGACAGCACTTTCATTATTTTGACAAGCCTACTGAGAGTGCTCAGACCAGGAGACAATGGAAAGCCTCCAGTCACTGGTGTGCATGAGATTTAAGCAGAATAACAATGCCAACGTGCTCTGATGGCTTCATCTGGATACTTTTTTTTGAGGGGGGGGGCTGTTATCCTTTTAAGGAAGTCTGTCTATGTATTGAAACAGACACGTATCACACGTTGTCATAGATTTCAGGGGAGGGGGAGAGAAGAAGATGAACAGGAAAAGTCCCCACCTCAAAGAAATTTGCAGTCCAGAAAGGAAAACAGATGTGGCTACAAAGGCTATCAGGAAGCAAATCAACGTGAGTGAGGAAATAACAAGAAGGAGATGTGGCCTGGGCTGCATCAGTGCTGGGGTGAGGAGGATTTGAAGTCAGGCCCCAGCTACATTAGTCAAGGGAGGGAATGGTGGGATCAGAAGACAGGCTACTGTTGTGCTACCCAGGTGATGGTGAAAAGCTAATAGCAGGAAAGAGCCTTGAACCTTGAACTCATTATCAGCTGGATCATGTAGCTGAGTGTTCCCCCCACATTTTAAATCCAAACGGCATTTGAGTGGTTATTTTGATCCCAGCATCCCAAGTTTTAGAGCCCTATCTTTTGAGTATTAGATATGATTTTTTATAAACCATATTTTTATGAAAAGGAGCAGAATGTGAGAATTAAGAAATCTACAAATAGGAATATAGGCCCTGAGCAGGGAGACTGCCTGATATTGAAAGTGACCTTGAGGTTTCTCTCTCCAACCTCAGAGAACCGCAAAAGACAAAGCAAAGCTAATGGTTGGAACAAAGTGAGATAGGTGTTTAAAATGTCTAAGACGCTATCTATTTTTAATGATCTCGGATGCTAGAAACCCAAGGAAGGAAAGTCAGATTTAAAAATAACCATCGAGCCTTCATGTGGCACCATATTTCACAAAGTCTCTAAACTTCCATGTATCACCTTTCATAATATCTTCAGGATCTTGGTGGTCCCAGTGCGTGAGATGAGACAAGGACCAGGGGAAGGAAAGCACAGGGAAAGGCAAATAAAACAAAAATCACTAAATGTAAGCTCAACGAATAAATAAACAGAGCCAAAAGTCAACTTATGTTTTTGCAAAAGAATCTTGAGTTAAATAAATGTTCATACATTTATTTCATTTGTTCAACAAAGCTTTACTAAACCCTAATATTTGCCAGGTAATGAGCTGGGTGGTTGGAATTCCCAGAGCTTGTCACCTGGTACATCACGCATGCAATCTCTATTGATCTAAAGTTGTGAATAAACCATCTCACCTTTTCTACAAAATTAAAAATATGGGATAGTCACTCTACTTCTATTTCTCTCTCGTGCAGTCCATCAGTCAGTTACCTATCAAAGATTTAAGCATTTAAGGTGTACCAGGTAATGTTTCAGTTTGAGATCAATGCAGGCAGTCCCCTGAATTATAAACATCTGGCTGACATATGATTCGTACTTACAAATGGGGGCTATGATAGGTAATAGGTAATGTACCTGTTCTAGCTTACATGCAAATTCAACGTAAGAACAAACCTACAGAAGCTATCACGTTGGTAACCCAGGGGCGGCCTATACAATAACTATTTTATAAACAAAATGGTGCCAGTGATGGTAGGGAAGGGATTTTTAAGAGAAGAAAAGGAAAGCAGCATTTGATCGAGTCATCAAATATGGGTAGGTATTTCCCAGGCAAAAAAGTAAAGTAGAGCATTCCCTGCTGTGAGTACACAAAGTCTACAGAGGAAAAGAGTGTGTGGGGTCCAGCCAGGAGTGAGGGTGGAGTTCTGTGCCACTGAGAGCCACGAGCTTTGGACCGATGACTTGATTCCATCCACAGGAAGATCTTGGTGTTGTCAGGGTGTTTAGACTTAATTCAGTCAACAAGCAAAATGAAGCCCAGGAAATTTAAGTAACTTGCCCAAGAGCGAGTCTGTCCATAAGCAAATGGCAATCTCATTTTGCTCAGAGAATGTGATGCTGCACTGTCCAAGTTGGGTTGAGTTTTGAGTGGACGTTGAAATGTTTAACCTGTGGGGACACACAGGGCATCACTGCAATGCCAGGTCTAAGGTTTGTTTGTAATTCTTTCATACCTTTATTCAATAGCTCTATATATGTCCAATATCTGATCCATGCTGGGCACCATGTTAGACCCTTAAAGTATAATGGTGGCAAAATGAACCCATAAAGGCTTGATAATAGATTTGGGAGGACAGACGTTGTAAGTGCAGGACATCAGAGTATCACCACAGCAGGGAACTTGACCTGGCCTCAGAAAGAGAGGTCCACTCCTTAGAAATAAAATGCCATGGAAAGTTGCCTTCTGGTGCTTCACTGTGCAAACCTGTTTGGATGTGAGCCAAGCACACCTAATAGCCAAAATTCTGCCAACCAGGACAACCATGCAGAGCTGCTATATCCCCCATAGATGCGCCAGAATCTGCACCAGCAAAAAGCAATACCAGCCCCTCTGCATGTGACAGAGCTAATGCCAGAGTCACCACTTTATCAGAGCAATCCTTGAATCCCTAATTGGACAGGAAAGTGAAAGCATTTCTTCGGAAGGAAATCGCAAGGCTGTGATTGACTCTATCATTTTCGTCAGTAGATGGCAAATTCAAGCTCAGCTCCTGTATATAATTACCCATCATGTCATGAATACGAAATTACAGCTTTCACAAGTTACACACATTCCATGCCCAAATGTCGTAATTGTATAAAAGGATAGCTGGACAATAGATTGGATAAATGGAATGGGCATGTTAATAGAGGTTTTTTTTAATGACTAATATATTTTGTGCATTATGATGATGTGCATACTACAAATGTATAATCACCTCTATGATAAAAATTTTTTATAATGGATTTTTTTTCCTTATGATCAAAAATCTCTCCCATCTTCTCTTATTCCCCTCTCCAAGCTTCCTGGAAACTCAAAAAGAGCACCAAAGTAGGAGTCAGGAAATGGGCATTATTTCTTAGGTTCTATCACAAACTACTTTTGGTGGCAAGCTTTTTCATCCTTGCTTCATGTTCTCATCTATGGAATGTGAATAGTGGCAGCTATTTCACTGAACTCCTAGCCTGCTGGGGAAAACACTGAGTTTGGAGTTAAGAGGTTCAATGTGAGTTTGGTTTTGCCACTGTCTGGAAGATGACTTTATGTAAATCACATCAAGTCCTGAGACCAAAGTAATCCACCGCTAAAGGGGGCCTAATTTCAGCTGTCTCATAAATTTGTCCTGAGAGTTAAATAAAGTTAGCTAAAGTGTTTTATAAACCACAACTACTTATGGTAGCATAAGATGTTATTAATTAGGATCAAATAAGCTCACAAGCAAGATCTTATAACTTCAGTGCTTTGAGACGTGCATAGTACCTATGACATAAAGCTTCTTATGCAGCCGACCAACCTCAACCTTTAGGACATTTTAGGGCTACCTCTATTTATCATTAGTTAGGGAAAGACCAGAGCATCCTACATGGCAGGACACCCAAGCAGCACTAGTCACCTCATACTGAGTGTGCCTTAGGAAGATTGGATGGCGCCTTGTCTCGGCCACTGAGAAAGGATGGTCCCATGCTACACGGGTACCAGGAAAGGTGGGAAGGAACAATGAGGAGCTCCTTTCTGCTCCAGAAATTCCAAGGCTTAATAGCCTTGTGATCGTCCCCCTGCTACAGCCAAGCAAGTTCAAGGTTCAAGCCAAGACTTAATCAATAAGAACCAGGCAGAACCTTTCAAGGGTAACAAGTTCAATCTTTCAAGTTCAATCTCTTGAAGTTCATCAAGAGATTGAACTTCAGAACAGGTGGTTTCTGATAATGTTTCATTTCCTAAACCCAAATTCATTCACCGCACTGCCTCCCTCAGTCTATCAGCATTCAGCCTTCCCCAAACTGACTTGCTGATCCATACCATACTCAGCCAAAAAGAGAGAAAATATGTTGTCCAAACATCCCCAAATGTCCTCAGCATGCTGGACATCTTGACCAGAAGCAGTGGAAATAGCACTGGCACGTTCCCCTTTTGGCTTTGGTTTGCAGCAACGCGTGGGTGGCGTCCGCAACACCCCAGGCCAACCCAGAGCACGAGGACGTGGGCATAAATTTCTCAGCCTAAATTCCCAAGGAACTTTTATAACTCTGCTATAGTAGTTACTTTCTAAAGGTCAAGATTTACATGTTTATTTTGACTGGTGCTTCTTGACCTAACCCAGATTTTAAAAAGAAGAAAAAAAAAGTTGACCCAAATAGATTAATTGTTTGCAAGTGAAATCTACAGCTCATTTTGGGAAATCACCGAGAACTCTGCTTTATGTCATTTGAAAGGAGAAAGAAAGAATGACATTTCAGTTCAGCCTGGAGCACCCAGGGGCCAAAAAGCAACTCCCAGAGAGGAACATCTGGTTGGCGAACACAAAGGAACATAACACCTGCAAACTCCTTGTGTGTTTACCCTGTAACTAGCTGTCCATTATCGACACAAAATACATTTTGGGGCTGGAAACCAGTTGTTCATGCCAAGAAAGTCTGGAGTGATAACGCAGCCTGTTTACCTTGGAATTCTCCCCTCCTAGCTTGGGCGCGGGCCCTGCTGAGCCAAGACAGCCTTGGAACATTTTTCCGCTTAGCGTCTCTTTGCTGAAACCTCTGCAAGTTTCGAGCTGGCGACGGGGACAGGGCATTGGAGGATGAGAGTGTGCAGAATGACTCCCAGGCTTCAGAATAGGGTTATGATATTATTTATTCCTCTGTGATGATTTTCTGGCGGGGCTTTTCATTTCTTAGCCTCTGGAAGGAGTTGCATGTATCAAAAACAACACCAAAACAAACCATTTTAACACCCACACTTACAGGAAACTCTACCCCAGGGGCTCAAAGTTCTTCTAAAGGAACAAGAAGGCCTGCCATGTGCAGCTCTGCCCTTGGCAGCCTGGTTGTCAGCCCCCAACACGATTTATTGTGTCTGTCTTTGAAGCACTCCTTGCCCTGCAATGAGGTATCCCCCAAAGAGACCCAGCTGAGCACAGCCCCTGGCAGGAGAGTTCCCACCGTGAGTCAAATCCCATCACAGTCAGATGGGACAGCCAAACCCAGCCTTGCCCCTGCTGCCACTGAGTCAAAAGTTTTAGCAGGAGGCAAATGGGTACAATGAACACCATTGACTCAGGGGCAGTTTGAAGGCTATAACGAAGACTTTGAGAAGAGGTGTGTGGAAAAACAGTGGAGTTCACATTTAATTTTGAGTTCCCAGCCTGAAGCCAGTCTCAGCAGTTAGCACCTGGCATGCCTTTTCTCATGAACTCAAATAACAGCTCTCTTCTCCTGATATGGTAGACTTGAAAAAGGAGGAGCTCTCCCAGGGTCAAGTTATTTAGCAAAATGGAAAACTGGGGTTTCCACCCACGTGTCCAGCTTTTATTCCACCACATCACACAGCCTGCAAGATGGAAGGTTAACAAGGGCTGATGTTCCTTTTGCCTTCAAATGTATTCACAATGGCCCGGGATGGTGCTGGGTTGTTTGTTTCAAATAACCGAGCCCGTTCTCCATTCTTTCCCTTAAACCTCCTTATTTCACAGTGAGAAGAGGCAGGAAGTTAAGGGGTGGTGGGGAGTGTGTTGAGCTGGAACAGGAGGGGCTGTGTCCCAGGCCAGGCTTGCTCCTCTCATTCTTGCTCATGTCCTCTGCTCACACCTGCTTAACACAAGAGAGCTGGAATATGAGACGCACCAGACATTTGCTACATTGCTTAAGGCTGCTCAATTCCACTCAAGAAAATAAGAGAAATAGGGTGGCGCCTATGACTCAGTGGGTAGGGCGCCGGCCCCATATACTGAGGGTGGTGGGTTCGAACCCGCCCCGGCCAAATTGCAACTTGTAGTCCTAGCTACTTGGGAGGCTGAGGCAAGAGAATCATCTAAGCCCAGGAGTTGGAGGTTGCTGTGAGCTGTGACGCTACAGCACTCTACTGAGGGCAATAAAGTGAGACTCTGTCTCTGGAGAATAAAAAAAGAAAATAAGAGAAACAGACTAATGAGGACAGAAAAAATGAAGCAAAATGAGACGCCTCAAAGATAGACACAGTGAATAGAGCACATGCCTGGTGGGAGTTGGGACAGATGGAAGAACACAAGGCATTGGATATTCAAAATTACACGGTGGCTCACACCTATAATCCTAGCACTCTGGGAGGCTGAGGTGGAAGGTTCCCTTGAGCTCAGGAGTTTGAGACCCGCCTAAGAGCAAGACCCTAACTCTACTAAAAATAGAAAAACTAGCCAGGTGTGGTGGCAGACACCTATAGCTCCAGCTATTTGGGAGGCTGACATAGGAGGATTGCTTGAACCCAAAAGTTTGGGGTTGCTGTAAGCTAGGCTGACGTCACAGCACTCTGCCAGGGTGACAGAGTAAGACTCTGTCTTTAAAAAAAAAAAAAAGCAAATTGCACTAAGTACACTTGAGGAACTCAAAATTCACTAAGACTTAATTGACCATTCATGGGAAACACTCATTTCAGCTTTACTTGCCCTTCAGGTAAACGCCAGCAGACTAACCAGCAAGCTAGAGCTGTGACAAGCATGTCTGCTCCTACCCTCACAAAAATAACGCTGGGTATCTGTCTCAGGCATCGCCCAGCTGTTGGTCCCTCTTTACTAACTCTGATGCACTTTTAAACCCAGTAGAGAAGGCTGATGTGTTGGAGAGAGAGACTACAATTGTTGCCTAATATGCCTAATAAGGGCGTGTGGTCCTTCCACCCTGCTTGTATTTTCCCTTGGTGTGTTAATTCTCTTCTCCTTCTTTCCCCTTGCTTCTCATTATGTACTTTTAAACCAGTTTACTAAACCATGTGATCTGAACATTTTGGTATTTGAGCTTTTATGTTCCCTGACTTCTACCATGGTTTGCTTGGTAATGGACTTGCAGGATACCATTCCGTCAAGCTGGCTCACCACTTAATATGTGACCTCCAAGATTCAGCCCACCTTCAGAATTTTGTAGTTCTTTATCCTCTAAAGATAGCAAAGCCTGGTAGAATAATTCAAAGAAAACTAAATAAACTCAAGAGAAGATTAACATGATTTTTTTCTAAAAAGACAATGCTAATGCCTCCTGATTTATTTTTATTTCTAAGTAATTTTATCAGACTTCAGATTATACTACAAATCTATAGTGATCAAAACAGCATGGTACTGGCACAAATTTAGAGATGTACATATATGGAACAGCACAGAGAACCTAGGGATGAACCCAGCCACATATTGTCATTTGAGCTTTGATAAGCCTAACAAAAACATACATTGGGGAAAAGATTCCCTATTTAACAAATGGTGCTGGGAGAACAGGCTAGTGACCTGTAGAAGACTGAAACTGAACCCTCACCTTTCACCATTAACTAAGATAGACCCTCACTGGATTAAAGATTTAAATTTAAGACATGAAACTATAAAAATACTAGAAGAGAGTGCAGGAAAAACACTTGAAGCTATTGGCCTGGGAAAATATTTTATGAGAAGGACCCCCCTGGCAATTGAAGCAGCACCAAAAATGTATTACTGGGATCTGATCAAGCTAAAAAGCTTCTGTACAGCTAAGGGTACTGTAAGTAAAGCAAACAGACAGCCTTTAGAATGGGAGAAGATTTTTGCAGGTTATGTTTCCAAAGGTCTGATAACTAGAATATATAGAAACACAAATCAATCAATAAGAAAAGAACAAACAACCCCATTTCCTTGTGGGCAAGAACCTTGAACAAAAACCTCTCTGAGGATGACAGGCAAATAGTCAACAAACACATGAAAAAATGCTCATTATGTTTAATCATCAGAGAAATGCAAATCAAAACCACTTTGAGATATCACCTAACTCCAGTAAGATTAGCCCACATCACAGAATTTCAAAACAGCAGATGTTGGTGTGGATGTGGAGAGAAGGGAATGCTTCTACACTGCTGGTGGGACTGCGAACTAATACAGCCTTTTTAGAAAGAAGTATGGAGAATTCTTAAGGAATTAAAAGTTGACCTATCGTTTGATCCTGCAGTATCATTACTAGATATCTATTCGGATAAACAAAAATCATTTTACAGCAAAGACATTTGCACCAGAATGTTTATTAAACATCTATCAACCTATGAATGGATAAACAAACTGTGGTATATGTATACCATGGAATACTACACAATCATAAAAAGATGGAGACTTAACATCTTTTATCCTTACCTGGATGGAGCTAGAACATATTCTTCTTAGTAAAGTATCTCAAGAATGCAAAAAAAAAAGTATCCAATGTACTCAATATTATTCTGAAACCAATAAACACTTACACATTCATATGAATGATAAAACACAAAGTCCAGAAAGAAAGAGGGGAGAGGAGGGAGGTGGGAGGGGAGGGTGAGTGGAGGGAGGGTATCTCACCTAATGTGCACAGTGCAAGGGTACATATCAAAACAACTAAGAGTATATTATAAATGTCTAACCAGAAAAAATAATTGAGCAAAAAAACAAACCAAAAAAACCAAAAAAGTAAGTGAGGTGATGGCTATGTTAGTTTGATTTAAGCATTCCACATTGTATATAAAATCATCGCATTGTACCCCATAAATGTATACAGTTATGATTTAATAAAAATTAAGTAAAAAAAATAATAAAGTCATGTTGCACACACACACAAAAAGACAATGCTTACCAACTACTTTGTGTCATTGGAAATTATACTTGCTTATTTAAAATCCATTCAGCATGCTTTGGACTTAGCACCTTGACCATTCTCAAAGCTGTCTGGCCCTGTGGAACCAATGTGAATACCACACTACCCTTGAAGTTTCCCAGAACAGACACAATGATTCCTATTTCACAAGTGAATAAACTGTGCTCAAGCAATCACTATGAATTGCCTAAGGGGAGATTACTACTAAAAGATGAGTATCAAGAATACAAGACCAATTTTCTTTCCTTGATTTCACACACGCATGGAAATGTGTGTAGATTTCTATCCACACGTGGTAGGAATTAAGAGAGGAACGACAAAGGTCAGTAGGCAGAGGGAAAGAGAGAGTGAAGTAGGATAGACGACAATGGATGCTACAATATACTTTACGTACACAGCATCTATATTATTGTTGGTTGAAGTTCTCTTTCACAGCCAGCAATGTTACATGTGTTTTATCTGCAGTATCTCTTTTCCTCAAAGCGAGAGGATATTATTATTATTGTGCTCCTCTAGTGGCATGCCTGATGACAAGTATAAGATCCAGATTTCCAACCTAGGTCTATCAACCAAAAGACTTTCTTTCTAAGATGCAATCATCATCATAATTATCATCACTAACAATCAGGAATCCATAAACATTTTGTGTGTTCTATGTTCTGGGGCAGGGTAAGGAATTACACATGCATCATCTTAATTTTCCTTTTAACAAGCCTCCGAAAGTCCCTCCAACAAAATGTCTCTTTTGAAAAATAATGAAGAGTTGGTGTGTTAAACCAGCAGCCCCCGGGGATGGGACACAATTATAAGAGGGACTTTACCTCACAAATGCAAGCAGTGTAGCCTGGTTCTTTGTACCTTCAATGATTCCCCAACAACAAAAATAAATAAATAAAAATAAAAAAATGAACCAACAGTCCCCTACCTTTCTGGCACCAGGGACCAGTTTCATGGAAGACAACTTTTCCACAGACCACAGCGTCAAAGTGTAAACACAGAGCTTTAAATGTTTACAAACATGCAGTGAAGAGCCATCCAGATATTCGGGGAAGACGGGAATGGCCTTTAACCCCTGACATCTGCTTCTGACCCATTCCCAAACCAGGGCACAAAGAGGCCAAGCTGAACACAGTGATCAGGGCTGTCTAAACAGAATAACTCACTGCAGAGGGTGAATGATCGAGGGACCCCAGGGCAATGTGATAATAAGGCTGGGTTTACGCCCTACCTCACTGAGTGGCCCCAGGCCAGTCAGGTGACCTACTTGTGTCCTGATAAGTCAAACCAGCTGGAAAATTGAGTAAGAACTAAGGACTTCACTGGAAAAACAGATGCTACAGCTGAGCTGAACATAATTTTACTTTTTAGTAAATAAATTGGGAGCCCACAAGGAGAAGGGAGCTGTGAGTTGTTTTGAATATTCAAGAGCAGCTCCAGGCTAAGAAACAGAAAGTGTTTGTTCGAACCTCCTTCCACTAGGAAGGCGCCACTAGTGGCCCTGCCAGGAGAGCCCTTGGCATGGCAGGGTCCTCTGCAAGCACTATGGGACCACACTCAGCCCCCTTGAGTTTAACCATTGAAGTGAAGGTCCGGCAGAGGTCAGGTTTATAGAAACAGCACCCTGCTGAAGCTTCGCAGGCTCCCTACTGTGAACTGCAGGCCCCTTTCACTTTGTTCACTTTTGGCCAGTGCCTCCCTTGCTACCTAACACACAATGCGTGTGACTCACGTTCTCTCCCCATGACAATGAAAGCTTCTCAAGGAGAGAGACTTCTGTTTTGTTCACTGTTGAATCCCTAGTGCCAAGATCAGTCCCAATAACTAGTTTGTTTCCTCTGGGCTTTTAAAGCTGGGAAGAGTGAGTGTCAGAAGCAGGGTCCACAGGGAACTGGCTAGTACGTTCAATAAACAATCAGCCAGTCTTTGAGTAAGCAGAATGACCCATCCGGTGCTCTCCGTGTGCTGGGGGGAGAATGCCCAATGCTCCTGATGTTGCAGCAAAGGGGTGTTGCTGGCAACGGGTCACTGGGCCCCTCCTGCAGGCTTACAACCCTCCAATCAGCCTCCCGCACTAGCACCCCACAAGCCTGACCTTCTGAGCCCTCAGTGCTGCTCATTGCCTGCACTGTAAACTCTGGACTCTACTGAAGGGGCTCCTGGATCTGTCCCAGCTCACCTGCCTGGCTCCTGGCCCCACCTCCCTAACACCTTCTGTACAGCCACGCCCTCTCCCCCTTGCACAGTGCTGGACGCGCCTCGCTCTCCCAGTCTGCGGACTGATTCCACTCCACCCTGCCTGAAACGCTTCTCTCAGCCGGCCAAGTAGGGCTGACACAGCTGAGCTCCCCCAGCAGCTGCTTCCTGCATGCTTCCCTTCTGAGTACTCCCCTCCACCCTCAGGGGTCCCTCCTGTATCTGGAGACAACCTCTCTGATACTGTACTGCATGTAGCATGGTCCCTTGGTTGTCTCTCCAAGGGAGGTTTCTCTGCTAACTGGGCAGGGCCTCAAGGACAGGACAGGTCTTATTTATTTCCATACCTGTCTAGGGTTGGATGTATGTAAGGATCCTCTGCAATCACTGTCTTATCATTTTTAGTGGTTCCCTGGTGCCCCTCGCCTTTACAGATCATTTTAATATATCAAATGCGTAATGAAAAGCTGCCGTAGTACTAAAAAATAGCTCTTTATCTGCATGAGGCTTCATCCAATGTGACATTCCGTGATTCTCTAATTCCTGGATAGAAAATTAAGATAAGAGGCATTTGAATTTCTCTAAAGGTCTAAAGCAAGCAGGTCCCTAGGTTTTCCATGATGTGTTTCTGGAAAGCACAAATGTATGGACGGTATGGGGGTGGAGGGTGGGGGTGCGATGTGGAAAAAGAGAAAAGAAAGTTGACCCTGAGTAAAGAGTCCAGGGGAAATCAAGGGCCTATAAGAGGGCTGTGACTGAGCCCCTCCCCTCTCCTTTATGCCTTCCTGAAATTCCCCTGCAGCCCCCACCGGGGTAGAAGCCCCCCTGAGGGGAACAGTCAGTGCTCATATCCCACCTGCAGGGTGGGCTCTCCATGAATCTCACAAGCATCCACAAGATTCTTCAAGACTCCATTTTTCAGGCCTGAAAATATACATATTGCAATACATTTTTAAGGGCTGGTTTTGTTTCAAGATAAATACCTGCTAAGGAGAGAAATATTTTCAAAAGGAGGAGACTAAAACTATCTGGACACAAATGGGTGAACTTTACTTTTCAAATGAAATACACTAAAAAAAAGATTTGCTTTTCCTACAGCTGTCTGGGGCCACGCTCGGGAAAGAATTAGGGAGAATAACACAGGCAATTCAAAGCCCAGCCCTGTCCTGTAGACATCGCCTTTAACAAGAGAGCAGGCAAGGTCCTAACTGGGGGAGCTCACCATGGTAGTGTGTGGATTCTGAAGAAACTAACTCAAAGATGTGGGCTAAGGGCCTTTGTCTCGTCAGACCCCCAAGTCTGCACCGACCCTTGCTTTCTCTGCTCCTCAGCCTACTGCCGTTCAAATTTCTAAAACATTGTCTTTCCCTGCCTCTGTGAAGCAGAGCTATTCCCTCTTGCGGCTCAGGTCTAAGCTTGTTTCTTAAACAATGGGTCTAAGTACCATGTGGGCAGGAACTTTAGTCAACCCTGTGTTGGCCCCAGCACCCCGCCAGCACCTGGAACAGAGCAGGCACTCAGGAAATGTTTGTTGAAAAACAAAAGCCAGGCTGCATGGTTTCCTTTGTGAGTCCTGATCCCTTCACCTCATTTTCAAGCCAAGAAAAGATGGCCCAACACTCCAGTGTGTATTCTTCAAAATGCCTTTACCACTGTTATTTTCCAATTGACTGTGAAAAAGAATAAACTCCCATGACCAGTAGGAACGAAAGAGAGAAATGGCTCACATGGCCCCAGGCTCAGCAAACCCACTGGTGATAATTGAGCAATTCAAAAAATGCCCATCCCAGGCAACCAGGTGGGGAAGGGATTACTATTACCTTAGTCATTTTTCTTTATTCAAGCTAGTAGTTTTGCCCAGGGTGGTTTTGACTCATTGATCTGCTCTAGAGATTGTATCTCATGATTTAAAAAGTCAGTGTTTTCAAACCTCTTTTACCTATTCATCTCCTTCTTTTTTTTTTTCTTTTTTTTTTTTTTTTTTTTGCCAGGGCTGGGTTTGAACCCACCACCTCTGGCATATGGGGCCGGCGCCCTACCCTTTTGAGCCACAGATGCTGCCCTCATCTCCTTCTTAAAGACCTTAATTTATACAAAAGTTTTCAATATTCACAAAGGTCTTCCTTAGGTTCTATAATCAAAATCCTTCATTTATACTAGTTTTATCAGATGACCATTACAGAGTCCCACAAACAAGGTGGCTTAAACAAGAAAAACTTATTCTCTTTCCATTCAGAAGGCCAAAAGTCCAAAATCAAGGTGCTGGTGGGGTCGGTTCCTTCTGAGGACTGTGAGGGAAGGATCCCGTCTGTCCCAGGCCTCTCTCCTTGGCTTGTAGGCAGCCATATTTTCTCTATGTCTCTTTATATCATCTTTCTCTCAGCGAATCTGTCTTTGAGTTCAAATTTCCCATTTTTATAAGGACAGTAGTTGCATTGGATCAAGGCCTACCATAATAAGCTCACTGTAACCTGATTACCTCTGTAAAGCCCTTATCTCCAAATAAAATCCCATTATGAGGTGCTATGCATTCTAATTCTAAATATTTGGGGGACAGGGCACACAAATCAACCTGTAACAGTCTTTCTACATAATCTGAAGCAGTTAAATATGAGTTAGAGAGACCCCATAAAGACACTGTTAAAAAAAGAAAGACCTCATAATGCTGACAATTAGCTCATCATAGAGAACCACAGCTCCTTCAGCTTCCAGCTTTAACCACAAAAATGTAGAGGGGAGGAATAAAGGACTACATCCCTAAATGCTTAATTTTCCCCCCTTAGAAGGCCGATCCTGCCTGAACTTCACTCCTGATGGCTCATGACCCTTTCTCCCTTGCTCTTACTTTATAGGGCCCAGTTTCTCTCAGTCAGGCCTGTGAACTTAGAGTAAACCGGAGAACTTGATTATTGTTAGGTAAATCCAAGCAAAGAAGAGTGTTTTCCTAATGGAAGTCAATAAATTAGGCATGAATTGCACTGTGCAGCCCCTGAAGTCAGAAAGAAACCAGGCGTGCCCCAAAGGCTCACACGGAGAGTGGGGAGAATGTAGTCACATCCAGGCTGGAGGCAAGGGCCAAGCTGAGGCGGTGAGCCAAGTTCAATGTCCGGAAAAAGACACCAACAAATGACAGGAGTAGAATTATCCTGTGCAAAGGTTGGAGTGTATATAGTTACAATAAGTAACACTTAACAGTTTCATAAAGCTGGAGTACCCACTCACACTCCCATTAGCAGGATCTGAGAGTCACAGTTTGAGCTATAAATCCAGATGCAAGTTCCACTCAGCACTCCCAGGGTAAACCAGGGGTGTATTCAAGGTGTTGGAGAAGCCTGCAACACACCAACCAACTCCCCATGTAGCTAATTTCTGATCTATCTTCTGACTGCCATGCTATTCCTTCCTAGAGAAGACTTAATGAAGAGTGTTAGTTGAATATGTTAATAGAGAAGCACAAGCTAAGAAAACAAAGACAGGATATAAAGGTAGACTCCAAGAGCCAACCAGTCTATTGGACCCGGCTAATAGGCTTAATTACCAGAAGGGCTAACCCAGGATCAACTAGGTGCTGTACATAAACACTGCCTGTGAATACCTTCTTTCAGGGAAGTCCTGCAGAGCCCAATACTTCTCAGAAGTCCTTCTACTTCCTCAGTTCTCAGCAGGCTAGCAGCAGGCCACAAATACACATGTCTGGGACGTTCTCAGCTCCACAGGGGAAATAGTAGCAGAGCTCTTGAATCTCTCTGGCAACCGACATATCTGTACACACCAGAGAACATGTGCCTTTCATATCTATTACAAGATCAAATAAAAGGTAAAAAGTAAGACCAGTCCCACTGATCAAAATATGCTTGCTGAACCTTCAAACCACCCAAAAGACATCAAAATAGCTATTCTCCACAACATTAGAGTTTCCTGAAAAACAAGTCAACGGGAGAACACATTGAACAGAGGATTCTTTAGCAGTGAAAAGAGTAATAACAGACAAAAGCAAACATTGACTGTGGTCTAATGCTTTTCACATATGCTGTCCTTTACTCTTCAAAATGCATTTTGCAATGAGCAGAGGTGGTATTACCATTATCAAGCTACCATGCCTTTGTTTGACAAAGGGGCCTGTTTCTTGATCAAAATAAATCCTAAAATAGAATACACGGATTTTGTTAACTTGAAAAAGTCTCAATTGTTAAGGAAATTTTAGATGCTCATTTATTTTTTCTGATTTGGTTTTAAAATCCAAATGAGAGATTGAGCATAAGAATGTGACCACATACATACATGCTACGTGTTCTTGCACATGGACCATCATAAGAACACGTGGAAAGTTCACAAGCTCTTTCCAGAAATTCACGGTGTTTACCTCGTATTGGACCAATCTCCATGAACACAAGCCTAATTTTAATAAGAGGGAAAACTGACCCTTTGGAGAGGTGGTAAAATTCTTCATTGCTGTGTAAACTACGGGATACCTCAAATAGAGACAATTCACTAAGACAAGAGTGAATTTTCCAGGAGAATTCATTTCAAAACTGTCTAGCTTTTAAAAATCTGCATTTCTATTTTGAGACTGGGAAGATGCTTTTATCAAAACTTTCAAGTGTGTCAGTGTGGGTGCAAGTTCAGGTGAAGAATCAGTTTGAGGGAGCAGAAAGGTTTCCGCTCTGCCTGTGCTAGTTGATACTGTTAGGCCACAAGGCAGTAAGGAGGTCCTAAAACAATGAAAACATTCTACCCGCATATCAGACTCTTGCACCTGGAGGCAACACCCTAC